>NW_024070186.1:149284481-149640269 GCF_014754425.2 Oryx dammah | reverse complement strand
TTCGGACTCTTTTGTTGACCATGATGGCTACTCCATTTCTTCTGAGGGATTCCTGCCCGCAGTAGTAGATATAATGGTCATCTGAGTTAAATTCACCCATTCCAGTCCATTTTAGTTTGCTGATTCCTAGAATGTCGACGTGCACTCTTGCCATCTCTTGTCTGACCACTTCCAATTTTCCTTGATTCATGGACCTGACATTCCGGGTTCCTATGCAATATTGCTCTTCACAGCATCGGACCTTGCTTCTATCACCAGTCACATCCACAGCTGGGTATTGTTTTTGCTTTGGCTCCATCCTTTCATTCTTTCTGGAGTTATTTCTCCACTGATCCCCAGTAACATATTGAGCACCTACCAACCTGGGGAGTTCCTCTTTCAGTATCCTATCATTTTGCCTTTTCATACTGTTCATGGGGTTCTCAAGGCAAGAATACTGAAGTGATTTGCCATTCCCTTCTCCAGTGGACTACATTCTGTCAGACCTTACCACCATGACCCGCCCTTCCGGGTTGCCCCTCGGGCATGGCTTAGTTACACTAAGTTAGACCAAGCTGTGGTCCGTGTGATTAGATTGACTAGTTTTCTGTCATTATAGTTTCAGTGTGTGTGCCCTCTGATGCCCTCTTGCAACACCTACTGTCTTACTTGGGTTTCTCTTACCTTGGACAAAGGGTATCTCCTCTCACTGCCCCTCATGACCTTGAACGTGGAGTGGCTCCACTTGGTCCTCCTGCAACCTGCCTCTTGAGAAATCTATATGCAGCAACAGTTAGAACTGGACATGGAACAACTGACTGGTTCCAAATAGGAAAGGGAGTACGTCAAATGTCAAGGTTGTATATTGTTATCCTGCTTAATTAACTTATAGGCAGAGTACATCATGAGAAATGCTGGACTGGAAGAAACACAAGCTGGAATCTAGAATGCCAGGAGAAATATCAATAATCTCAGATATACAGATGACACCACCCTTATGGCAAAAAGTGAAGAGGAACTAAAAAGCCTCTTGATGAAAGTGAAAGTAGAGAGTGAAAAAGCTGGCTTAAAGCTCAACATTCAGAAAACGAAGATCATGGCATCTGGTCCCATCACTTCATGGGAAATAGATGGGGAAACAGTGGAAACAGTGTCAGACTTTATTTTGGGAGGCTCCAAAATCACTGCAGATTGTGATTGCAGCCATAAAATTAAAAGACACTTACTCTTTGCAAGGAAAGTTATGACCATCGTAGATAGCATATTCAAAAGCAGAGACATTACTTTGCCAACAAAAGTCCGTCTAGTCAAGGCTATGGTTTTTCCAGTAGCCATGTATGGATGTGAGAGCTGGACTGTGAAGAAAGCTGAGCACCAAAGAATTGATGCATTTGAACTGTGGTGTTGGAGAAGACTCTTGAGGGTCCCTTGGACTGCAAGGAGATCCAGCCAGTCCATTCTGAAGGAGATCAGGCCTGGGATTTCTTTGGAAGGAATGATGCTAAAGCTGAAACTCCAGTACTTTGGCCACCTCATGCGAAGAGTTGACTCATTGGAAAAGACCCTGATGCTGGGAGTGATTGGGGGCAGGAGGAGAAGGGGATGACAGAGGATGAGATGGCTGGATGGCATCACTGGCTTGATGGACGTGAGTTTGAGTGAACTCTGTGAGTTGGTGATGGACAGGGAGGCCTGGCGTGCTGTGATTCATGGGGTCACAAAGAGTTGGACACAACTGAGCGACTGAACTGAACTTCATGTAGAGAAAAGGGAACTCTCCTACAGTGTTGATGGGAATGTAAATTGGTGCAGCCACTATGGAGAACAGTATGGAGGTTCCTTAAAAAACTAAAAATAGGGTTATCATATGATCTAGGAATCCCACTCCCGGGTATATATCCAGAAAGGCCAGAAACTTTAATTCAAAATGATATACGCACCCCAACGTTCATAGCAGCATTCCCTACAATAGCTAAGACATGGAAGCAACCTAAATGTCCAGTGACAGAGGAATGGATAAAGATGTGGTACAGAAATACAATGGAATATTACTTAGCCATGTGAAAGAACAAGAAATGCCATTTGCAGCAGCATGAATGGATTTAGAAGTTATCATATTGAGTGAAGTAAGCCAGATAGAAAAAACAAATATATGACATCATTTATACGTAGAATCTAAAAACTAATACAGATGAATCTATATACAAAACAGAAATAGACCCACAGACATAGAAAACAAATTTGTGTTTACCAAAGGAGAAAAGGGAGGACAGAGATAAATTAAGAGTATGAGATTAACAGATGTGTGTCGTCGCTCAGTTGCATCTGACTCTTTGTGACCCCATGGACTGTAGCACACCAGGCTCCTCCGTCCATGGGATTCTCCAGGCAAGAGTACTGGAGTGGGTTGCCGTTTCCTTCTCCAGGGGACTTCTCAACCTAGGGATCAAACCTGGGTCTCCTCCATTGCAGGCAGACACTTTACCCTCTAAGCCACCAGGGAGGAAAATACATAAACAACAATAATTTAAAGTATAGCAGAGGGAACAGTATTCAATATATTATAATAACCTATAATGGAAAAGAACCAGAAATATATATGTATACATATATATACATATATATTTCTGGTTCTGAATCATTTTGCTATACAATTGAAATTTTAAATCAGCTATTTACTTCAATTTAAAAAAATAATAATGGGGCTCCTCCACAGACCACATGGAAGTAGATAAGACCTCAAAGAAGAAAATCATGAAGAGACAAGATAATGAAAAAGACTTTGTCTGAGTAGGGACACAATTATGATGAGAATGAGGGAAAGATGTTTGGAAAGAAGCCAGAAAGGCAGAGCAGAACCAGAAAACAGTGTCTCAAGGATCAAGTTTAAAATAATGTTAAGTTTAAAATAATGTTAAGACTACGATGGTAAATATATTAAATGACAAAATGCTGATTTGTGTTGTTAGCAAATTGAAGTGTGTTATATTAAACTATTATGATAGCAGGCAAGTGATTAGACTCAACTTTCTGTTATTACTTGAGTCACTATATGATAAACTAGCATTTTTAAAATATTTGTTTCTTTGGCTGTGCCTGGTCTTAGATGAGGCATGCGGGATCATCCATCTTCATTACAGCATAATTTTGGCATGTGGAATCTTTTAATTGCAGCATATGGAATCTTTAGTTGCAGCACAAGAAGTCTTAGTTGCGGCATGTGAGATCTAGTTCCCTGACCAAGGATCAAATGGAGTCTCAGCGATTAGACCACCAGAAAATCCCAATAAACTAGCATTTTTAAACACTTAAATGTTAGTGTTAACTTAACTATGAAAAAATGTGAAATATATAGAAATAGAAATATACTACCAGGCTTGAAAATAGTCACAATGATCTGAATATGAAAGAAAGCAGTAAAATCAATTCTTAAATTCAGAAAAATATTTCAGGGCTCAAAAAACCAAGATAGAAAGCTAGTTACACTTTGATAAAAGACTGGATATTAGTATTATAAATATCTGGTGATCCCTCATTGAGAAAATAAAACTGTAGTTTTACTAAGAGATAGAAACCCCATGACTTGGCTAAATTCATGAAAATAAAAGGTCTTTCAATGAAATATTGTTGTTAATAGAAAAGTACATATATCCCACACGTTTACTATCATTTTTCAAAAAAGTAGACTAAATTTTACTATTTGACATAGAAACCCTGAGTTAGAAACGTCATTTAAGTTTAACTGCCACATCACATGTATCATCAGGAATTCCCTCTGCTCCATCTCTAACAAAGGGTCATTCAATAGTCCACATCTTTGCTTCCATTTGATTATAGAAGATATAGAAAGTTCTTCTTAATATTGAATTTAAAGCTGCCTCTCTATAACATCGATCAAATTCTTCCCTAGAGACAAAATAAAACAAGTTTGGACCAAAATACTTAGCCTGTCTCTCATTAATCTCTTCTGCACATTCTAATTCTACCATTAGATCTACCAAGTACATATTTTCAGACTCTCCAGCTGGATCATCATTATTTGTGGGCATTCCAACTTAGCAACGGACCCTTAAACTATGATAGCCAAATTTTAACACAACACTCCAGCTATGTCTGACCATTACAGTTGTCATTCAACAAACAATGACTGAGAATCTGTTAAATTCAAGACACTGGGAATATAAAGGAATATAAAACACAGCATGTACAATTCAGATCTTCTGGGAAAAATCTGCACTATAAGACTATGTTTTTTTGGCAGCCATGAGGTATTTTGGTCTCACAGAAAATTCACAGTTGATTAATTTGTCCATGTTTTTTATTTTTGTTTTCTCCAAAACTGCTGTCAAAGAAAGGTTTGGGATATATTATTGTAAATCTGACCAACAGGAACTAACTTATTTCATGTCATTTTATAGCCAGTTGTCCAGCTTGGTGAGATCATTGCAAGCTTTTCATCTTTTACCCCCTACTTTGTAAAGTGGACATTTGTAAATTTTATACACTTGCCTTTTGTGTTGATGTCAGAGTCACTGATAAAAATTTTCACAAGAAAAGTCCACGAACAAAGAACAGTGGCATGCCTGGAGAAATTTCCTGGTGGATTGAACTCTGTTGATTTTGTGATTGTCCAGCTACACCTGAAATGTCATCTACTTTAGCATCGGCCATCCAGCATTCCTCTATCTTGTATCTAAGATCATTTAGATAGGCTTCTTCTAATGTCATACAATAATAAACACAATAATAATGAATGTAATACAATAATGAAGATTGCCAAGGGTTTATTTGTGCTGTTTATAATTACTTCTATAGGAAGAAGAAAAAGAAGAACTTTACAGATAGCTAACTGATAAGAAAGCCAAAGGAGGAACCAACCACACAAACAACAGCAGAAACGGTGCATAAGGAAGCTGCAGAGCTCCAATAGTGGGTTGTTGTTGTGCAATCACTGACTCTTTGCGATCTCATGGACTGCAGCATGCCAGGCTTCCCTGTCCGTCACTGTCTCTCGGAATTTGCTCAAACTCATTTCCATTGAGTTGATGCCATCCGACCATCTCATCCTCCGGCACCCCCTTCCCCTCCTGCCCTTAATCTTTCCCAACATCATGGTCTTTTCCAATGAGTCGGCTCTTCGCAGCAGGTAGCCAAAGTACTGGAGCTTCTGCTTCAGCATCAGTCTTTCCCATGAATATTCAGAGTTGATTTCCTTTAGGATAGACTGGTTGGATCTCCTTGCTTTCCAAGGGCCTCTCAAGAGTCTCTTCCAGCACCACAGTTTGAAAGCATCAGTTCTTCGGTGCTCAGTCTTCTTTGTGGTTCAGCTCTCACATCCATACATGACTACTGGAAAAACCATAGCAAATCATTCATAAATGGTCGTGAAAACACAGAAATTTTTATCCCTTAGCAAATGTCCATGTTTTATACATTCAGTTCAGTTTAGTTCAATCGCTGTCGTGTCCGACTCTGCAACCCCATGAATTGCAGCACGCCAGGGTTCCCTGTCCATCACCAGCTCCCAGAGTTCACTCAGACTCACGTCCATTGAGTCAGTGATGCCATCTGCCATCTCATGCTCTGTCGTTCCCTTCTCCTCCTGCCCCCAATCCCTCCCAGCATCAGAGTCTTTTCCAATGAGTCAACTCTTCGCATGAGGTGGCCAAAGTATTGGAGTTTCAGCTTTAGCATCAGTCCTTCCAAAGAACACCAGGACTGATCTCCTTCAGAATGGACTGGCTGGATCTCCTTGCAGCCCAAGGGACTCTCAAGAGTCTTCTCCAACACCACAGTTCAAAAGCATCAATTCTTTGGTGCTCAGCTTTTTTCACAGTCCAGCTCTCACATCCATACATGACCACTGGAAAAACCATAGCTTGATCAAACGGACCTTTGTTGGCAAAGTAATGTCTCTGCTTTTGAATATGCTATCTAGGTTGGTCATAACTTTCCTTCCAAGAAGTAAGTGGCTTTGAATTTCATGGCTGCAGTCACCATCTGCAGTGATTTTGGAGCCCCCCAAAATAAAGTCTGACACTGTTTCCACTGTTTCCCCATCTATTTCCCATGAAGTGATGGGACCAAATGCCATGATCTTAGTTTTCTGAATTTTATACATTACCATATGTAAAATAGAGAGCTAATGGAAAATTGCTGTATAACATAGGGAGCTCAATCTGCTACTCTGTTACAACCTAGAGGGGTGGGATGGGGTGGGGAGTAGGAGGGAGGTTGAAGAGGGAGGGGATATACATATACTTATGGCTGATTCACGATGTTGTATGGCGAAAACCAACACAACATTGTAAAGCAATTATCCTCCAATTAAAAACAAATTAAAAACAATACATTTAGGGTTTCCATAACACAAAACATTTGAAAAGTTAGACAGGGGATTCAACTACCCAAAAGACAGAAGACATTCTCACTCTTATATTGAGTAAACTTGAACCTTCTCTCCTATTATTTTGAATATCTGTATTACAAAACTAAAATGTAAATGCTTATTATATAACCTTGTATTAAATATCAATTAATATAAAAAAGAAAATGCCTATGTTTCTAGGAAATATGCTTCTTCATTCCTTTAGGAATATTGTGAAATAATTTAAAATGTGTGAAAGGAAGACACGGAGAAATGTTAAAGGATGTAGAGGCGATGATTACAGTCATGGAGAATAGCTGCCTAGGTCATGGAAAATGAGGTCTTCATGGACTTTGACAAGATCTGATCATTCCTTTAGAGAGAGACTTGTCCATATTAGTTATCAAAGTTAGTTTTAATCTCAAGCTCTTTCTTACTTTAAATTCTCCTATGTGGATTGAGATTCAGTGATGACAGCTGTGGGTCCCAAAACCAATAAGTATATACTTTGTATGCTATTTTATGTTGATCATAAAATCTAGGAAATTTAAGATAAAGGAAAATGGGAATCAGTAAACTGACATTAAAAAAAAAAATCCATGTCAGTCTCTTATTAATTACCATCTTTTCTTCCAAGAGTTCAGGGCTTCCCTTGTAGCTCAGTCAGTAGGGAGGAGGGAGCGGGTTCAGGATGCAGAACACGTGTATACCTGTGGAGGATCATGTTGATGTATGGCAAAACCAATACAATATTGTAAAGTAATTAACCTCCAATTAAAATAAATAAATTTATATTAAAAAAAAAGAATCCACCTGCAATGCAGGAATCCACATTCAATGCAAGAGACCCAGGTTCAGTTCGTGGGTCAGGATGATCTCCTGGAGAAGTAAATGGCAGCCCACTCCAGTATTCTTGCCTGGAAAATCCCATGGACAGGAGCCTGGCTGGCTACTTTCCATGGGGTGACAAGAATTGGACACGACTTAGCGACTAAACCACCACCACTTCCAAGCATTCATCAACATTAATAAATGGTTCTAGACTTCTCAAGTCTCTTTTTTAAACTTTGGCGCATTGCCAGGCTTCTTTTCCTTCTATTTCCTGATGTCTCTGACAATACATCAGGCGATCCTAGGCCATGCTAAGTCACTTCAGTTGTTTCCGACTCTGTGTGACCCTATGGACTATAGCCCACCTACATCTGCCTGTCCATGGAATTCTCCAGGCAAGAATACTGGAGTGGATTACCATTCCCAAACTGGCTTTTCTTACATCTAACCTGCATTGGCAGGTGGGCTCTTTACCACTAGTGCTACTTGGGAAGCCCTACATCCTCAAGACCTTTACATTCTGAAAGGCAAGTCATCTCTACTGGAGGCATGACATTTAAGCTTGCTTGAGGCTCTCTTATCTATCTCTCTAAATCCCATAGTTGATGACTGAGTGCAAATAAAACAACTTTGGATTCAAAAAACCAAATATCAAACTCTTTGCTTTGAACTTATAATTTGAGTTCTATAATTTGGGGCAAATTGCTAACCTTCACAAGCCTCATTATGTTTCTCTGTAACTGTAGATACCTCATAATTCACAGGGTTATTATAAGAATGAAATGAAAATATGCAAGCAAACCAAATAAGACATATTATCAAATGAAATCCAGCAATATGTAAAAAGAATTATATAATATGACTAAGTGGGATTTATCCTGGAAATGCAAATCTGGGTGATTCAGTGTAATGCATTATATTGAAAGTGTGTAGAAGAAAAACTATATGATCTTATCAACTGATCAGTAGAGCATTTAACAAAATTCAATATCCATTCCTGATTTATAAAAACAAAAACCTCTCTGCAAACTAGGAATAGAATCAAACTTCCTAAACTTGATAAAGAGCGTCTTCAAAAAACACCTTCAAAAACTTCACACAATGGTAAAAGACTCAATGCTTTTCCCCTAAGATCAGAAACATGCCAAGGGTATACACTCTTACCTTACAACATCCGTTGGATCATCAAAAAAGCAAGAGAGTTTCAGAAAAACATCTACTTCTGCTTTATTGACTATGCCAAAGTCTTTGACTCTGTAGATCACAACAAACTGTGGAAAATTCTTGAAGAGATGGGAATACCAGATCCCCTGACATGCCTCCTGAGAAATCTGTATGCAGGTCAAGAAGCAGCAGTTAGAACTGGACATGGAACAACAGACTGGTTCCAAATCAGGAAAGGAGTACGTCAAGGCTATATATTGTCACCCTGCTTATTTAACTTTATATGTAGAGTACATCATGAGAAATGCTGGACTGGATGAAGCACAAGCTGGAATCAAGATTGCTGGGAGAAATATCAATAACCTCAGATAGGCAGATGACAGCACACTTACGGCAGAAAGAGAAGAACTAAAGAGCCTCTTGATGAAAGTGAAAGAGGAGAGTGAAAAAGTTGACTTAAAACCCAACACTCAGAAAATGAAGATCATGGCATCTGGTCCCATCACTTCATGGCAAATAGATGGGGAAACAATGGAAACAGAGAGAGACTTTATTTTCTTGGGCTCCAAAATCACTGCAGATGGTGACTACAGCCATGAAATTAAAAGACACTTGCTCCTTGGAAGAAAAGTTATGACCAACCTAGACAGCATATTAAAAAGCAGAGACATTACTTTGCCAACAAAAGTCTGTCTAGTCAAAGCTATGATTTTCCCAGTAGTCATACATAGATATGAGAGTTGGACTATAAAGAAAGCTGAGTGCTGAAAAATTGATGCTTTTGAACTATGGTGTTGGAGAAGACTCTTGAGAGTCCCTTGGACTGCAAGAAGATCCAACCAGTCCATCCTAAAGGAAACCAGGCCTAAATATTCATTGGAAGGACTGATGCTGAAGCTGAAACTCCAATACATTAGCCACCTGATATGAAGGGCTGACTCATTGGAAAAGACTCTGATGCTGGGAAAGATTGAAGACGGGAGGAGAAGGGGATGGCAGAGGATGAGATGGTTAGATGGCATCACTGACTCTATGGACATGAGTTTGAATAAGCTCCGGGAGTTGGTGATGGACAGGGAAGCCTGGCATGCTGCAGTCCATGGGGTCTCAAGAGTCGGACACAACTGAGAGACTGAACTAATACTAGAAGCCTAACCTGCACAATAAGGCAATAAAACAAAAAACATACATATTGGAAACAAATAAATATGTTCCTATTTGCAGATGGTATGATTGTCTATGTAGAAGCTCCCAAAGTGTTTACAAAAACAATTGCAACAGCAACAATAGTAAAACTCCTAATAATGAGTAGATTTATCATGATCACATGATATAAGATCACACCTCAAAATCAACTGTATTTCTATCTTCTAGCAATAAACGATCTAAAATCAACATTAAAATTATAATATCAGTTACAAAAACTCCAAAATATGAATAGATATAAATCTAAACAAATATTTGCAAGATCTGTATGCTAAAAACTATGAAACACTAATGAAAGTAATCAAAGACCTATATAAATGGAAAGACTTACTATGTTCATGGATTGGAAGACTCAACTCTGTAAAAATGTAAACACTCCCTAATTGATCAATAGATCCAATGAAATATTCACCTAAATTCCAGCAAAATTTCTGTAAATATATGCAAATTTATTTTTATATTTATATGGACTAGCAAAGAAACTGGAATAGTCAAAATAATTTTGAAAAACAAGAATAAATTTGGAGGAATCATACTACTTTATTCTAGGATTTCCTAAAAAGTTACAGTAATCAAGACAACAGGGTAGTAGTGCAAGTTTAACATATTAAAGGATCACTTAGAACTGAGGATGCAGCTCAACCTACACTACAAACATGGCCAAGTTTTAACAAAGTTTCAAAGACAACTCAAACAGAAGGGTAGTCATTTCAACAAATGGTATTGGGATCATTGGACATTCATATGTAAAAAAACCTCAACCTAAACTTTACACCCTACACAAAAATTAACTCAAAGTGGATCATAGATCTAAACACATACAACCATAAAACTCTGAGATGGAAACACAGGAGAACATCTTTAGCATCATCACTAGGCAAAGTGTTCTTGGACAGGCACCAAGGGCACAATCCGTAAGAAAAAAATTTTATATGATACTTCATCAAAATTAAAACCTTTTAGGACTCCCCTAGCAGTCCAGTGGTTAATACTCTGCACTTCCAGTGCAGGGGGCTCTGGTTTGATTCCTGGTCAGGGAACTAAGATCCCACATGCCAAACAGTCAAAAAATTTAAAAAAAAATTTATTTTTTAACTTTCAAAAAATTTTTTTAATTTTTTTAACTTTCAAAATTTTTTTTAAAATTTTCTAAAATTAAAAACTTGTACTCTATGAAAGATATTGTTAAAAGAATGAAAAGACAAGCTATTGAATGGGAGAAAATACTTGAAAAATCATATATTAAACAAAGCACTTGTATCCAGAATGTAGGAAGATCTCTCAAAACTCAAGACTAGAAAAATCAAACTCAATTTTAAAATGGACAAAAGACAGACACTTCATCAAACAGGATATGAGGATGTCAACTAAACACATCAAAGTGAAATGAAAGTTGCTTAGTCATGTCTGACTCTTTGCGACCCCATGGACTATACAGTCCATTAAATTCTCCAGGCCAGAATACTGGAGTGGATAGCCATTCCCTTCTCCAGGGGATCTTTCCAACCCAGGGATTGAACCCAGGTCTCCCACATTGCAGACAGATTTTTTACCAGCTGAGCCACAAGGGAAGCCCAGGAATACTGGAGTGGGTAGCCTATCCCATGTTACAGATTGCATTCTGTTAGAGAAATGCAAATTAAAACCAAGATGAGATAATACTACACAACTAATAGAATGGCCAAAACAAAAACTACTGGCAACACCAAAAGCTGACTAAGATGCAAAGAAACTGGAACTTTCATATGCTGGTGGATGTGCAAAAATGGTATAGACACTCTGGAAAACAACTTAGCAATTTCTTATAAAGTTAAATGCTTATTTGCCATATGGCCTGGCAAGCCCATTTCTAGGCATTTATCCCCAAAGAAATGAAAACTTACATTCACATAAAAATCTCTACATGATGCTGTGGCCATACTTATCAAACTTGAAAGACCCTAAATATTCTTCAATGGATGAATTAAATGGTGGTTCTTTAAATATATATATATATATATATATATATATATATATATATATAACTTAGCAATGAAAAGGAATCAACTACTGATACATATAGCAACTGGATGAATCTCAGAAGTGGTATACTGAGTAAGAGAAGCCAGTCTCAAAAAGTTAAATAGTATAAGATTTCTTTATCAAAAATATAAAACTACAATCCAGAGAAAGGATTAATGATTGTCAGAGGTTAGCTGTAGGGGAGATTTTGATTACAAAATCTGAGAAATGTTGGGGAGTAAGAGAACTAGTTTGTCTTCTTATTGTGGTAGTGGTTACATGAATCTGTATCTATGTTGGAACTTCCCAGGTGTTGCAGTGGTAAAGAATCTGCCTGCCAGTGAAGAGACTCAAGAGAATCGGGTTCAATCCCTGGGTTGGGGAGATCTCCTGGAGGAGGAAATGGCAACCCGCTCCAGTATTCTTGCCAGGAAAATTCCATGGACAGAGGAGCCTGACAGTCTACAGTCCATAGGGTTGCAAGGAGTCGGACACAACTGAGCACACACACAAACATATGTTAGAACTCACAGAACTCTACAACAAAAGATAAAATTCAACTCTACCGTACGTTAATTTAACATTGTTTAATGCTAAAGTAAAAAGACACACTCGAGGACACTTCATTCCTATATCCTTCTCTATAAAATAGAAGTTTTAAACTAAGTTTATAGGTTACAATGAAATAACAGGAAAACTATTTAGCAATATGGTTTCTGCATTGAGTAGTCAAGTTTCCTCAGGCATAAAAAGTATGGAATAGAGGTAAAGATGCATTTTAATTTTGCAAGTTTAATTAAAGTTGCAACACCCCCACCCTCCATGATAAGTGGTGTTGAAAGGAGTTGCTTTCCTGAACCAACTCTCCAGATCTTTCTTTTTTTTTTAACTTTTTATTTTATATTGTGTGTGCGTGCATGCTTGCTAAGTCGCTTCAGTCCTATCTGGCTCTGTGAAACCCTATGGACTCTAGCACACCAAGCTCCACTGTCCATGGGGATTCTCCAGACAAGAATATTAAAGTGGGTTGCCATACCCTCCTCCAGGGGATCTTCCCTACTGAGGGATCAAACCCACGTCTCTTATGTCTCCTGCACTGGCAGGCTAATTCTTTACCACCAGCACCACCTGGGAAGCCATTTAGCATTGGGCTATAGCCAACTAACAATGTTGTGATAGTTTCAGGTGAACAGCAAAGAGTCCTAGTCATATGTACACATGTATCCATTCTCCCCCAAACTGCCCTCCCATCCAGGCTGCCACATAACATCAAGCAGAGTTCCCATCGGCTATAGAGGAGGTCCTTGTTGGTTATCCAGTTTAAATATAGCAGTGGGTGTACGTGTCCATCCCCAATTCCCTAACTGTCCCTTCCTCCATCCTTCTTCCCTGGCAACAAGTTTGTTCTCCAAGTCTATGGGTGTGCTTCTGTTTTGTAAGTTTATTTGTATCATTTCTTTTTAGATTCCACATATAAGGGATGAGTCTCTGAATCTTATTTCTAAGTATAGAAATATTAACTATTTTTGAAACTGCAAAAGAAAATGTACTCCAGTAGTTTCCAAACAAAGTAAGGACACAACCCAGTGTCTTTAACTTTAATAAATAGAAGCAAAAGAGGCAGAAGACTGTGGACACAGCAGAAGAGCATAGCACAGATCCTAATCTCACTCCTGTGCCCCAAGAAGCCATATTGGGCCATAAAAAAAAAGTTCCTGAGAATTCTGACTAACATACCTTCACACACATATCTGAAAAGAAGTAAATTTAGTATATATTATTGTCTCTTCCCTCACGTGACTTCAGTTCAGTTCAGTTCAGTCGCTCAGTCGTTCCAACTCTTTGCAACCCCATGAATCGCAGCATGCCAGGCCTCCCTGTCCATCACCAACTCCCAGAGTTCACTCAGATTCATGTCCATCAAGTCAGTGATGCCATCCAGCCATCTCATCCTCTGTCGTCCCCTTCTCCTCCTGCTCCCAATCCCTCCCAGCATCAGAATCTTTTCCAATGAGTCAACTCTTCGATGAGGTGGCCACAGTACTGGAGTTTCAGCTTCAGCATCATTCCTTCCAAAGAAATCCCAGGGCTGATCTCCTTCAGAATGGACTTGTTGGACCTCCTTGCAGTCCAAGGGACTCTCAAGAGTCTTCTCCAACACCACAGTTCAAAAGCATCAATTCTTTGGCACTCAGCTTTCTTCACAGTCCAAATCTCATATCCATACATGACCACTGGAAAAACCATAGCCTTGACTAGACGAACCTTTGTTGGCAAAGTAATGTCTCTGCTTTTCAATATGCTATCTAGGTTGGTCATAACTTTTCTTCCAAGGAGGAAGTGTCTTTTAATTTCATGGCTGCAGTCACCATCTGCAGTGATTTTGGAGCCCCCAAAATAAAGTCTGACACTGTTTCCACTGTTTCCCCATCTATTTCCCATGAAGTGATGGGACCAGATGCCATGATCTCAGTTTTCTGAATGTCGAGCTTTAAGCCAACTTTTTCACTCTCCTCTTTCACTTTCATCAAGAGGTTTTTTAGTTCCTCTTCACTTTCTGCCATAAGGGTAGTGTCATCTGCATATCTGAGGTTATTGATATTTCTCCCGGCTATCTTGATTCCAGCTTGTGCTTCTTCCAGCCCAGTGTTCTCAGGATGTACTCTGCATGTAAGTTAAATAAGTAGGGTGACAATATACAGCCTTGATGTACTCTTTTTCCTATTTGGAACTAGTCTGTTGTTCCATGTCCAGTTCTAACTGTTGCTTCCTGACCTGCATATAGGTTTCTCAAGAGACAGGTCAGGTGGTCTGGTAATCCCATCTCATTCAGAATTTTCCAGTTTATTGTGATCCACACAGTCAAAGGCTTTGGCATAGTCAATAAAGTAGAAATAGATGTTTTTCTGGAACTCTCTTGCTTTCTCCATGATCCAGCGGATGTTGGCAATTTGATCTCTGGTTCCTCTGCCTTTTCTAATACCAGCTTGAACATCTGGAAGTTCACGGTTCATGTATTGCTGAAGCTTGGCTTGATGAATTTTGAGCATTACTTTACTAGTGTGTGAGATTAGTGCTCCTCTGACTTGGAAGGGTGAAAAATAGGCACTAAAGAAAAGCAGCCATGAAATTAAAAGATGCTTACTCTTTGGAAAGAAAGTTATGACCAACCTAGACAGCATATTAAAAAGCAGAGACATCACTTTGCCAACAAAGGCTCATCTAGTCAAAGCTATGGTTTTTCTGGTAGTCATGTATGTATGTGAGAGTTAGACCATAAAGAAGGTTCAGCACTGAGGAACTGATGTTTTCGAACTGTGGTGTTGGAGAAGGCTCTTGAGAGTCCCTTTGACTGCAAGGAGAGCACACCAGTCCATCCTAAAGGAAATCAACTCCGAGTATACATTGGAAAGACTTATGCTGACACTGAAGCTCCAATAGTTTGGGCATCTGATGTGAAGAGCCATCTCATTGGAAAAGACCCTGATGCTGGGAGGGATTGGGGGCAGTAGGAGAAGGTGACAACAGAGGATGAGATGGTTGGATGATATCACCAACTCAATCGACATGAGTTTGAGCAAGCTTCAGGAGATAGTGAAGGAAAGGGAAGACTGGCATGCTGTAATGTAAGGATCACAAAGAGTTGGACATGATGAATGACTGAACAAGAACAAAGAAAAGCAGGAAATGTAAACAATATGAATGGTTCTCTGAAAAAAAAATCTTCCCCTAAGATGCTTGAGAATGGAAGACTAAAGTGGATCCAGAGTCTAGGCATGGGATACACTCTAACCAGGTAGAGAGAAGCCAGGTGCTTGACAATAAGTGAAGTGAAGTGAAAGTCACTCAGTAATGTCTGACTCTCTGCAACCCCCTTGGAATTCTCCAGGCCAGAATACTGGAGTGGGTAGCCTTTTCCTTCTCCTGGGGATCTTCCCAACCCAGGGATTAAACTCGGGTCTCCTGTATTGAAGGGGGATTCTTTACCAGCTGAGCCACCAGGAAAAGCCCCCCTGACAATGAAGACAGCTCAAAAGTGAAAGCACAGACCAGTCCCCGGCCCCACCCACCAAACTCCAAGCACACAGCATGCCCTCAGCTTTCAGGATAGTGAACAAAACACAAACCTCTGTTGCGGTAGTGATTGGTGGGGCAACAAACAGAAGCCAGGTTAGTCACAAAGTCTAGTCCAGAGACTGGTGAGAATAACTATTCAGATTCTGTTTACGTTACTTTTAATTGTTTCACTATCAAATCAACAAACAGTACAGAAGTTCAAGGTTTCAAGTAGGGGGAGTAGATCCTACCACCTCCCTTTGCTCTTCAGAAAGAGTCGCCTAGATCCAATGGTATCAGCATCTTAAAAAAAAGGAATGCATCTACAGGCTAAAGGAGTCAAGACTCATGACCAACAATAAGAATGAATGATCTTTTCAAAAGTAAAAAAATGCTATAACACAGTGAAAAGAAACTGTAGGCAAACAGGAGAAGAAAGAAAACATAATATGTAAATAATAATCTAACCTAGGGAAAACAAAGCAAACAAGAAACAGGGAAATTTTTCCAAAGAGCTTTGAGAAATAAAATAAGTCAACAACAGCTTCTTAAATTTGACAATATAAAAGCACAAATATTAGAAGACGAAGAATACTATAACCTGAAAAGGGGAAATCCTTTTTCTTGGAGTTCAAATGAGGATAAAAACAATACTATTAAATATAAGCAAGTTCAGAACAACAAGAAACAAGTAAATAAGACTTAAAAGTAAAAAACTAAATAGCACCGAAGAATTGATGCATTTGAACGGTGGTGTTGGAGAAGACTCTTGAGAGTCCCTTGGACTGCAAGGCAATACAACCAGTCCATCCTGAAGGAAATCAGTCCTGAATATTCATTGGAAGGACTAATGCTGAAGCTGAAACTCCAATACTTTGGCCACCTGATGTGAAGAGCTGACTCACTGGAAAAGATCCTGATGCTGGGAAAGATTGAAGGCGGGAGAAGAAGGGGACAACAGAGGATAAGATGGTTGTATGGCATTACCAACTCAATGGACATGGGTTTGAGTAAACTCTGGAGTTGGTGATGGACAGGGAGGCCTGGCGTGTTCCAGTTCATAGGGTTGCAAAGAGCTAGACACTACTGAGTGACTGAACTGAACTGAAGAACAACAAGAAACAAGTAAATAAGACTTAAAAGTAAGAAACTAAATCAACATACCTTTAGAGAAAGATTATGATCATCACAGTAGTGTAAAGGAGCATAGAGTACTTAAAGAAACACAGAGAAACTGCTAATAGAGAGGACCAAAATAGGCCACCAACAAATGTACAATTGGTGTCCCAGAAGATAAATAACAAGTGGAATGAGAAAAGAATTGCAAGGATGTATTTATTACAACAGTATCCCTGAAATGAAGAACTAAATCTGCACAGTGAATGAATGTGAAAATTAGGCATCAGTTCAGTTCAGTTCAGTTGCTCAGTCATGTCTGACTGTTTGCGGCCCCATGAATCACAGCACTCCAGGCTTCCCTGTCCATCACCATCTCCCGGAGTTCACCCAAACTCATGTCCATTGAGTCGATGATGCCATCCAGCCATCTCATCCTCTGTCGTCCCCTTCTCCTCCTGCCCCCAACCCCTCTCATCATCAGAGTCTTTTCCAATGAGTCAACTCTTCGCATGAAGTGGCTAAAGTATTGGAGTTTCAGCTTCAGCATCAGTCCTTCCAGTGAACACCCAGGACTAGAATTCTTTAAATTGATACATGTTGCTGTTAAGTTAATGACTTCAAGAATGAAGAAATAATTATTGTGGCATCAGAAAAAACTAATTGGGACTTTCCTGCTTGTTCATTGGCCAAAACTCCACACTACCAGTATGGGGGCCTGGGTTCAATCCCTCATCAGCAAACTAGATCCACATGCCTCAGTTTAAGAGTGCTCACGCTGCAACTAAAGATCCTGCATGCTGCAAGAAGATCGACAGTCTCTCACGCTGAAGACCCCATGTGCTGCAACTGAGACCTGGAAAGACCAAACAAATAAATTAAAAGGAAAAAGCTCACCACCTCCAAAGAGGGTGGGGGGTACGGGGAATCAGTCCTCAGACTTTGCATGTCAACATGTCATGAAAAGTGAAAGTCACTCAGTTGTGTCCGAGTCTTCGTGACCTCGTGGACAAATTCTCCAGGCCAGAACACTGGAGTGGGTAGCTGTTCCCTTCTCCAGAGGATCTTCCAGGGATCAAGCCTGTGTCTCCTGCTTTCACAGGCAGATTCTTTACCATGGAGCCCCTAGAGAGGCCCATAGAGTTCTTCAGGAAAGAAGAAGATAGCCACCTAAGATATTTTAAAGTAATTTTTAACAAGCACACATTAATATAAAAAAGGAAATTCCAGATCTTATAAACCTTTAATGAAGAAATTCCTTGATGAAATTCAGAAAAGAATCAAAATAAAGCACTCAGAATTGAAAAAGTCATGGTAAAGAGGGCTAGTGGTGACCTCTGTATCCATTTAAATGTAATGATACCAAAAAGTACATGAATTATGGTTACAAAGCAGCTTATAAATAGTATAAAAGTAACAATGACAGGAGTCAACAAATTTCCTGAAAAAAGGCCAAGTAGTAAATATTTTACTATTTATTGGGCTACATGGCCCCTGTCAAGACTATTTTATTTCACAGCTGTAGCTCAAAAGCAAGACTACACAATACGCCAAAAAACTGAGCATAACAATTGGACAAGTTACAGTGAAACTTTATTTACAAAAGCAAGCAGAAGGCCAGATTTGGTTGCAGTTTCCTAACTCTATGACAGAAGGGAGGGAAAAGCAAAGTGGTACAATAAAATCCCCATCTTCAGAGTGGCTGTTTAAAAACTGCCATCTAGAGACTTCTCAGGTGTTCGGTGGTTAAGAAGCTGTCTTGCAATGCAGGGCACTTGGCTTCCATCCCCAGGCAGGGAATTAAGATCTCACATGCTGTGGAGCAGCTAAGCCCATGGGCCACAATTAAAGAGTCCACGTACCACAATTAGCTCCCCCATGATACAATGAAGATCCTGAATGCCAAATAAACAAACAAATATGAAAAAAATTACCATCTAAAATGGAAATATATCATTTTTTTTAATACACAAAATCCACCTTTAAATTTTATATATTTTTCTTTAAAGAGAACCTTTTATGGAAAATAACTTTTGGGGATTAAGAAATCCATCTAAAATTCACTTATTTCCTTGGTTTCACTTAAGTTTAATTTTATCTATTAGTTCAATTCAAATAATGTTGAAAAACTTTACTTTAAAAAATTATTCACGGGTTCTTTTCTGCCACAGAATTAATGCCTTTCTTCACTGTTGCTCTTTAACTTTTTTATGACCACATCCCCCCAAATAAGTATGATTCTATTTCTTTAAAATGGTCATTGAAAAATATTTGGTTTCAAAAAATATTTGTCCATTGATTTCTCTTGGAACTGAAAAACTTCAGAGAATAAAATAAGCAGTTGTGTTACAATTATGATGTGCCTTGCAGGCTTAACATTCTCCAGATTTGACCTGTCAGAACCCTCTCTGCTTGTTCTCTGAGCTCCCTACTGTTTTTCTATAAAGCATTAACTATACCTTAAAATAAGCCACTGTTTGTGTTTTCAGCTTATTCTCATTGGTCATCCCAGGTCAACTATCCTGATACTGTGTGATCCCCTCTCATATTATCTGACCCTAAAAATACATCCCTCCAAAGTCAAAGAATGTGTTTTTCTTTTCAAGTCATTTTGACAGGTATCCAATTCCTAAAGCATTGTAACTGATGGAATTTGGGGCATGAAGACTTCTTGACTACTTGTGTGAGAAAATCTTTCCATCAAGACCACTGTGCCTAGTCACCATTTTGATCTAGTTTTACCCCTTTAGGAAAAAAAAAGAGAGAGAGAGAGTCCTTTCTCTGAAGGTAGAGTGCTGTTCATAGAACAGAGCTAAAATCAAAAGGGACTTCCCAGTTCTCTGAGAAAAGCAGCAACTGGAGCTTCATAAAAAAGTGCCAGTAACTCATAAACAACTCAGATATCTTTTACAAGGGAGATTGATTTTCAAAATGATAAATCTTTTGACTGATGCTTGTTTAAACATGAACTCAAACTGCCTGAACCCTTTATCGGATACTGTCTTTCAGGATAATTTCTTTTTTTAATACATGAAAAATCTTCCTATAATTCCAGGCATAGCTAGAACACTTTGAACCAGATTGATAGCCATTAATTACATGCCAACCATTTAAATGTTAATACTTTTAATAAATTCTACCATATATTTGAACATGAATCTAAATATAATGGTTCAGGCCTAAAAAAGTAAAAAGGAAAAGTGTTTTTTCACCCAAATAATCCCCACATCCCTCATGAGTAATCTCATCTCAATAATCATGCATTTTTCTGAAAATCACTGTCACTCTAATAGAACCAGCTTTTTGTAGAAAAGAAAAAATGAATTCCCCATACTGTGCCAGTTACATCTCTGGCCTTCTGATCTCATCTTGGAACTGTGAAATGTAGATTGTAAATTTTTATGATAGGTATATTCTACTCAAAAATTGTTCAAATACTTAAAAATAATTT
This sequence comes from Oryx dammah, assembly GCF_014754425.2. Lineage (NCBI taxonomy): Eukaryota > Metazoa > Chordata > Mammalia > Artiodactyla > Bovidae > Oryx > Oryx dammah. The sequence goes on along the minus strand of NW_024070186.1, from coordinate 149,620,098 downwards.
TCTCTTGAAGAGAAAAGTCTATTTTGAACTTCAGATAGGATAATTCTCCCACACTCCTTAAATAGCAAGGTACATCATCAAACCCAAAGTGCCAAACACTCAGGGTCCCTACAGAAATAGTCATCGTGTTTGTTCAGCTGCACATAACCCCACCTATCTCAGCCCCATGCATGCCTGGTATATTTAGTAACCGTTCAAGTTGCTTATCTTTCTTTAGCATATTCCTTAATAATCCTAAGTAAGAAACTTCTGCCACTCTAAAAATGTATGGCCATTTTGCTTCGAGTCAGTGAATCTTGTGGTCTGATATTCTTTCACCCACACTCTGACTCAGAGTTTATCACTTCTCCACAAAATTCCATGAAAGGAGTTTAGATAGGATATGAGATTATATTAGCAATGTAAGAATCATTGGCTGTCTGCATGCACAAGGATAGCATTGTGGTAATTACCCAAAGGCAATATGAGAGTAAGAATGCCTGGGCCCATGGAGGCCCTTGCTCTGCTGCAGGATGTCTTGATTTTTGTATTTTGACCAATGATGATATTGGTCAAGGAATGAGTAAGGGTTATGGTAAATTTGTATTAATATGTCCAAAATACTCTTAGGTGCTTTCTGGATTCCAAAGAAAAAGAATGAACCACTAAATAATTTCTAATCAAGCCTCAACAAATTTTGGTTCCAGGAAGACAAGGAGAAGTTGCTGTAATTTTTTTTAAATTATGATTAAAGAAGGAAAATAAAAAGGAAAGTGGATATTTAAACAGCAATATCCAAGATCTGAAAGTGAAAGTCACTCTGTCGTGTCCAACTCTTTGTGACCCCATGGACTGTATAGTCCATGGAATTCTCCAGGCAAGAATACTGGAGTGGGTAGCCTTTTCCCTTCTCCAGGGGATCTTCCCAGGCTAGGGACTGAACCCAGGTCTCCCGCATTGCAGGCGGATTCTTTACCAACTGAGCCACAAGGGAAGCCCAAGAATACTGGAGTGGGTAGCCTGTTCAGCAGATCTTCCCCACCCAGCAATCAAACTGGGGTCACCTGCATTGCAACCAAATTCTTTACCAACTGAGCTATCAGGGAAGCCCCAGATCCAGCCAGTCCATCCTAAAGGAAATCAGTCCTGAATATTCACTGGAAGGACTGATGTTGAAGCTGAAACTCCAATATTTTGGCCACCTGATGGGAAGAACTGACTCATTTGAAAAGACCCCGATGCTGAGAAAGATTGAAGGCAGAAGGAGAAGGGGACGACTGAGGATGAGATGGTTGGATGGCATCACCGACTCAGTGGACATGAGTCTGAGTAAGCTCCCGGAGTTGGTGATGGACAGGGAAGCCTGGTGTGCTCCAGTCCATGGGGTGGCAAAAGAGTTGGACATGACTGAGTGACTGAACTGAACTGAACTGACTGATCCAAGATCTAGATTCAATTCTGGAAGGAGTTTTAGACCCATCATTTAAATATAGAAATGATTTACTGGGTAAGGTTGTAAGCTTGTCACATAGCAAGGTTTTATGAAGATCCTCAGCAGTCTTTAGAAAATAACCATTTACTCTGGACTTACAAATAATCTTCTAAAAAATAAATAAATAATAATCATAATTCCAGAAACTTCAGCATATCTCCTTCATTAGTACTGACAGTCTGTCTAATATTATGGTTATAAGCATGGCCTCTGAGCCAGACCACCTGAGCTCAAATCTTAGCTGTGCCATTTATGAGCTTGGTCAGGTTATTTATGAGCTTGATCAAGCTGATCTTCTGGTGACTCTATTACCTTGTTTGTAAAAGTATCCACCTCAAAAGACTGTTGTAAAACTTAAATGTCTCAATTTAATGTGCCTGGCACATGGTGAGAACTACCTGTGATACCCAGAATTTATTGCACATCTCACTTTTCACTTTTCACCAGGATCAGATATTTTGCTTAAATCCAATTTGTTTTATGTCTTTATAGATGTAAATGTCTATTTACCATGGAAACCTGACCTAAAGGCAAAGAGAGGTGAACTATTAAGTTCTATTATTCCTTATGTCTTCATTTATGCATTCATTTATTCATCTCATGTATATTGAACATCTGTTATGAACCTTATAGTGTGCAGGACCCTGAGGACACAAAGATAAATAAAATATAATCTTCAGGGAGTTCCAATACTTTGGCCACCTGATACAAAGAGCCAACTCATTGAAAAAGACCCTGATGCTGGGAAAGTTGAGGGCAAGCGGAGAAGGGGGTGACAGAGAATGAGATGGTTGGATGGCATCAATGACTCAGTGGACATGAGTTTGAGCAAACTCCAGGAGATGGTAAAAGACAGGGGAGCCTGGAGCGCTGCAGTTCATGGGGTCACACAAAGTTGGACATGACATAGCGACTGAACAACAATATGCAAATCCTCAGGAAACAAGAACAAGTTATGTATATTACTAAGCACATCAATGTCACATGTCTTCTGGCAGAAGAATGAACAAAACACAGTGGAGGTATGAGTGAGGAAGGAAAAATGAATTCTACCCTGGAGAAGAGTTATGAAAAGTGCCATTGAAGAAGGACCACTTCAGCTGAGTACTGAAAGACCAGCAAAATTTCCCTGGGGTCTGGGTCGGTTTGAGGACAGATTCTTCCACATGCCCAGTTTGAAAGAAGGAAAAGGGAACAAACCAGAGTCTCAAAACATGAGAGTGAAATCAAATGCAAAGAAGTAAGTCAAGCTGAATTGGCTGCCTCCCAAAAGGTTGTCACAGAAGCCTGGCGGGCTACAGTCCATGGGTTCGCAAAACAGTCAGACACAACTTAGCAACTAAACAACAACAACAATGCAACATAGTCCGTTTTTGGAACTCAACATCTCCAGGCGGCAGTCCATGGGGTCGCAAAGAGTCAGACACGACTGAGCAACTTAGCAGCAGCAGCAGCAACCTCTCTCAAGTGGATAGGTGGGTGGCGAGTGGAGAGGTGTGCGGAGTGGAGAGGTGTGCGGAGACTGTGTGTACCAGTGGGAATGTGCAGGTGGCCGCGTGTACTGGGGGGGAGGGGATGGGGAAAATGGAGGCGATGCATCAAGAGATAACCCATGAGAGGCAGACAGGATCGAGTTACACAGGGTCTTGGATGGCATCTGAAAGGTTTGATTTTATCCCTTATCAGAGAGAATACTGAAAAGTTTTAACCAAGAAAGTAATGAATAGATTTCCTTTAGAATGCTCTCTTTGGCAGTAATTGGAGAACGCTTGAAAAGAGATTAAGAGTAAAAAGATGGAGAAAACTCAGAGGCTTTTTAACAGTAGATCATATGTCTTTAGTTCCAAGCTGCATTTACAGGCCCAAGGAACATTCATATACACTAACCAGAGCTGATGGCTCAGTTGGTAAAGAATCTGCCTGCAATCCAGGAGACCCAGGTTCAAACCCTGGATCAGGAAGATCCCCTGAAGAAGGAAATGGCAACTCACTCCAGTCATCTCAACTGGGAAATTCTATAGACAGAAGAGCCTGGCAGGCTACAGCCCATTGGATCACAGGAGTTGGACACAACTTAGCAACTGAACAACCACCACAACCAGAGTTCCGTACTCACATTGCCCTGCAAACATCAGCAGAGCTCCAGAAGCTGCAGGCTTGCTCCCAACTTTAATACACATGGAGCATTTACGCTGTCAGACTTTCCAGATATTGAGGATACAGATAGAAATAAAACATGAGCTCCGTTATTCTCCTCCGAGAGGTCACAAACTAAGAAGAGAATGAGACATGTACAAAAATAATGTGATGTACGTAAGAGAGATACAAACAAACCACTAGGAAGGCTGGGGCAGAGGGGTGTTGAGAGAGGGATTACAGAGAAGCGGGCATTTGAATCGAACCCAAGGTTCAAGAAAAATAAGAACATTTAAGGCAGATTTGTAACTGCCAAGACTCATAAATGTGACATCACTGTGGTGTAGTTTCAGGAAGGACTTCCAGTGAACCTCATATTTTGGTAATTCTCTGTCACATGAGTCATCATGCGGTATAAGTCAAGAATAAAACTTTATCCTCAGGGAGCATCTAATATAATAATACCTCTTTTTTTTTGCTTCTTTTTAAAATTATTTTCTTTTTTTAAATTGAAATATAATTAATTTACAATATTATGTTAGTTTCAGGTGTACAGCACAGGGATTCCATTAATATATACACAATTTTTTTCAGATTCTTTTCCCTTATCAAAATATTTAATATGGTTCCCTGTACTATATGCTGCTGCTGCTAAGTCACTTCAGTCGTGTCCAACTCTGTGTGACCCCATAGACGGCAGCCCACCAGGCTCCCCCGTCCCTGGGATTCTCCAGGCAAGAACACTGGAGTGGGTTGCCATTTCCTTCTCCAAGGCATGGAAGTGGAAAGTGAAAGTGAAGTCGCTCAGTCGTGTCCAGCTGTTCACGACCCCATGGACTGCAGCCTACCCGGCTCCTCCGTCCATGGGATTTTCCAGGCAAGAATACTGGAGTGGGGTGCCATCACCTTCTCCGCCTGTACTATATAGTAGGTCCTTATTGGTTATCTATTTTATATATAGTATTGTGTATATGTTAACTCCAACTTCCTAACGTATTCTTCCCCACTTTCCCCTTTGGTAACCATAAGTTTGTTTTCTATGCCTATGAGTCTTTTTCTGTTTTGTAAATAAGTTCCTTTGTATCTTTTTTTTCCTAGAACCCACATATAAGCAATGTTATATGATATTTGTTTTTCTCTGTCAGGCTTACTTCTGTCAGTATGATAATTTCCGTGTCCATCTATGTTTAGGCAAACAGCATTCTTTCTTTCTTTTCATGGCTAATATTCCATTGCATATAGGTACTATATCTTCCTTATGAATTCATCTGTTGATAGACATTTAGAGTGCTTCCATGTTCTGGTTGTTGTAAATAGAGCTGCAATGAACATTAGGGTGCATGTACCTTTTCAGATTATAATTTTTTCCAGATATATGCCCAAGAGTAAGACTGCAAAAGCTTATGGTAATAATTCTTTATTTTCAGTTCAGTTCAATCGCTCAGTCATGTCCAGCTCTTTGCAAGCCCAGGCCTCCCTGTCTGTCACCAACTCCCGGAGTTTACTCAAACTCATGTCCACAGAGTCAGTGATGCCATCCAACCATCTCATCCTCTGTCGTCCCCTTCTCCTGCCTTCAATCTTTCCCAGCATTGGGGTCTTTTCAAGTGAGTCAGTTCTTCCCATCAGGTGGCCAAAGTATTGGAGTTTCAGCTTCAGCATCAGTCCTTACAATGAATATTCAGGACTGATTTTCTTCAGGATGGACTGGTCGGAGCTCCTTGCAGTCCAAGGGACTCTCAAGAGTTTTCTCCAACACCACAGTTCAAAAGCATCAATTCTTCAGCACTCAGCTTTCTTTATAGTCCAACTCTCACATCCATAAATGACTACTGGGAAAGCCATAGCTTTGAGTAGATGGACCTTTGTTGGCATAGTAATGTCTCTGCTTTTTAAATATGCTGTCTAAGTTGGTCATAGCTTTTCTTCCAAGAAGTAAGCGTCTTTTAATTTCACAGCTGCAGTTACCATCTGCAGTGACTTTGGAGACCAAGAAAATAACTTCTCTCACTGTTTTCATTGTTTCCCCATCTAATTGCCATGAAGTGATGAGACCAGATGCCATGATCTTAGTTTTATGAATGTTGAGGTTTAAGCCAACTTTTTCACTCTCCTCTTACACTTTCAAGAGGCTCTTTAGTTCTTCTTCACTTTCTGCCATAAGTGTGGTGTCATCTGCATATCTGAGGTTATTGATATTTCTCCTGGCAATCTTGATTCCAGCTTGTGCTTCTTCCAGCCCAACATTTCTCATGATGTACTCTGCATATAAGTCAAATAAGCAGGGTGACAATATACAGCCTTGATGTACTCCTTTTCCTATTTGTAAGCAGTCTGTTGTTCCATGTCCAGTTCTAATTGTTGCTTCTTGACCTGCAAACAGTCTTTTTAGGAGGCAGGTCAGGTGGTCTGGTATTCCCATCTGTTTAAGAATTTTCCGCAGTTTGTTGTGATCCATACAGTAAAAGGCTTTCACGTAGTCAATAAATCAGAAGTTGCTGGGAACCAGCATGAGGAGTCCCGCCCGTGGCAAAGGTCATGAGGTTAAGGGGCCCGACAGGCAAAGGTGAGTCAGGCCTTAAGGGATCTGCTCGTGCATCTGCCCCCAAACCAGAGTCTGCCTGCTTTACTGTGTTATGCTTTCCACCTACTCTTTTGACATTAACAGGGGGCTGTCCCCCCACCACCTTTTTCTGGAAAAAGTTAATTTAGAACTTTTAGATAATAAATCTCCTGGGCATAATAAGAGTGTTTCAATCCAAAAACCCCTCTGATGGCTTTCTAGCCTGCCTGCCGGACTCTTACAGCTACGCATGTGATTGTTTGTGGCCTCCCCCGACTGCGAGAGGCACAGGAAGCTTAAAACATCCTAGGAATGTAGGGGCTTCTGAGGAGTCAAAATCATTAGAATAGGACTAATTAAGGGTTTCATTTGTTGAGCCAATACTTGCTGCCAAGTTTTCATATCTTTTATTTGTTGATATAGTTGATATGTAGAAAAAACAGGTAGTAGCCCTGGTATTAGCAACATTAGATCTTTGAGTTAAATACTTTCTTTGTTATAGCCCACTGCACCTTTGTTCTACAGGAATGTAACTTTAGTACTTTGAGGGTGATGCAGATTAAAGAAAATACACTTGAGGGGAAAAAGAGTTTTCTGGTTGATAGACATTTATCTAGGAAAAGAGCCATAATAATGTTAACAGGCCCCCTGGCCAGAAGATGATGTGAAACCACCTGGGACCTTTTCTATACGGGAAGGTATGCAAGAAGAAAGCCTGGTCTCAATAAGGGTCAGGACTGCTGCCCTTGCATAACTCTGCATGTTCCATTATTTCTTTATGTACAGCTTGGGGTATATAAGCTGCTTTTGAAAATAAAGTTGTGGGTCTGGCACCGATGCTTGGCTCCCCATGTCATTCTTTTCTCCATTTTCTGGCTGAATTCCCATCTGGAGCATGGAGGCTCACCGTGTCTACTTATTTGCCCTGGCTTCTAAGACCCACAGAAGAGGGAGCCCAAGGCGGGGCACGCTCAGCTATTCAAGTGGGCACCGGTGGCCTATGTAGATGGTGCAAACCCCTTGTCTTGGGGTTTTATTGGTTCTCCACGTAAACCAAGTTATTCAGCATCTTTTCTCCACTAATTTTCCTACTACACTATTCCTTCCTAATCTCTCTTTATATTTCTAAATAAATAAGTTTTTCCTCACCAACTCCGTCCCTGCTTCGAATGCCCTGGATCCACCGGGGCTGGACCCCGGCAAGAAGTCGGTGTTTTTCTGGAACTCTCTTGCTTTTTTGATGTTCCAGTGGATGTTGGCAATTTGAACCCTGGTTCCTCTACCAAAATTCTTTATTTTGGTATACCATAAACATTCTACAAGCATTACACACATTCTGCTAGTTTATCCCTACACTAACTCTGCAAGGTTGGTCTTATTCTATCCATTTTGAGGTGAAGAAATTTATTAACAGAAAAGTGATTGAAAACAAGTGTTTGTAACCATGATAGTGGGTCCACCATGGTTCCATCTCACAGAGAAATTCACAGCTGTTGCAGGCAGTTCCATCTAAGCCAGGACAGCATATGTTTCTTTCACTCTTCCTGCTCTGACATGGTGATGCTAGGGTGGCAGAAAATGCCACCCCAAAATATGCCTCTTTGGCATAGGATTATTTTTGAGCTGAAAGTGACTGACAAGAAGCAGATATAAGAAAAGGTCTCTACCATCCTCCTCTCTGCATACAAGCAGGACACAAATTTCCAAAGGCATCCCCTCTCCGCTCCCTACTAGGAAGGGAAAAAGTTAATTGCTGAGACAAGTTAGGCTCCTATCAGCCTAGAGAAGGCACCAGAGGGATCCACATAACAAACTCTACTAATTAGCTTTTATCTCCCATTCGTTTCCCATGTATTTGCCTTCCCACAATTTACCGCCCAGACGCTCAAAGTCCTTCTCCTTTGTCACGTCCTATTCCTAAAAATGTAGTTAATGTCCCTTTGCTAAGATAATTCCCTGTGTGCATGTTCACTCACGTCCCACTCTTTACAACCCCATAGACTGTAGTCTGCAGAGTTCCTCCGTCCATGGGATTTCCCAGGCAAGAATATTGGAGTGAGTTGCCATTTCCTCTTCCAGGGGTTGAGCCCACATCTCCTGCATTGCAGGTAGATGCTTTATTGTTGAGTCACTGGGGAAACCCTGCTAAAATACTAAAATAAAGTGTTAATCAGTCAGCTGTATCCAATTCCATGCAACCCCATGGATTGTAAGCCCGCCAGACTCCTCTATCCATGGAATTCTCCAGGCAAGACTACTGCAGTGGGTTGCCATTCCCTTCTCTAGGGCATCTTCCCCACACAGGAATTGAGCTTGGGTCTCCCACATTGTGGGTGGATTCTTACCGTCTAAGCCACAAGCCCAAATTCTACCGGCTCTCTGAGTTAAGCACCTCTGAATACTCTGAGTAGTGTGTAATTGTGAAATTCATGCAAATAAACTATTATTCCTTGTTAATCTTTGTTTGTCCAATTTACAGAGCTCCAGCCAGAAAACACAAGAGAATAGAACATGAAAAGAAATTTCCCTTCCCATGCAAGTACCCCAAGTCTGTTCAGAGGAGAGATCCAGAACTTTGGGATCATGAGTGGTCCATGGACAGTAGGTTACTGAGGGCAAGTTGATCCCAAGAAGAGTGTAGCATTGATGCCTTCCTCATCTTAGTTCTTCCTTCCACTCTCTGGCACCACTCTGATGATTCTACAGCCTTTATGCCTTCCTCAGTTCAGTCCCTCTGTTGTGTCCGACTCTTTGTGACCCCATGGACTGTGGTGTGCCAGGCCTCTCTGTCCATCGCCAAGTCCCAGAGTTTACTCAGACTCATGTCCATTGAGTCAGTGATGCCATCCAACCATCTCATCCTGTGTCGTCCCCTTCTCCTCCTGCTTTCAATCTTTCCCAGCATCTGGGTCTGTTCAAATAAGTCAGTTCTTCACATCAGGTGGCCAAAGTATTGGAGTTTCAGCTCCAGGACCAGCCCTTCCAAAGAGATCCCAGGGTTGATCTCCTTCAGAATGGACTGGTTAGATCTCCTTGCAGTCCAAGGGACTCTCAAGAGTCTTCTCCAACACCACAGTTCAAAAGCATCAATTCTTCAGTGCTCAGCTTTCTTTATAGTCCAACTCTCACATCCATGCATGACAACTGGAAAAACTACACCTTCCTATCCTGTATCAATTTCCCTTCTGCCATGTTCTCCTGATGATCTCAGTCCCAGGCTTATATAGTATTTATAAGTAAGCATAAGAAACTGCTTATGTGGGTGTTTGATTAGAGTCTGGAAATGTCCCTGGGTTCAAGTAAAGGTAAGACACCGATGGGAAGGGAAATACCCAGATATCAGATTAATATTCAAAATAACCTTGCTACATGGGCTGTAGCCTAAAGAGGTAATTGTAGATCAGGGAAGGAAGAGCTAATGTAAACTTAGGAAATGTGTCAAAGCCAGACTGGGCTGAGATGGAAAAGAGGCATATGGAGAAGAGATAGAAGCTTGTGAATCTGAGGACTGGATGGGACTTTAGAGATCTTAGAGTCTGTCTTCCTGTCACCCTCACATCTTGACCTGGTGTATAAGCAAAGATCCAGCTTGGACCACATGGAGCCCTGGGAGGAGGCCAACCTTACAAAAGATGTCCGGAAATGGTGGGAGAAGAGGACACAGAAAAATAAAAATCTGTGAATTATGAGTACTTCCTTTGATAAACAGAGCCAAAATTAAAATTTTATTAAGTACATATTTCTTGTCCATTAAAGAGTCCATTCTTCTGATGACCCAGGAGAGCCTAGGGGAACAGATTGTTCTTAAGAATGTACTATTTTCTTGAACAGCTGATATTTCTTGCATTCCGTCCACTCACAAGCACATTAGAGTTAGTGAGACTTTACTGCTCTGTCTCGCAGGGGAAGTTTCCTCTCAGTCGTAAATTACATATTTTTGATTGACTATCATATCTGCTAGACCACTAGCAAACTATTGAGAAAATCACTGTCAACTACAAATCGGCACTTACCAACAGCATTGCCAATGACTGAACCACAAAGGCATTTGCCATCTGCCTCCATGGAGATTGAACCCCATACTGCTATAGCTGTTGACCTTCAACTACCCCTGAGAGAGTTCAGGGTGGAGTGAGGCACTCTGTGCTCCAGGGAATCTGGTAAGATGGGTCTTTAGATAGTTGGATGCTTTTAGGAACAGATTTTATGATCTCAGTCTTTGCATCTCCTCATATCTATAGAAGCACTAAATCCCTTCATGGTGATATCAGATCCTCATGACCAACAAAAAACCTTTTGTAAAATGAGTGCTCCATAGTATTGAACTCCCCCATCACCAAAATCTTATATATTGACTTTCCCCCACTGCCGCTTTGGAGCAGTCTCTTAGAGCTGTATGAGATGCTGCCTCCTGGGCTACAGTCTTCATTTTGCCCCAAATAAAACTTAACTCACAACTCTCAAGTTGTACATGTTTTTTAGTCGACAACACTATTCTACCAGAATATGCTATTAATATCAGTTAAATCTGTAAAATTACCTTTGCGTTCTGGGGAAGAATCAGTTCAGTTCAGTTCAGTCTCTCAGTCATGTCCGCCTCTTTGCGACCCCATGAATTGCAGCACGCCAGGCCTCCCTGTCCATCACCAACTCACAGAGTTCACTTAGACTCACGTCCATCGCGTCGGTGATGCCATCCAGCCATCTCATCCTCTGTCGTCCCCTTCTCCTCCCGCCCCCAATCCCTCCCAGCATCAGAGTCTTTTCCAATGAGTCAACTCTTCGCATGAGGTGGCCAAAGTACTGGAGTTTCAGCTTTAGCATCATTCCTTCCAAAGAACACCCAGGCCTGATCTCCTTTAGGATGGACTGGTTGGATCTTCTTGCAGGCCAAGGGACTCTCAAGAGTCTTCTCCAACACCACACTTCAAAAGCATCAACTCTTCGGTGCCCATATAGAAATACACTCTTGAGGTGGAATTAAATCAGTAAACCACTCTTAGTTTATTGCTGCTGTTTTTGTTATTGTTCAGTTGCTAAGTTGTATCAAACTCTTTGCGACCCCATGGACTGGAGCCCACCAGGCTCCTCTGTCCCTGGGGCTCTCCAGGCAAAAACACTGCACTGAGTTGCTGTTTCCTTCTCCAGTGGATCTTCCCAGACCAGGGATTGAAGCCACATAACCTGAGTCTCCTGCATTGACAAGCAATTCTTTACCACAGAGCCATGCAGGAGCTATCAAACTTGAGATCGCTAAGGCCAAACCTGTGTGCCATCTGTTTTTGTAAATAAAATTGTTAAGAGAAGCACACCAACTGAAACCACCCACGCTGGCTGAAAGGTTGTTGCTGAACTGTGAAAGACACTGGGATTCTTGGCCTCTGTAGGAGAGGAGTTAAATCCGGGGCCAGTGACGAGATATGACCACTCAGAGCTTTTGTGTAACAAAGGTTTATTAAAGTATAAAAGAGATAGAGAAAGCTTCTGACATAGACATCAGAAGGGGGCAGAAAGAGTGCCCCGCTGCTAGTCTTTAGCTGGATGTTATATAGCTACTAGCAGTCTGCTAATTAGAGAAAGGAAATGTCTCAAAACTCAGAGACTGGCACCAACCCCTCACCCACAGCGTGCATTTTGGGATGAAATTGGCACAAGGTGATTTGTCCCGGGCATAAAATGATTGACACGAATCTTGAAGAAAGGCAGGTTTCCAAGCGAATACATAGTCGCATTAACATAGCTTAAGAAAACATTTGCATGAGTAAAACATACAGTTTGTCAAGTTGGTTCTGAGTCTTAAGCAAACTGACTTGAAGACAGAGTCTAGAGTAAATACATAGTTTATTAACATAGCTTAAGGAAAGCATTTCCATAAGAAAAATGCATTGGTTAGCTCAAGGCTTGAGAAAAGTTAAGTTCAGGTTGAACCAGGTGTTGTTATGGAAACGCAGAATTTTAAAAGAAACTCTTGTTAAATTTGTATAGAAAGGGAAAAAAATCTAACACTTGTAGTTTGTTTCCTCCTGCTGCTTAAGAGAGAGAGAGAAAAAAATGTCTGACACTTGCAGCCTATTTCTCTGTTTGGAGACCCCTGGCTTTCCTGACTGTCACCCTCTCATTCCCCACCTTTTCTTTTAGGAGAATTACGTTGCCTAGGGAAAGGGGTGTTTCCGTAACTGCTTCTGAGCTGAGAAGGGGCATCTTCCCTAAATTAGTGAGGCAACATATTCTCCTAACCCCCATATTGAGGGTCTCTGATCCAAGGGCCCCAAGTAGTAGCTGGAGGAAGCTTCCACAGTGGCAGGAGTTTGAGCAACCACTTGTAACTTAAAAGCCTTCATGTGACTAGAAACAAATCCAGCTACATAGTTACAAATGCAGGGAGCAAACAGCAAAAACAGAACAATCAGCAAAGTTAAAAGTCACATTATGTCCATAGTTAAGGTACAGAGTTAAGGTAAGGAAAGATTGAAAGCAGGAGGAGAAGGGGACAACAGAAGATGAGATGGTTGGATGGCATCACCGACTCAATGGACATGAGTCTGAGTGAACTCCGGGAGTTGGTGATGGACAGGGAGGCCTGGCGTGCTGCAGTCCATGGGGTAGCAAAAAGTCAGACACTACTGAGCGACTGAACTGAAGGTACAGGGTGTTGCGCCAGTCCATTTTTGGGTTGTTAGATGTCATCAGAGTAAGAAGAGGCATCACATATGATTGTTGTCGTCGAAGGTATTCGCAGACTTGGAGGAAGTCCTTTCCTTGAAGTGGAGATCCCCACCATGGGAAGCCCTTCACTGATGAAGAGGGGAGCATTCTGCAGACCCAGCAGTTAGACTGATTGTGGAAGGCAGCATAGGAATGAGCCCAGGACAGGAAGGCATTGTCTTAAGGATCAAATGGCAGACTCGGGATTTTTGGAGTCAGCAGGAGCAGGCTCACATAGAGCATAGAAAGTAAAGACATAAAATGAAGTCACTCAGTTCTGGTCAGGGTGCCACCTCTTATCTCGAGTGTGATATACCCAAGAATCAATTCCTGGCACTTTGACAGCTGTGGGAGAAGAAAGAATAACCTGATGAGGGCCTTCCCAGAGGGGCTTGAAGGATTGGCCCCCAGATCCCAGTGTTTTTATGAGGACCTCGGTTCCTAGCTCAAACAGAGTCTTGCTTGACTCAAAGGCTGGGTCAGGAGTCACATCCTGGGGTTCCTTTAGTGCCTGTTGAAAAGCTGAGAGCTGAGTTACATAATTAGTTAATTCCAAGCCTTCAGGATCTATAACAATGTCTGTGCATAAGAAGGGCCTTCCATAAATACATTCAAAGGGGGACAGTCCCTCATTTTGGGGGGCAATTCAAGCCCTCATTAAGGCTATGGGTAGAACTTTAATCCAGTTGTCCTGGGTCTCTTGAGTTAATTTGCTCAGAAGATGTCTCTTAATAATGTCATCAGCATTTTCAACCATTCCTGAGGATTGGGGTCTCCAGGAACAGTGTAAGTGACATTCTATTCCTAGAGATTTTGCCACCCTCTGAGTTACAGCAGCTTTAAATGCAGAGCTATTGTAACCCTGAAGACTACATGGCAGCCCAAAACTGGGAATAATTTCATGGATTAAAATTTTTATAACCTCCTTAGCCTGTTTACTACAACAGGGAAAATCCTCAATCCATTCAGTAAAAGTATCCACCTAAACTTGTAAGCAAGAATATCCACTTGCCTTTGAATATGAGTAAAATCAATTTCTCAGTCCTCTCTAAGATATTTTCCACTTCGTTGAAACCCAGATTTTGCTAGCTTTTCAGTCTTTGGGTTATTTTTCTGACAAACCTCACATCTTTTGATAATGTTCTTTAAAGTTGTCATTACATTTTAACCTTCAAACAAATGAGAAGCTATCTGGTAAGTACTCTCAATACCTAAATGGTGTAAACCCTTAAGAATTTTCCATTGAGCATTTTCAGGAATATTAATCGTCCATCCTTGGACTGTAACCACCCTTTATTAGTAATCTTTGCTCCTCTTTTCTCATATCTTTGTAATTCTTCCTCAGTATATTATAGTCTTTCCTGTTCCACAGGACCTGTCCAGATCAAAGGCATCTGCAGTGAAGGGGTTTCCTAAAGCTCTGCCTTTATCGCTTGACAGTCAGCCAGCTGATTACCCTTGACTGCTTTACTCCAGACCCCGCTGTGCCCTTTGCAGGGCATAACAGCTATTTCTTTAGGACAATATATAGCAGTTAAAAGTCTCTCAATCTCTCTGAAATGCTTAATAGGTCCTTCCGTTGCCACTTTAAACTGTCTTTCTCTCCATATTGCAGCATGAGCATGTAAAGTCAAATAAGCATACTTAGAATCAGTGTAGATATTTACTAGCTGCCCTTTGCTTAACTCTAGAGCTTGGGTCAGAGCTGCAAGCTCAGCTAGCTGAGCACTCATTCCCTGAGGGAGAAATTTTGCTTCTAAAATGTGTTCAGTCATCACCATGGTGTAACCTGCTTTGTGCTTCCCATCCTGAACAAAAGAACTGCCATCTGTAAATATTTCCATGTCAGGATTGTCTAATGGGGTATCCATCAGATCCTCCCGAGCTGCATAGTTTAAAGTTAGAAATTGTGAACAATCGTGATCAGGTGTTTCATTTTCCTTCTCAGGAAGGGAAGTGGCAGGATTTAAATTTCCACAAACTTTAAGCTTACTTACTGGTCCTTCTAACAACAATGACTGATATTTAAGAAGTCTACTGTCTGTCATCCAAATATTAACCTTAGAGTTTAAGATTCCACTCACATCATGAGAAGTCAGTACAGTAAGATTTTGTCCATTAATAATTTTGAGGACCTCAGGTGTTAATAAAGCAGTTTCCGCAATTAACTCTTAGACAGTGTGGCCACCCACGTGACCCCACATCTAATTCTCTGCTGAGGTATGCTATAGCTTGCTGTTGAGGCCCTCGGGGTTGTGTCAACACTCCCAAGGCTATACCTGTTCTTTCAGTGACAAACAAATGAAATTCTGACCCTGTGGGAAAGCTCAAAGTGGGAGCTTGCAGAAGAGCAGTCTGAAGAGCCTTAAAAGCCTTTTGAATATCTGGAGACCAAACCAGTTTGTTGGTTTGGGCTTGCTGGGTTTCAGTTATAAGTTTATATAAAGCTGGGCAAGTTCCCCATAACCCAGAATCCAGTGCAGCAGTAGCCTGTGACTCACAAAAATCCTATCAATTCTCTTAAAGTTTTGGGTAGGGGGTGATTTAGTATAGGTTTAATTTCCTTGGGGCCTATGGCCCTAGTGCCTTCTGATATGATTAGGCCCAAATATTTAACAGATTGTTAACAAAGCTGAGCCTTTTCTCTTGATGCCTTATAATGGTGGCCAGGCACGATAGTAACGATTTGCATGAGCTGTTTTATGACAGGAGGTCCTGGTAAGGAAAAGGGAACTAATAAGCCACCATGAACTGGGAGAGTTCAGGAAAGGTCAAAAAGTGACACCATGTGTCCAACCACCTCCCAGAATCCTCTCTGGCGTCCATCTTGTCTGAATGAGGCTGCACCACCAGGAAGGACTCTGAGTCAGAATGATTGGCTAAAGACTTACCTGGAAACTAATCCCATTACCATAAAACCCGAGACTGCAAGCCATGTGGCAGAGCTGTTCTCCTGGGTTCCCTTACCCTACTGCTCTCCACTCGGGTGCCCTTTCCCAATAAAATCTCTTGCTTTGTCAGCATGTATATCTCCTCGGAAAAGTCAGAGTTAGGCAAGAGCCCACTTTCAGGCCCTGGAAGGGGTCCCCCTTCCTGCAATAAAATTGCATTGGAACACAACCATGCCCAATCATATTGTGTATAACTACTTTCCTGTTACAATGGCAGAGAAACTGGATGGCCTGCAAGGGATAAAACATTTACTACCTGATCCTGTACTGAAAGACTTTTCTAGCTCCTGGTGTATCATAGTTTTTATTGGTTACAAAATATGACTAGGAATACGTCCCAATCCTATTTTCCTCTCCTCAATAAACTTTTATTGAGCACCTATTATGTAATAGGCACTGAAATCAATAGATATTACAGAGAGAGGGGCACACGGTTGGAAAAAAGAAAGTTCCAGCAAAAAACTCTCTAAAGGCTAAGAAACATGAGTAGTTTTAATGACTTATCATAAACTGGAGAAGGAATTCTGGAGACCTCAGACCACAGCCAAATGACAAAGTCTGAGTAGAAGTTAGTAAATGAAAGGGTTGAAAAGGAATCAGAGAGCCTATTGTGATCATAAAAAGCCAAAATTTGTCTCTGCTTTTTTTAAAGCAAGAGTATAATTGCTTTACAATTTGTGTAGTTTCTGTTGTACAACAAAGTGAACTAGCTACATGCATACAAATATCCCCTCCCTGTGGGGCCTCCCTCCGCCTGTCCCCCTCACCCCCATCCCACCCCGTTAGGTCATTACAGAGCACCAAGTTGAGCTCCCTGTGCTACACAGGAGTTTCCCACTAGCTTTCTATTTCACACATGGTAGTGTTCCTGTGTCAATGCTACTCTCTCAGCTTGTCGCACCCTCTCTTTCTCTCTCCATGTTCTTGTGTCCACTCTCTATGTCTGCATCTCTATTCCTGCCCTGCAAATAGCTTCATCTGTGCCACGTTTCTAGATTCCACATGTATGTGTTAATATTGATGTGTGTTGTCTCTTTCTGACTTACTCCTCTCCTTGCATTTCTGCTGTAACAATCTTTATGAGAAAATGGATACTTCAGGCTGGAAGGTTGGAGGGGAGGGGGCGGTCTTGTACATTTCTGTTGCCCTTACAATGACTCACTACTTAAAGACTAATGAAGAGGAACAAAAGAAGGAAAACCTGGAGCATTAAACTGTATAAAAGGAAACTCTTGTCTCCACAAAACTCTAGCTTTATTTGTAAAGGACAGAACTTAATGACAGATAATCCTACTTGCAAAAATTATAAGCAGTGTACTCTTTAATGTGCAAAAATCTGGACAACATCCAACCCTATTGTACAGGGTAGGAAATAAAACTTTTTCTGCCTCATTTTTTGACTGAGCACCCAAAACCAATGCAATAGGTCACACAACCTGCAGAATAAATTCTTTGTAAACCTGTCTACATGTTGTGAATTGAAGACAACAAGTTCAGTTCAGTTCAGTTCAGTCACTCAGTTATGTCCAACTCTCTGTGACCCCATGAACTGCAGCGCACCATGCTTCCCTGTCCAACACCAACTCCTAGAGCTAGCTCAGACTCATGTCCATTGAGTCGGTGATGCCATACAACTATCTCATCCTCTGTTGTCCCCTTCTCCTCCTGCCCTCAATCTTTCGCAGCATCAGGGTCTTTTCCAGTGAGTCAGTTCTTTGCATCAGGTGGCCAAAGTATTGGAGTTTCAGGTTCAGCATCAGTCCCTCCAATGAATATTCAGGACTGATTTCCTCTAGGATGGACTGGTTGGATCTCCTTGCAGTCCAAGGCACTCCCAAGAGTCTTCTCCAACACCACAGTTCAAAAGCACCAATTCTTCGGCACTCAGCTTACTTCACAGTCCAACTCACATCCATAAATGACTACTGAGAAAACCATAGCTTTGACTAGACAGATCTTTGTTGGCAAAGTAATGTCTCTGCTTTTTAATATGCTGTCTAGGTTGGTCATAGCTTTTTTTCCAAGGAGTAAGCATCTTTTAATTCCATGGCTGCAGTCATCATCTGCAGTGATTTTGGAGCCCCCCAAAATAAAATCTGTCACTGTTTCCATTGTTCCCCATCTATTTGCCCTGAAGGGATGGGACCAGATGCCATGATCTTAGTTTTCTGAATGTTGAGTTTTAAGCCAATTTTTTTCACTCTCCTCTCTCACTTTCATCAAGAGCTCTTTAGTTCTTCTTCACTTTCTGCCACAAGAGTAGTGTCATCTGCATATCTGAGGTTACTGATATTTCTCCCAGAAATCTTGATTCCAGCTTGTGCTTCATCCATTCCAGCATTTCTCATGATGTACTCTGCATGTAAGTTAAATAAGCAGGGTAACAATATACAGCCTTGATGTACTTCTTTCCCGAAGACAAAAAAGAAGGTCCTAAACTCCAAAAGTGTCTCTTCTACCAGCTACCATAGTCCCTTAGATTCTGGGCATTAGAATCACTCCTGTGGGTTAACATAGCAAAATTTCCAAAGACTGTTTCCAATTCAGTTGTGTATGTCTGGTACTCAAAAGTTATCACACACAAATGTCTTTTCTTTCACCAAAAACACAAGCAGGAATTATTTTTTCCTGAATAGCAAGTTGAAAGGGAAAGCCTGTTTGTGCCTCTGTGCATCTGTGTCTGGCAGGAGCCAGGGTCACAAAGGGGAAAAAAGGCAGGTAAATATATCCTATATATTAAATAGCGCGGGCAGCTGCGACCGGCACACATAGTGCTGCCGAGAGGAGCTACCCCATGTCCGAGGTCGGGGGCAGCGGCTGAGAGTGCCAGGTTGCGACGGTGCAGGAACAGCAGAGAGGAGCTGCTCCATGTCCAAGGAGCGGTGGCTGCGCAGGTGCAGGAGGGCCTAGGGGAGCTATTCCACATTCAAGGTCAGGAGGGGCAGCGGTGAGGAGATGCGTCTCATCCAAGGTAAGGAGCAGCTGCTGCGCTTTGCTGGAGCAGCCGTGAAGTGATACCCCACGTCCAAGGTAAGAGAAACCCAAGTAAGACGGTAGGTGTTGCAAGAGTGCATTAAAGGGCAGACACACTGAAACCTTACTCACAGAAAACTAGTCAGTCTAACTCAAAGAAACTAAGCCATGCCCTATGGGGCCACCCAAGACTGGAGGGTCATGGTGGAGAGGTCTGACAGAATGTGGTCCCCTGGAGAAGGCAATGGCAAACCACTTCAGTATTCTGTCTTGAGAACCCCATGAACAATATGAAAAGGCAAAACGATAGGATACTGAAAGAGGAACTCCCCAGTTCAATAGGTGCCCAATATGCTACTGGAGATCACGGAGAAATAACTCCAGAAAGAATCAAGGGATGGAGCCAAAGCAAAAACAATACCCAGCTGTGGATGTGACTGGTGATAGAAGCAAGGACTGATGCTGTAAAGAGCAATATTGCATAGGAACCTGAAATGTTAGGTCCATGAATCAAGGCAAATTGGAAGTGGTCAAACAGGAGATGGCAAGAGTGAACATTGACATTCTAGGAATCAGTGAACTAAAATGGACTGGAATTGGTGAATTTAACTCAGATGACCACTATATCTACTACTGTAGGCAGGAATCCTTTGAAGAAATGGAGTAGCCATCATGCTCAACAAAAGAGTCCGAAATGCAGTACTTGGATGCAATCTCAAAAACAACAGAATGATCTCTGTTCGTTTCCAAGGCAAACCATGCAATATCACAGTAATCCAAGTCTATGCCCCAACCAGTAATGCTGAAGAAGCTGAACAGTTCTATGAAGACCTACAAGACCTTTTAGAACTAACACCCCAAAATGATCTTTGCATTATAGGGGACTGGAATGCAAAAGTAGGAAGTCAAGAAACACCTGGAGTAACAGGCAAATTTGGCCTTGGAATGAGGAATGAAGCAGAGCAAAGACTAATAGAGTTTTGCCAAGAAAATGCACTGGTCATAGCAAACACCCTCTTCCAACAACACAAGAGAAGACTCTACACATGGACATCACCAGATGGTCAACACCAAAATCAGATTGATTATATTCTTTGCAGCCAAAGATGGAGAAGCTCTATACAGTCAACAAAAACAAGACTGGGAGCTGACTGTGGCTCAGATCATGAACTCCTTATTGCCAAATTCAGACTTAAATTGAAGAAAGTAGAAAAAACTACTAGACCATTCAGGTATGACCAAAATCAAATGCCTTATGATTATACAGTGGAAGTGAGAAATAGATTTAAGGGACTAGATCTGATAGGTAGAATGCCTTATGAAATATGGACAAAGGTTCATGACATTATACAGGAGACAGGGATCAAGACCATCCCCATGGGAAAGAAATGCAAAAAAGCAAAATGGCTGTCTGGGGAGGCCTTACAAATAGCTGTGAAAAGAAGAGAAGTGAAAAGCAAAGGAGAAAAGGAAAGATATAAGCATCTGAATAGCAAGAAGAGATAAGAAAGCCTTCCTCAGTGATCAATGCAAAGAAATAGAGGCAAACAACAGAATGGGAAAGACTAGAGATCTCTTCAAGAAAATTAGAGATACCAAGGGAACATTTCATGCAAAGTTGAGCTCAATAAAGGACAGAAATGGTATGGACCTAACAGAAGCAGAAGATATTAAGAAGAAGTGGCAAGAATACACAGAAGAATTGTACAAAAAGATCTTCACGACCAAGATAATCATGATGGTGTTATCACTCACCTAGAGCCAGACATCCTGGAATGTGAAGTCAAGTGGGCCTTAGAAAGCATCACTACGAACAAAGCTAGTGGAGGTGACGGAATTCCAGTTGAGCTATTTCAAATCCTGAAAGATGATGCTGTGAAAGTGCTGCACTCAATATGCCAGCAAATTTGGAAAACTCAGCAGTGGCCACAGGCCTGGAAAAGATCAGTGTTCATTCCAATGCCAAAGAATGCTCACACTACCGCACAATTGCACTCATCTCACACGCTAGTAAAGTATTGCTCAAAATTCTGCAAGCCAGGCTTCAGCAGTACGTGAACCATGAACTTCCTGATGTTCAAGCTGGTTTTAGAAAAGGCAGAGGAACCAGAGATCAAATTGCCAACATCTGCTGGATCATCGAAAAAGCAAGAGAGTTCCAGAAAAACATCTATTTCTGCTTGATTGACTATGCCAAAGCCTTTGACTGTGTGGATCACAAGAAACTGTGGAAAATTCTGAAAGAGATGGGAATACCAGACCATCTGACCTGCCTCTTGAGAAACCTATATGCAGGTCAGGAAGCAACAGTTAGAAATGGACATGGAACAACAGACTGGTTCCAAATAGGAAAAGGAGTAAGTCAAGGCTGTATATTGTCACTCTGCTTATTTCACTTGTATGCAGAGTACATCCTGAGAAACGCTGGGCTGGAAGAAACACAAGCTGGAATCAAGATTGCCAGAAGAAATATCAATAACCTCAGATATGCAGATGACACCACCCTTATGGCAGAAAGTGAAGAGGAACTAAAAAGCCTCTTGATGAAAGTGAAAGAGGAGAGTGAAAAAGTTGGCTTAAAGCTCAACATTCAGCAAACGAAGATCATGGCATTTGATCCCATCATTTCATGGGAAATAGATGGGGAAACAGTGGAAACAGTGTCAGACTTTATTTTTCTGGGCTCCAAAATCACTGCAGATGGTGACTGTAGCCATGAAATTAAAAGACACTTCCTCCTTGGAAGAAAGGTTATGACCAACCTAGATAGCATATTGAAAAGCAGAGACATTACCTTGCCAACAAAGGTCCATCTAGTCAAGGCTAGGTTTTTCCTGTGGTCATGTATGGATGTGAGAGTTGGACTATGAAGAAAGCTGAGCGCCGAAGAATTGATGCTTTTGAACTGTGGTGTTGGAGAAGACTCTTGAGGGTCCCTTGGACTGCAAGGAGATCCAACCAGTCCATTCTGAAGGAGATCAGCCCTGGGATTTCTTTGGAAGGAATGATGCTAAAGCTGAAACTCCAGTACTTTGGCCACCTCATGCGAAGAGTTGACTCATTGGAAAAGACTGTGATGCTGGGAGGGATTGGGGGCAGGAGGAGAAGGGGACGCCAGAGGATGAGATGGCTGGATGGCATCACTGACTCAATGGACGTCTGAGTGAACTCCAGGAGTTGGTGATGGACAGGGAGGCCTGGCGTCTACAATTCATGGGGTTGCAAAGCGTCTGACACAACTGAGCGCCTGAACTGAACTGAACTGAAATATATCCTAAGCCTAGTGAAGGTATTTTTGAAACAATATAGTCATTCAAGATTGAGACTTGAAACCACAATCTTCAGTTTAGAATCAACTCATCTGGTGTCTGGACTTACTGAGGCTCAGGTTCTTTGGTTGTGCTTTTCATTGTGCAGGCTGCTGGATCACAGTTCTTGCTTCTTCTGTCTGCCTTCTTGTGGATAAGAGTAAGAGGCTTGTGCAAGCCTCCTGATGGGAGGAACTGCATGTGGGGAAATTTGGATCTTGCTCTGGTGGGCAGGACAGTAAAACTTTAATCCAATTGTCTGCTGGTGGGTGGGGCTGTACTCCTTCCTTGTTAGTTGTTTGGCCTCAGATGACCCAGTGGGAGTCTACAGGCTCTATGTGAGGGTTAATGGCGACCTCTAAGTGGACTTACTCCGACATGCACCTCCAAGACCTGCTGCTGCCAGTGCCCCTGCCCCTGAGGCAGGCCACTGCCAACCTACGCCTCAAACATTCACAGGTAGATCCTGCCCAGTGCTCTGTGGGGTCACCACTCCCCTGGGTTCTGGCGCACACAAGGTTTTGTTTGTGCCCTCCAAAAGTGGAGTCTCTGTTTCCCCTGGTACTGGGGAAGTCCTGTAATCAAATCCCACTGCTGCTGCTGCTGCTGCTGCTGCTGCTGCTAAGTCGCTTCAGTTGTGTCCGACTCTGTGTGACCCCATAGACAACAGTCCACCAGGCACCCCCATCCCTGGGATTCTCCAAGCAAGAACACTGGAATGGGTTGCCATTTCCTTCTCCAATGCATGAAAGTGAAAAGTGAAAGTGAAAAGTGAGAGTGAAAAGTGGGAGTGAAAGTGAAAGTGAAGTCGCTCAGTCATGTCTGATTCCTAGCGACCCCATGGACTGCAGCCTACCAGCCTCCTCCATCCATGAGATTTTCCAGGCAAGAGTACTGGAATGAGTTGCCATTGCCTTCTCCACAAATCCCACTGGCCTTCGAATTCAGATCACTGGGGATTCCCAGTCCCTTTGCCAGATCCCCAGGCTGGGAAGCCTGATGTAGGTCCAAGAACCTTCACAACAGTAGAAGAACTTCTTTGGTATTATCATTCTCCAGATTGTGGGTCACCAGCCCAGCAGGTATGAGATTTGATTTTATTGTGATTGTACCCCTCCTATCACTCCTTGGGGCTTCTTCTTTGTCCTTGGACTTGGGGTATCATTTTTTGGTGAGTTCCAGTGTCCTCCTGATGATGGATGTTCAACAGCTAGTTATAACTTCGGTGTTCTCATGGGTGAAGATAAGCGCACATCCTTCTACTCTGCCCTCTTGAACCTGTCTTTCAGTTCTTAGTCAGCTTCTCTACAGGAAGAATAAGGAGATTGCTAAGGATGCCTTTGCATGTTTGTCCTATCTCCCTATGGGATGGTGGGAAGAGTGCTTTGCTCTGTTTCTCAGCTGTCTTAGTCAGTTTTGGCTTCTATAACAAAAACACTGTAGACTGGGTGACTTAAACAGCAGAGATTTATTTCTCACAGTTCTGGAGGCTGGAAAGTCCACAATCAAGGTGCTGGGCAATTCAGTGTCTGGCGAGAGCTCTCCTAGTTATATGGTAGATAAAGAGAGAGAAACTGAACTTATTTGTGTCTCTTCTTATTCAGGCACTAATTCCATCATGAGGACCAACCTTCATGACCTAACTACTTCCCAGGGTCACACATCTTAAGCCATCACATTAAGGATTAGGGCTTCAACATAATAAATTTGTGGGGGACATAGTGCATAGCATACACCAAGTGAAGGTCTTTAAAAGAACCACTTATAGAGACTGGGGTGTCTTGCATGAAGGATTATGATATCTCACCACTACTACACTCTCCCCACCATCCCCCACCCCCAGACAGCTGATGCCAACTAAGTTGGCGCAATTCTAGGCCTCACAGTGGCATTGGCCCTGAGGGGAGTTTCCAAAAATGAACTAGAGTTTCCTGGATTTGTGGGGAGGTGAACTCGTAACTCAGATTGGGACTTGAACCCAAATGGCCAGGACTTGAATCTGGCCAAAACCCACAGTGTTCCAATTGAGATCACACACCTTGTCTCAGGAATTAATGAAGCTCAGATTCTTAATCTTTCATTGCAGAAAGAATTCAGTGAGAGACAAAGTGATAGGTAAGAAGGGGATTTATTTAGAGAGAAACACACAACACAGGCAGTGTATGGGGCAACTCAGAAGATGAGAGTGGCCTCAGAATATGGTGCGGTTAGCTTTTATGAGTTGGGTAATCTCATAGGCTAATGACTGGGAGAACTGTTCCAACCACTGTGGGCAAGGGGCAGAAATTTCCAGGAACTGACTTGACTCTATGTCAAGAACTTTTATCACTTATATAACACCATCTAATGGACCACTTATGTTATTATTTCCAAGAAAATGTCTTTAAACAATGGTTCCCTGATGGCTCAGATGGTAAAGAATCTGCCTGCAATGTGGAAGGCCTTGGTTCAATCCCTGGGTCAAGAAGATCCCCCGGAGAAGAGAATGGCAACCTACTCCAGTATTCTTGCCTGGAGAATCACATGGACAGAGGAGCCTGGCAGGCTATACATTCCAAGGTGTCGTGAAGAGTTCATCCCAACTGAGAGTAACACACATACAGAAATACTATGGAGTTTGTTCTCATTTGAGGTACAAAAGGGCTTTTTTCCTATATACATAAACTAGAGAATAACATTAAGAAATAAAAATATTGCTCTAAATTTTAAGTTAACAAAGGCAAGAACATATTCTTAAGACTTCACTGTTCAACATACTATGTATGGTATTGGAATTTATAATAAAATTAATCTAAAGCTTAAAAAATGAAAATAAGGTAGAACTACTAAAATAAGTTAGAAAAACAAGACCAGGAGCTGACTGTGGCTCAGATCATGAACTTGTTATTGCAAAATTCAGACTTAAATTGAAGAAAGTAGGAATAACCACTAGGCCATTCAGGTATGACCTAAGTCAAAGCTCTTATGATTATACAGTAGAAGTGACAACTAGATTCAAGGGATTTGATCTGATAGACAGAGTGCCTGAAGAACTATGGACAGGAGTTCGTGACATTGTACAGGAGGCAGTGATCAAGACCATTCCCAAGAAAAAGAAATGTAAAAAGTCAAAATGGTTGTCTGAGAAGGCCTTACAAATTGCTGAGAGAAGTAGAAAAGCAAAAGGCAAAGGAGAAAAGGAAAGATACACGTGTCAGAATGCAGAGTTCCAAAGACTAGAAAGGAGAGATAAGAAAGCCTTCCTCAGTGATCAATGCAAAAAAAAAAAAAGAGGAAAACAATAGAATGGGAAAGACTAGAGCTCTCTTCAAGAAAATCAGAGATACCAAGGGAACATTTCATACAAAGAGGAGCACAATAAAGGACAGAAATGGTGTGGACCTAACAGAAGTAGAAAATATTAAGAGGTGGCAAGAATACACAGAAGAACTACACAAAGAAGATACTCATGACCCAGATAACCACAATGGTGTGATCACTCACCTGGAGCCAGACAACCTGGAATGCAAAGTCAAGTGAGCCTTAGGAAGCATCACTATGAACAGAGCTAGTGGAGGTGACGGAATTCCAGTTGAGCTATTTCAAATCTTAAAAGATGATGCTGTGAAGATGCTGCACTCAATATGCCAGCAAATTTGGAAAACTCAGCAGTGGCCACAAGACTGGAAAATGTCAGTTTTTGTTCCAGTCCCAAAGAAAGGCAATGCCAAAGAATGGTCAAACGATTGAATTGCACTCATCTCACGCCCTAGCAAAGTAATGCTTAAAATTCTCCAAGCCAGGCTTCAACAGTATGTGAACCATGGACTTCCAGATGTTCAAGCTGGATTTCAAAAAGGCAGAGGAACAAGAGATCAAATTGCCAACATCTACTGGATCATAGAAAAAGCAAGAGAGTTGGCAGAATGCAAACAACTAAAGAACCTCTTGACGAAAGTGAAAGAGAGTGAAAAAGTTGGCTTAAAACTCAACATTCAGAAAACTAAGATCATGGCATTCAGTCCCATCACTTCATGGCAAATAGATGGGGAAACAATGGAAACAGTGAGAGAAGTTATTTTCTTGGGCTCCAAAATCACTGCAGATGGTGACTGCAGCCATGAAATTAAGACGCTTGCTTCTTGGAAGAAAAGCTATGACCAAACCAGACAGCATATTAAAAAGCAGAGACATTACTTTGCCAACAAAGGTCTGTCTACTCAAAGCTATGGTTTTTCCAGTAGTCATGTATGGATGTGAGAGTTGGACTATAAAGAAAGGTGAGCGCTGAAGAATTGATGCTTTTGAACTGTGGTGTTGGAGAAGACTCTTGAGGGTCCCTTGGACTGCAAAGAGATCCAACCAGTCCATCCTAAAGGAGATCAGTCCTGAATATTCATTGGAGGACTGATGCTAAAGCTGAAGTTAGCTACAATATTTTGGCCACCTGATACAAAGAACTGACTCATTGGAAAAGACCCAGATGCTGGGAAAGATTGAAGGCAGGAGTAGAAGGGGGCGATAGAGGATGAGATGTTTGGATGGCATCACCAACTCAATGGACATGAGTTTGAGCAAGCTCTGGGAGTTGGTGATGGACAGGGAAGCCTGGCGTGCTGCAGTCCATGGGGTATCAAAGAGTTGGACATGACTGAGCTACTGAACTGACCATATGATCCAGCAATTCTAATTCTGATCATTAATCCAAAGGAAATAAATAACTATCTCTAAAAGATAATGCACCCTTTTGTTCATTACAGTATTATTCATAGTAGCCACGACATGGAAACAACCTACATACCCATCAATAAATGAATGGATAAAGAAGATGTGGTGTATATGTATATATAATGGAATACCATTCAGCAATATGAAAAAGAAGGGAATCTGCCAGTTGACACAACATGGATAGACCTTGAGGGCATTATGCTAAGTGAAATAGAGGAAAACAAATACTATATGATATTCCTTATATGTCGAATCCTACACAATAAAAAAAAAAGAACACACACAAGAAACTTCATAGATACAGAGAACAGATTTGTGGTTACCACAGGCAGGGAGTGGGAGGGGTAGGCAAAATGGGTGAAGGTGGTTAAAAGTTAGACTTTTGGTTTTAAGATACATAAGTCCTAGGGATGTAAGGTACAGCATAATGGCTCTGTACATCTGGCTGATACTAAGAGAGTGGATCTTGACATTCTCATTGTATGAAAAAAATTGTAACTATGTGGTGATGGATGCTAAATCAATTTTTGTGGTAATCATTTCACAGTACATACATATGTCAAGTCATTATGCTGTACACCTAAAACATAATGTTACGTGTCCCTTATATTCCAATGTAAAGAAATGCATTTTGAAAACATTAGTGTCTTTGTCGCACTCGCCATTTCACTAGCCACGTGTGGACTAGTGTAGTTATGGAATGTTTTCATCACTTCAGAAGGTTCAGTAGGACAGTGCTATTTTAGAGTTTCAGAGACAACCATTTTTGACACTGAGAAAGCATTCCCGTCTCCTCTGCATGACTAGATTCTTAATATTTTAATCTTCAGTGAATTTGAGCTTTTATAAAGTATGAAGTTACCTGATTCAGAAGCTTGTAAGAACAGAATATTATTTCTCATTTTAGAGGCAGGCCAAGTTCCTCTGATAACTCTATTTTTAAACAGCCTAACTAGGCCAAAAGACAGGCAGAAATCCAAAGTTGCAAAACTTTTTCCTAGAAGCCTGAATGCCTTTCAGATTGCTTACAGACCATAAAAATTCAGCACTGGGAGGTTCAAAATGTTGAGTTAGTGACCTCATGCATTCAACTTTTTCTCAGAAGCTTTCATGGCTTCTTTTCTAAGCATACAATGCACTTCTTTGTATCACATTCTTTTCCCATATTTGTAACTTTCACTTCCCTTTTACATGATACATAATTTAATGTAATGTAATAAGGTTGTATTATTTACTGATGTGGATACATATTTATGCGAATACTAAAGGAAAGAGAACTTTTAGTAACATTTTTGGAATTCTGTCATCTTAAAAGCTGATAAGGGACTTCCCTGATGATACAGTGGTTAAGAATCCACCTGCCAATGCAGGGGACATGGGTTCGATCCCTGGTCCAGGGAGATTTCACATGCCTTGGAGCAGCTAAGCCCAAGCACCACAACTATTGAAGCTTGCGTGTCCCAGAGCCCACATACCACAACTACTGAGTCCATGTGCAGCAACTCCTGAAGCTCACACTCCCCAGCAAGAGAAGTCACTGCAATGAGAAGCCCACAGATCACAACAAAGGGTAGCTCCCACTTACTGCAATTAGAGAAAGCCTGCATGAAGCAACTCAGTGCAACCAAAAACAAAGCAAATGAATGAATTACGTTTTTAAAAGCTGATAAAACTAGAGTTTTTTTCTTTGCTTGAAACGAGAAAAATTGCGAGTTTTGAAAACTTTAGAGTTCATTATACAGCTCTTCTTCTCACACCAAAGAACAAGCTGAAAAAATCAGATTCTAAATTTTCTCTAAATGCGTCCTCTGAAAGACTTAAGAGAACAGGGTCATCAAAAAACACATTTGTTGTCTGTTGAAGACATGTTCAAAACTCAGAAATTTTATCCAGTGTTTCGTCAGAATATGTTATCTATATCTGCCTAGAGTGGGAAAATCTGTTTAACCTATAGAGTCTTATTATGGCTTTTTAAAATAAAACTGTCAGTGGATTATAGGGAAACTGAGAAGGCATAGCTTCTTTACAAGCAATATGGCCACCAACACAGAGCAACACCTTACATCATCTTGGAGCACTGGAGCCCACAGGGAAACAGACTGACTACAGAATTCTATATATGTGGTGTATATTGTGGCCACCAATGTACGGCTCTGGCACCAAATTTCTGAAAATAAATTATGATGATGAAAAATGTTTTCATATATGCAGAATTTTTTTTAATTCTTAGGAACCTTTTTTAAATCGAAATTGATTATTCATACACGCCCCCTAACCTTTCTTACAATTAAAGAAAGACAGAGAGACTGACTTTGGAAAACTAATGGGTAATGCTCAACAATTTATGAAAAGTTTATTAACTTTCTAAAGTTTACTGTAGTCCTCTTAGAATTATCCCAGACATAGCATGGGTTTATATAAAATAAACCACCAATGGTATTAGAAACCAGAGAAAGGAAAGAGTATCAAAGATTTGGACTGAAATGAACTGTCAAGATTTTGAATTTCCAGGAAGGGCAACATTGCAGTGAATTCTAAATGAAGTCGGCAGGGAGAGAAGGTGATAGAAATGAGCTAACTTCTCCCAGGGTTTTGTAAGAATGCAAAATGCTGCCTTCAGTGCTTTTTAGACTTTAGAGGGCATAAGAATCAAATCTTCCCAGAATGCAGCTTTTAATAGACTAAGTCTAGATTAGAGCCCAAGATTCTCCATTTCTAACAGACTCCCGACAAAGGTCTACCTATTCAAAGCTACGGTTTTTCCAATAGACATGTACAGATGTGAGATTTGTATCATAAAGAAGATTGAGCACCGAAGAACTGATGCTTTCCAACTATGGTGTTGGAGAAGACACTTGAGAGTCCCTTGGACTGCAAGGGGATCAAACCACTCAATTCTAAAGGAAATCAACCCTGAATATTCATTGGAAAGACTGGTGTTGAAGTGGAAGCTCCAATACTTTGGCCCCCTGATGCAAAGAGCCAACTCATTGGAAAAGACCCTGATGCTGAGAAAGATTGAAGGCATGAGGAGAAAGGGATGACAGAGGAGGAGATGATTGGATGGCATCACAGACTCAATGGACGAGTTTCAGCAAACTCCAGAAGATGGTGAAAGACAGGAAAGCCTGGCATGATGCAGTCCACAGGGTCTCAAAGAGTCCAACATGACAGAGGGACAGAACAGAATCCCAAGTATTCCAATGCCTCGTTTCCATAGACGTCATTGTGAGTAACAAAGAAAGTTGTGATAGATTCAGCTATCACAATCAACAAAGAACTCACGTTTATATCGATGCTTTGTTGTCTAAGCCCAGGCCTCATATATTGTGCGTCATTTGATTTTAAACAAATAAAACAGGATTCTGTATCTGCTGTTATATCACCTCATATCTTCTATATTGCCTTTCCCAAAATGAATCCAATTAGATATGCAGGCAATAAAAGTGTGCCACACTCAAAGAGGTTTAGAAAATGTTGAGTTAAGCAGTTAGATAAGCTCCTTAACTACTACAGGACTTTAACAGCCTTTAACCCAAATGTACATTATGCATCTTCAAGAAAGAGAATTGATCACACATAATGCTTTCTTAGTAAACTTATTCATACTTACTGGAGTAGCTTCCATATGCTATGAATAGTGAGGTTTTGAATACAAGTTCTGAGGTCTCCTTGGTTCTTAACATTTGTAGATACTACTTTGCTCAGCCCAAGTGATGACTTACACTTAACTGAAAGTTGCTGATAAGAGTTTTCAAAGATGACTAAGGTATCAGGTTAAAAATAATGATTATCTTTGGACCAATCAGGGCAATCTTTGCAATCAATCAGATGAGGTTCAGCAGGGAGTGACTTCTGTATTAAATACCAGAAGACATGTTATAGAATTAGGACGTTACCATTTCATACATTACAACAGAGCTCCTATAACTTGTTAAGAAATGATAGTGGCAAACAGGACAGGCCAGTCTTCTGTGTACCGAACAGAAATAGAACATGAAAACTAAGGCGAGAAAGCGCTCAATTCAGGGATACGGTTTACTCAGAAAATTTTCCAATCGTGCTGCATAGCACCTTGCAATCATTGCCTTTGTAAGTGAAGAGTAAAAGCAAATGTTTTCCAGCATGAAATCTAGGAAGTCTGATCTCACTCCTGCCCACTATGATGACTAGATAAGAAGCTTCTAGCTAT
This sequence comes from Oryx dammah, assembly GCF_014754425.2. Lineage (NCBI taxonomy): Eukaryota > Metazoa > Chordata > Mammalia > Artiodactyla > Bovidae > Oryx > Oryx dammah. The sequence goes on along the minus strand of NW_024070186.1, from coordinate 149,589,092 downwards.
ATAAAGCATGTGAAGTTCAAAGCTTCAAGAAATACTTTGACCTTTCCTTGGACTGGTCAGGCTGAAATAAATGGTAGACTGAGAGTTTGCCTACAACTAATGGACCCAGGGTGCTGACGGGTCCCTCCCTCCTGTGAATTCTGAGTGTATAATAAGCTTCCTTTTAACATAAAAAATGAATAGAGCTTTAACCAAATTGGCTTTATATTTTATACATATGTAGAATTTCATGCCTTCAAACTTCAGACGAAAGTAGCAAATACACTTTCATGGCAGCTAGTGAGGCTCCTTGATAACAAAGTTTCATCTCATAGGGGACTAGAATATGATGATTCTCAACATTTGACTGCATTAGAATCACCCAGAAAGCTTGTCAAAACACAGATTACTGCAACTCATCCTGGATTTTCTGATTCAGCAGGACTGGGATAGTGCCTGAGGATTTACATTTATCACAAGATCTCAGATGCTGCTGCTGCTTTGAAGAGGGCATATGCAGGTCAGGAAGCAACAGTTAGAAGTGGACATGGAACAACAGACTGGTTCCAAATAGGAAAAGGAGTACGTCAAGGCTATACATTGTCACCCTGCTTATTTAACTTATATGCAGAGCACATCCTGAGAAATGCTGGGCTGGAAAAAGCACAAGCTGGAATCAAGATTGCCGGGAGAAATATCAATAACCTCAGATATGCAGATGACAAATGGCAACCCACTCCAGTGTTCTTGCCTGGAGAATCCCAGGGACGGGGGAGCCTGGTGGGCTGCCGTCTATGGGGTCGCACAGAGTCGGCCATGACTGAAGCAACTTAGCAGCAGCAGCAGCAGCCACCCTTATGGCAGAAAGTGAAGAGGAACTAAAAAGCCTCTTGATGAAAGTGAAAGTGGAGAGTGAAAAAGTTGGCTTAAAGCTCAACATTCAGAAAACGAAGATCATGGCATCCAGTCCCATCATTTCATGGGAAATAGATGGGGAAACAGTAGAAACAGTGTCAGACTTTATTTTGGGGGGCTCCAAAATCACTGCAGATGGTGACTGCAGCCATGAAATTAAAAGACACTTATTCCTTGGAAGGAAAGTTATGACCAACCTAGATAGCATATTGAAAAGCAGAGACATTACTTTGCCAACAAAGGTCCTAGTCAAGGCTATGGTTTTTCCAATGGTCATGTATGGATGTGAGAGTTGGACTGTGAAGAAGGCTGAGCGCCGAAGAATTGATGCTTTTGAACTGTGGTGTTGGAGAAGATCTTGAGAGTCCCTTGGACTGCAAGGAGATCCAACCAGTCCATTCTGAAGGAGATCAGCACTGGGATTTCTTTGGAAGGAATGATGCTAAAGCTGAAACTCCAGTACTTTGGCCACCTCATGCGAAGAGTTGACTCATTGGAAAAGACTCTGATGCGGGAGAGATTGGGGGCAGGAGGAGAAGGGGATGCCAGAGGATGAGATGGCTGGATGGCATCACTAACTTGATGGTGAGTTTGAGTGAACTCCGGGAGTTGGTGATGGACAGGGAGGCCTGGCGTGCTGTGATTCATGGGGTCGCAAAGAGTCAGACACAACTGAGCAACTGAACTGAACTGAACAGGAAGGAAAAAAGCCTTACTGATCAGCTGAAGCATCCCCTTTTCCTTACAGATGCAGAATCTGAGGCACACATAAGAAATCAACACCCAAGCTGGGGTCAGAAACAGTCCTTTTGACTACAAGTCACGTGGGCCATCCTTGGAGTACATCCCAGATTGCCTCAACTGCTTCAGTCTTGTGCAGTTTCTCAGAAATTCACACACCTCCTCCCTACACACTCCTCCTCTCCATTCCTGAATCAGAAAAAATTGTGAAAGACTTTGATGTGAGCAAAAAAAAAAAAAAAATCACTGTGTGTCCTGTCTCTCTACCCTTCTGGTCTGTCTTTGCTTTTTAATGTCTTTCAGCTATTTTATGACTCTAAAAATTGTGGAAAACTATAATGATGCAAATGATCTTGTCTGTAGAAATGCACGTGAACTGGGACTTTGAAATAAAACTGAGCATTGGGTATTAACCAGGCATGTATCTATTTGTAAAACTATTTCAGCATTCTCAATTGCCTGTATGTATATGTATGTGTTTCTTTTAATTCTCTCTTGAATCTGTAACATCTTACTGAGTCCCACATTAAGTAATGAGTTAAATAAAATCCTTGGCATAAGTTCATTTACTATTTTGTATAATTTGTCTATCACACTTTACTTTTTTTTTTTAATTATCTTTTAACATCCTAAAAAAGAGTGCTTCTTGAATGACAGATTAAGGGTCTTCAAAAATCTGCTCCTTCATAAAAAGCAATAAAAGGAGTGGCAAAAGTTGTCCAAATTAACTTTTTTTGGGAGTTTGGAAATTAACTAAAGGATTGCAAAATTTCAACGAGTGTTTATCAAGAAAAATTGCTGCATTTTGGTAAGAGAAGCTAGCTGCTTGGTGGCATTTTTAAGTTGACCTAATCCCATCTTTCTCTTCATGTCTCCATGGTAGCCTTGAAAACAAAAGACCTCACAATTATGGTAGTTGTACAAACGAGCAGTCTAACAACCACTGGAGAGGACAGAATGAATTTGAAACTTCCCCAAAGCCCCATAAGTGTTCAGCTTTAACCACTGTGGAGGCTTATTGAAAATCCCCATTCTCAGGGTTTATCTTTATTTAACCTGACTGAGAACCTGCTCTGTGCCAACAGCCCCATCTCTAGGTAATTTGCTAGAAAAGAAAAATCAGTGAGAATATTTCAGCACCTAAGATGATGTTACTAAGTTGGGCTAACGAAAACACTTAAAAAGAACAACTGGGAAATGAGAGACCTTGAAACACTCATGCCTATTCTTTAGAATCTATACGACCGTGAATAGGGCTGTATGTTTGCACAGAAAGATCTGATAAGGTTTTAACATCTCATCACCAGATTGCCTTGACACTCTACACAAGCACAAAGTAAAGGCTAAGGCAGAGTTTTAAACTGCCTGCAAGATTGTAGAAGATAACCCCCAGCACACACACAGAGCCAATCAGCAAAGGCTGAGAGAGTTATTGGTTCAAAGCATTTATGGAAATCTCTCTACTCATTTGCTGACATTTTAAGCTAACCAGGCAGACTTCAATGGCCACATGTGACAGAGAATATACTTTATAAGATTGGTCCAGAAAAGTCACAAATGAGTAATGAAAAAAAACAAAAACAGCAGCAATAATAACAAAAAACAGCACAAAAACACATCCTGGAGAGAAGAGAGTAATTTTCAGAGTCATCACAATATGTTATTTTAAATGTCTAGTTATCAACAACAAAATTAAAAATAAGGGACTTCCCTGGTGGTCCAGTGGCTAAGACTCTGCACTCCCAACGCAGGGTACCTGGGTTTGATCCTTGGTTGGGGAACTAGATCCTACAGGCTGCAACTAATAATTCCCATGTTCCTGAATACCCTAAGACTTGGTACAGCCAAATAGATAAAATTAATTAATTATTTCAAAAAGCAATGTGTACTTAAAAAAAAAAAATGAAGCACACAAAGAAATGTGAATGTATAGCTCATGGGAAAGAAAGTATCCCGTCAATTCTCCAGATTTGGACTTATTAACCAAAGACTTTAAGAAGAACTTCTTAGTTTTTCTAATGAACTAAAGGAAACTGTGTCCAAACAATTAAAAGTATAATAATTCAAAAATGAACTCAAGAAAACAATCCCTTCAAAAGAGTATAAAGATGCAAAATATTTAGAAATAAGTATTTTTAACCAGAAGACTTGTACTGAAGCTCTGTAAAGCCATTACTGAAATAAATAAATAAATAAATGCAAAGGTAGCCCACATTCATGGATCAGAAGACATTATCAATAGGATGGCAACATTCCACAAACTGATCTATAGACTCAACTCACTTTCTACCAAAACCACATCTGACCTATTTTTGCAGAAATTGACAAATTGATTCCAAATTTACATGGAAATTCTTGGAAACTGAAATACCCAAAGCAATCTTGAAATAGATAAAGTTGTAAGATTTAGAATTCCTGGTTTCAAAGCTTATTATGAAGTTATGGTAATTTAGACAATGTGGTACCAGCATAGGATAGACATATAGATCAACAGAGCAAAACTGAGTCCAGAAATACTCATATTGATGGTCAATTGATTTTCAGTAAAACAATTCATTGGGTAAACAATAATCCTTTCAACAAATGATGCTGAAACAACTGGGTGCAAAATAATAAAACCAAACCCCTACCTAACCCCATACATAAAAATTAACTTAAAAATGACATTGGGCTCAGCAATGGTTTTTTAGATATGACACTAAAAGCACAAGCAACGAAAGTAAAAATAGACTAATTCAATTTCATAGAAAGTAAAACATTTTGTGATTCAAAACAATAAAGTGAAAAGATAGTCCACAAAGGGAAAATATATGTAAATCATATATCTGATAAAGGACTTGTACCTAGAATATATTTAAAAAAAAAACAAAACAAAACTCTTACAACTCAATAATAAAAAGAGCTCAAAGAAAAAGGAGGAAAAATTTTCTCCTTTAAGTGATATTCATTGTTACGGTTCAGTCATTATGTCATGTCTGACTCTTTGAGACCCCATGGACTGCAGCATACCAGACTTCCCAGTGCTTCACCATCTCCTGGAGTTTTCTCAGATTTATGTCCATTGAGTTAGTGATGCTGTCTAACTATCTCATCCTCTGCTGCCCATTTTCTCGCCTTCAATCTTTCCCAGCATCAGGGTCTTTTCCGATGAGTAGACTCTTCGTGTCAGGTGGCCAAAGTAGCGGAGTTTCAGCTTCAGCATTAGTCCTTCCAATGAATATCCAGAGTTCATTTCCTTTAGGATTGACTGGTTTGATCTCCGACCTTTAGGATTGACTGGTTTGATCTCCTTGCAGGCCAAGGGATTCTCGAGAGTCTTCTTCAACCACAGTTCGAAAGCATCAATTTTTCAGTGCTCAGCCTTCTTTATGGTCCAACTCTCCCATCCACACATGACTACGGGAAAAGCCATAGCTTTCTCTATATAGACCATTGTCAGCAAAGTGATGTCTCTGCTTTTTAATACACTGTCTAGGTTTGTCACATCTTTTCTTCCAACGAGCCAGTGTCTTTCAATTTCACTGCAGTCACCATCTGCAGCGATTTGCGAGCACAAGAAAATAAAATCTGTCACTGCTTCTACTATTTCCCCGCCTATTTACCATGAAGTGATGAGACCAGATACCGTGATTGTAGTTTTTTAATGTTAAGTTTCAAGACAGCTGTTTCACTCTCCTCTTTCACCCTCATCAAGAGGCTCTTTAGTTCCTCTTCACTTTTGCCATTAGAGTGGTATCATCTGTATATCTGAGGTTAATATTTCTTCCAGTAGTCTTGATTCCAGCTTATGATTCATTCAGCTTGGCATTTTGCATGATGTACTCTCCACAGAAGTTAACTGAGAAAGTGACAAGATACAGCCTTGTTGTACTCCTTTCCCGATTTTGAACCAGTCCATTTCTCCATGTCCACATACAGGTTTCTCAGGAGACAGGTAAGGTGATCTGGTACTCTCATCTCTTTAAGAATTTTCCAGGAGCTGAGGACCTTCATAATGTCTGACAACAAAGGAATTTCTGCTTTCCTTGAATTGGACACCCTTTTCAAATGGGTAGAGACCGTTCATGGACAGCTGGCACTGAGGTATATGAAGACCTGAGGTATAAGCTGTCCCTGGAGTTCCCCAGTGTCTACCCTTACAAAACTCTCATGGTGAAGTTCCTCACACCCTGCTGCCACCCCAGCGTGGAGACCCAGGGTAACATCTGCCTGGACATTCAGAAAGGCAAGTGATCTGCCCTGTACGACATCAGAACCACTCTGCTCTCCCATCCAGGGTCTGCTCAGAACCCAACATCATAGCCCTTTGAACACATATACTGCTGAGCTTGGGAAAAACACCCACTGCCCTTAAGAAGAACCTCCAAAAAAACCACTCAAAGCACGTCTCCAGCCAAGAGTCCTGACCTAGGATGTCCAGCTGTCCTTGTGTTTTCTTTTTATTGTTTTTCCTTAGGTGGTCTGCCCTTTCCTCGATTTCTGTACAGGACTCTGTAGTTTTCTCTGCAGTGTCATTTTCATTTTATTTATGTTTTTTAAATTGTCAGGTTAAGCCCTTGTGATGAATATATTAAATAAGTACAATTTGGGTTTTTTTAAAGAACTATTGAGAAGGATGTGAAAAAGTTGAAACCCCCAGACATTGCTGGCAGGAATGCAAACTGATGCAGCCACATTGGAAAACAGTTCCTCAGAGTTAAGCATAAAGTTGACCCAGAAATTCCTAGGTATACATCAATTTCTACTCTTACCCAAGAGAAGTGAACACATATGTTCCCCTCAGATTTATAAATTAATATCCACAGCAACATTTTCATAATAGCTAAAAAGTGAAAACAAATCAAATATCCATCAGTTACTGAATAGGTAAAATTTGGTAAATCTATGTAATGGATTATTATTTGGCATGAAGTACTGAAGATCATGGCATCCGGTCCCATCACTTCATGGGAAATAGATGTGGAAACAGTGTCAGACTTTATTTTTGGGGGCTCCAAAATCACTGCAGATGGTGACTGCAGCCATGAAATTAAAAGAAGCTTACTCCTTGGAAGAAAAGTTATGACCAACCTAGACAGTATATTCAAAAGCAGAGACATTACTTTGCCGACTAAGGTCCGTCTAGTCAAGGCTATGGTTTTTCCAGTGGTCATGTATGCATGTGAGAGTTGGACTGTGAGGAAGGCTGAGTGCTGAAGAATTGATGCTTTTGAACTGTGGTGTTGGAGAAGACTCTTGAGAGTCCCTTGGACTGCAAGGAGATCCAACCAGTCCATTCTAAAGGTGATCAGCCCTGGGATTTCTTTGGAAGGAATGATGCTAAAGCTGAAACCCCAGTACTTTGGCCACCTCATGCGAAGAGTTGACTCACTGGAAAAGACCTTGATGCTGGGAGGGATTGGGGGCAGGAGGAGAAGGGGACGACAGAGGATGAGATGGCTGGATGGCATCACTGACTCAATGGACGTGAGTCTGAGTGAACTCCGGGAGTTGGTGATGGACAGGGAGGCCTGGTGTGCTGCGATTCATTGGGTCTCAAAGAGCTGGACACGACTGAGCGACTGAACTGAAGTTAACTGAACTGACACATGCAACAACATGGACAAAACTTAAAACTTATTTTTGTAAGTGAAAAAAAATTCAAAAGGCTACATATGGTATGACTACATTTATATAAAAAATCCACAATAGGCAAATCCATAGTAACAGAAAGCAGATTAATGGTTGCTAGGGATTGAAAAAGGAGAAATGATTGTTAATGACTACAGTGTTTTGGGGGGGGGAGTAATAAAAAATTCTGAAATTAAATAGTGGTGATAGTTGCACAGCTTTGTGTATTTACTGAAAATTACTGAATTGTATACTCATTTCTTTCAACTTTATTGATATATAATTAACTTACAGGATTGTTCAAATTCAAGGTGTACAATGTCTTGATTTGACACCACTTCTGTATTGTAAAAAGATCACCACAGCAGGGTCAGTTAACAACTCCATTACCTCACATTATCACCATTTCTTTTTTATGATGAGAACATTTAAGATGGACTCTCTTAACAACTTACTAGAATATAATATGTTGTTGTTGTTGCTGTTGTTTAGTCACTAAGTCGTATCTGACTCTTTGCAACCCAGTGGACTGAAGCCCACCAGGCTCCTCTGTCCATGGGAGTTTTCAGTTAAGAATATTGGAGTGGGCTGCCATTTCCTCCTCTAAGAGATCTTCCTGACCCAAGGATTGAACCTGTGGCTCCTGTATAGAAGTTGGATTTCTTACCACTGGGCCACAAGGAGAGCCCTTATATGATATGATACTGTTAACTGTAATCACCATGCCGGATGTTAGACTCCTCAGAATTTATTTCTCTCACAACTGAAGGTTTATACTCTTTGACCAATAACTTCTCATTTTCTCTACCCGCTACCCCTGATTGCCACCATTCCCTGTTTCCATGAATTTGATTTTTTTTTTTTTAGATTCCACATGTAAGTGAGACAATACAGTATTTCAAGGTCCATCCATGTTGTCACAAATGGCAAAATTTCCTGCCTTCTCTGGCTAAAGAATACTATCTACAAAGGAAATATACAGTATTTACAGCTTCTTTGTCCATTCACGTGTAGACAAACCCTTGTTTCCTTACCTTGGCTGTCATGAATAATGTTACAGTGACCATGGGAGTGTAGATATGTCCTCAAGATCCTGATTTCATTTCCTTTGACTGTATTACGAGAAGTGGGATCGATGGGTCATATGATGGCTCTATTTTTAATTTTGAGGAAGCACCATACTGGTTTCCATAGCAACTGCACCAGTTTACACCCCCCCCAACAGTGCACAGGGGTTCCCTTTTCTCCACTTCTTTGCTAACACCTGTTATGTCATGTCTTTTGATATCAGCCGTTCTAACATGTGTGAAGTGATACCATGGTGGTTTTGAGTTGTATATCCTTGATGATTCGTGATGTTGAGCATCTTTTCATGTACCTGATGGCCATTTGTATATCTTCTTTGGAAAAATATCTATTCGATTCCTTTGCCCATTTTTTTAATCAAAATTTTTCTTTTTTTGCTATTGAGTTGTATGAGTTTCATACATATTTTGGATATTAACCCCTTATCAGATATGTCCTGTTAAACAGACTGGAGAGCTGAATGTGTCTTCCCCCACTACAACAATACTGCACATACTTCAGCCACTTGGCCATAGGATGTGCATGAGTGAGCTAATCCAGGAGTCCTCCTAACAACCTTAGAGGGAAACTACACTTCCACTTGCAAATAATCAGTTTAATAAATGTTTAAATCAAATCCATTCCTCTGTTCTTTGATCAAAGTTGGTTTTTTTTTTTTTTTAATGTCTGTCCTTCTTTCTGTTTGCAAGCAACCTGATGTTGCATTTTTACGCAAAACTCCTGAATATGTGCCCTGAAAACTGTAACCCGGGACCTTGGCCAGAGAGAGCAACAGGAGGAAGGTTGAACAGGGGTTTTCCTGAGGGTGTGTCAATAGTAATGACTCATGCTACTTCCTCATTCTAACCCTTTCCATCGATGGGGTAGAGAAAGTCCAGTCAGGCCTGGGGGAAGTCGTCTTTGTTTAGAGGGTGCTCTTCCTCTGTGTGCTAGTTGCTCAGCTATGTCCGACTTTTTGTGGCGCTTCTCCAGGCAAGAATACTGGAGTGGGTTGCCATGCCCTCCTCCAGGGGATCCTCCCAACTCAGGAATCGAGCGCATGTCTCCCACGTTGCAAGCAGATTCTACACCATCTCAGCCACCAGGGAGGCCCCTGCTGTGGTGACACCTTCTTGCTTTCTTTATACCACAATGCAAAGCAGGGAAACTGAAATGAAGGGCGAGATAGAGTTTAAGACAACACGAGTCACCTGTAAAATAAAGGTGACATACACGAAAATGAATTCCTCAGTGTATGCAAAAGAGAAAGGTAAATTCAGCATATTTCTTTGTGTGTGTGTAGTCAGGTACTAAGTGACTCTTGAGTTATGCAAAGCCAGTAAAGAGAAAAGAGACAAAGAAGAAAAAAGAAGAGGAAGGAATGCGAAGAAGATAAGTGTGAACATAAATTATCTTTCCAATGTGGGCAGTCCAGATAGTATCTCAGTTCCCCAAACAATGTTTGCTTTGTAATTTCATTGCATTACTCATTCAGATGTTTTGTCTCGAGATGGTTCAAAGTCCGCAGTTCCAGACCTGAAATCTGTCTGTTAAGGTAAAGCATTCAAGTCCTTTCTAGGACTCTCCACTCACAAAAAGAGGAATAATTGAGGTTTTTATACCTGGAGAGATTTCTCAAAGCACTGCACAGAGGTTAAACATCAGCAATTATACAGGGCTTCCCTGGTGGCTCAGAGGTTAAAGCGTTTGCCTGCAAGGCGGGAGACCCGGGTTCAATCCCTGGGTCGGGAAGATCCCCTGGAGAAGGAAATGGCAACCCACTCCAGTATTCTTGCCTGGAAAATCCCATGGACAGAGGAGCCTGTGGACAGAGGAGCCTGGTAGGTTACAGTCCACAGGGTCGTGGAGTTGGACACGACTGAGCGACTTCACTCACTCAATTATACAGTGCTATCCATCACTTAAAACTGAGGAGAAAGAAGCCAAGTTGTTGGAGCCAGAGCCAGAAAAGGACTGTTGCTTGGTTTGCTGAGCCATACTGCCTTTGAAATAAAATAATGCAAATAATTCGACGAAACGTGTTTGCTGAAATTTTTTTCTTCTTTACTGAAAAGAAAGACAGAGTAAGGATGGCATGAATTGCTATTCCATGAAACAAGTATAACTATACCCACTGAATGTGGTGTTATAAAAACTAAAATTTAAAAGTTACAGGTAAAACAGCTTAAGGAAAATTAGAGATAAAACACAGTGCCTGATACATGTATCAGTAAGACTTGGCTGTCATAGTTTTTACTTTTATTGTTCTTATTCACTTGTTACTATTATAGAGGTGGAACTGTGAGTGGCAGAGAGCCTGCGGTAGTCAGATAACTGATCCAAATCATGCATCATGCTTATGGTGAAACTCATGAACCATGTACAGAAAATAGAATGATATTTCAGTTTGCATTTGAAAGTATAATTAGTTGATACCAGACCCTCAAAAGAATGCTTATTTTCATGTTATTATCCGAAATGAATTTCAGTACCAAATTCTGTGTGTGAATCTTCATTGCTGCTTAGTCATTCAGTCATGTGTCACTCTTTGTGACCACATATAGACTGTAGCCTGCCAGGCTCCACTGTCCATGCGGATTCTACGGGCAAGGATACTGGAGCAGGTAGCCATGCCCTCTTCCAAGGGATTTTCCCAACCCAGGGATCGAACCCAGGTCTCCCACATTGCAGGCAGATTCTCTACCCTCTGGACCACCTGAGAAATCCTATGTGAATCTTTAGCCCCCATTAATCAACTTTATTCACTAGCTATTTCTGAATCTTGAATTATTTATAAATACAAAGATGTTAGATGCACCAAAAGCACCTTTTAAATAAAAAAAAATATATGAGAAAAAAAATGTTAGATTTTGAAATTTACTCAAGTGTTCTGTCCAGCTCATCCATCTGGGTTATCTACACTTTTGTTTTCCACTAACTGGGCTATTTCAGATCTTTTTAGATATAGAAGTTAACTTAGAGAAAAGTGCCTGTAATGCAAGTAATTTCTGTCCATAAAAATGCAAACTGTACTCCTGTGGATATTAACCAGTTTTACCAGTTTTGCATCTATTTATAAATTCACTTCACATTCTTTATCTAACTATAAATGTGTACTTCGCTTTTGAACTGGTTGAAGAATCTATTGGTCTCTCATTAATTCCTGAGTTAAAATATTTAATACATGTTCATTTTACATTTTATGAAAGTCATAATTTTATCATCATAGAAAATTTATCCTTTAATAAGTATAAACTTCAAATTTATATGACTCCCTAAGGACACATCCAAACAAGTTACCTTCCTTGCAAATTTTCTAGACAAAGCCAGAATTATCTTCTTCTTATGGTTTCTGAACAGTTATTATTAGAAAATCTGTCTGTCAAATATGGGTGTGTAAGCTCACTAAGTAAAGAGCAGTGCTCTGGGCATTTTTGAATAGCTTCTTCTACACCCAGAAAAAAAAAAAAATTTGAAAGCTTCAAAGGCAACAGACAAAAAGTTTAACCAAAATGAGTTAAGATTTGTTGAAAGGACTTTCTGGAGAGAGGATGTGGAAGCCAGATTTAAATTGAAACAGCAATATTAGCCCATCTCACAAGAGTATATTCAAGACTAACACTCTGATATTTTAAATGAAAGTTTAATTAATGTCTAGAGATAAAAAAATTGAAAGGCATTTTGTTTTCAAGTTTTATTACTACAGTTGTATTTTTTTTTAATATAAGAATAGGACTGTTCAGATGTTCTTCAGGGAATACGCTGCTAAAATACCAGATCTTTTTTTGTACTTATTTCAATCCTACATAATTACAGAATTGAATATTTTACAACTATAATGTCATTCCAGTTATGTAAGTAAAATTTTATATAATTGAAATAATTATGTGGGAGGAATTTAGTCAACTCAATTATATAACTATTCATGTAGGTTATAGAATTGTAAAGACATTGAAAACACTTCTTATGTGAAAGTATAGTGTTTCTAACAAAATTGGTACCAGACTATAATCATAAAAGTAGCTGAAGATGATAAATAATGACCATTTAATGACTATGACTAATGATATTAGTGGGTGTTTCACCGAAAAAGGGAACAAGTATGAGAATTTAAGAGTGTTTTGTCAATGTGGCGCACTTAATAGAAGATTACAGAAACATGAGAGGTGTTTAGAATGAACTTCCATATCTGTTTTTAAAATTATTAATGCTTCTTTTACTTTTGAGTATTCTTCATACATTTCCTGTTATTAATCTCATTAGAAGGTAAAATAATCTTGCCCATCACTGCTCAAGCATCACTCCCCCTGCAAAATGACCCTTGATGTCTACAAGACAGAATTAGATGCTCTCCTTTCTGTTCCCACACTGATTATGCCATAAGGGTCCAGTAATTGTTTATATATGAGTCTATAAGTGTGATAGAGGGCTTCCCTGGTGACTCAGACAGTAAAGAATCTGCCTGAAATGTGGGAGGCCTGGGTTTGATTCCTGGATAGGGAACATTTCCCAGAGAAGAGAATGGCCACCCACTCCAGTAGTCATGCGTGGAGAAAACTCCATAGACAGAGGAGCCTGGTGGGCTACAACTCCCAGCAAAGAATTGGACATGACTGAGTGATTAACAGTCTTAAGTGTGATATAATGGAAACAGTGTAGATGCTGGATTCAAATCAGATTCAATTCCAAAATAATTAATTGCTAGTTGAATGATGGTGGATAAGCAAATAAACCTCATGAAACTTAGCAAGATTTGTGTGACAACTTGTTACAGTATTGTATGTACTTATATGGGCATGTGTGCATGCTCAGTCATTCAACCATGTTCAACTCTTGACCATAGAGACCCTGTGGAGTATGGCCCACTGGGCTACTCTATCCATGGGATTTTCCAGGCAAGAATACTGAAATGGGTTGCCGTTTCCTCCTCCAAGGGATCTTCCTGACCCGGGGATTGAACCCATGCCTCTTAGATCTCCTGCATCAGCAGGTGGATTCTTTACCACTGAGCCAGCTGAGAAGCCCATGAACTTATATATACAATAGTATTATTGTCAAGATTAAGGGAAATTACATATGTTGTTACCTGGAGCATAGTAAGGATTCAATAAGATTATAAAAATAAGACTTCCTTGGTGATCCAGTGGTTAAGACTCTATACTTCCAATGCAAGAGGCATGAGTTCAATCCCTGGTCAAGGAAATTCTACATACCTCAGGGTAAAGCCAAAAGCAAAATTCCCGAAGATTATAGAAGTATTGTATTTCTACCTCTTTCCAACTTCATAAATAAGCTATTTTTGTCTGTTTCATTATGTATTTGCCATATAGCATATTACTATATTTATTATATAATGCTATTATAAATAAATGTTTTAATAAAAAATTGGGGAAACCTAACATTACAAATTCCATTGAAGTTGTTAGTATTGTTAGCTTTTCCCACGTCATTCTTCTTGTTTTGATAAGTCATTATTAGTGTTCACTTCTTCCTCACTAGAAATGCTGTTTTGACACCAGTGTTTGAAAAAAATGCAAATGGTTAAGCAATTCATGACCCTTGCAAAATGCTCCTGGTGTTTCTTCTTCATTCTTTAGAAAGAGAGACTAATGCCCAACCCTGCTCATCTGGGTAAGGTTGGAACTTTCGCCCGGGCTCCATTGTGTCTCCTCACAATCTTTGGCCGAGATGAAGGGGGCGGGAGTGCTCAGAAGACTGAGACTTTGACTCATGTGGAGTCACCCAACTCTACTCCACCATCTAGCTGGGTTTCTCACACTTCTCACACTGGCGAAACCAGATTCCAGCCTGTCCTGAACCTCCCCTGTCTTTTCCCCTGAGATGTCTCTGTGGGAATTGCCTTCCCTCACATTTTGACTTGCATCTTGGGCAATTCAACTCAGTTGGTATCTTTTCTAGAAAATTTTTCCTGAATTAGCTCTCTTTCTCGAATATATTCCCTTGCATTCCCCCCATAAAAATACAAAACTAATCCCTTATAAGCCACATTGCTTTCTCATAAAGTGGATAAAATACATGCGGTCCAGTCAAATCTTAGTGTTAAGCAGCAACAACTTTTAGTGGTGGTGTTGTCCAGTTGCTAAGTTCCGTCTGACTCTTTGCAACCCCAGGTACTGTAGTCCTCCAGGTTCCTCTGCCCATGGGATTTTTCAGGCAAGAATACTGGAGTGGGTTGCCATTTCTCTCCCTCCTCCAGGGGGTCTTCCCAACCCAGGAATGGAACCCATGTCTCCTGCATTATTGGCAGGTGGATTCTTTACCACTGAGCCACCAGGGAAGCCCAAATTTTAGTATTAGTATGTTCCCAATGTTTCATGAGACTTATACGTATTACTTGTTGTTTATCTTGAATTCAAATTTAATTGGGCACTCTGTATATTTATTTAGTAAACTGAGCACCTCTAATCTCCTATCTTGTTCTGTCATACTGTATTATGTTACTTGTATTACACCGTGAGTCACAGGTGTTATCCAGGCTGCAGGGTGTCCAATTCCTCTGTTTCACCACCACTTCTACCTCACCTTTCCTGATGCTTCACACCAAACAGTGTCTTAAATGACAGTGAGAGAGCAGGAGTAGGGTCTTCATTCAACCTTTCATTCCTTCCTTCAGCTATCAAATATCCATTAAGTTCCCACCAGGTGCCAAGCCCTAAAAAATATTCTGGAGATACAACATTAAATGAGACACAGCTACTGTCCTCAAGGAGCTCCCAGCTCATTCAGAAATGCAGGCAGGTCAGGATGCTATTTCCATCAGTATGATAAGTTCTAAAAGAGGGTAAGATGAGAAGCCAAGGGAATGGCACCAAACCCAGTCTCCAGGGGTCCAAGGAGACATTTGAGCAGAAATACTATATCAGTGAGGTGGAGACCTAATCATTAATAAGAGTTCAGCAGGGAATGGCAGAGAGAGAAGGCACCCCAGGCAGGGAGAGCAGCATGAACAAATGCGTAAAGTAACAATGAATATGGCAGTAACGTCTAATTAATTAATCAAATCTTCCTCTTAGTTCAAGCTTGCTCTGGCTCATGGATGCCATTGTATCTTGAGGCCTCAAACCTCTTGACAGTTTTTCTCAAAGAATTCAACGATGACAGCTCTTCCTTCTCTCTCACCTCATCGCCTCTATTCTCCTTTCTTTTCTCCTTGTAGTGTAAGCATCTGAGGCTGTTGTAGAGCACAGGTTGTTCAGCTCTGTGTTCTGTGATGACTGAGACAGGTGGAATGGGGAGGTGGTAGGAAGGGTCACAAGAGAGCAGATATATGTATACACACGGCTGATTCATGATGTTGTACAGCAGAAATCAACACAAAGTAAAGCAACTATATTCCACTAAAAAATAATGGAAAAAAAAAAAAAGAAGAAGGTAGAACCGATCTGTGATGACCTAGAGGGGTGGGATGAGAAGGGGTGGGACAGAGGCTCAGGAGGGAGGGGATATATGTACACATATAGCTGATTCACGTTGCTGTAAAGTAGAAACCAACACTGCATCATAAAGCAATTATCCTCCAATTAAAATTAAATTTTAAAAATGTTAATACATTAAAAAAAAGAAAGAACATAGAACCAAAAGTGACCACCTGTCTTTGGCTTCCTGACCTTCCTTCTGTCAGTCTCGCTCTCTCTGCTCCATCAAAGATTTTCTTATTTTTCCCTCTGCTTGCTCCTTCCAATTCTTGTTACCCCACGGAGACTGATGCCTCTAGCCATCGCTACTTTCTAGTCCTCTTTGGGTGATTCCACTCACTCCTCATTCTCTCCTTCCTACATAACCTAACCATACTGTACACAGTGGTGGCAAGACAATTGTAGGTTTCCAACATTTAAAAGTCCCACTCCAGTACTCTTTCCTGGAAAATCCCATGGATGGAGGAGCCTGGTAGGCTACAGTCCATGGGGTCGCTAAGAGTCGGGCACGACTGAAGCGACTTAGCAGCAGCAGCAGCAACATTTAAAAGTGCAATCATAGGGGAAAAGAAAAGCACATCCCTGGTTAAGAGGGATAAAAAGTAAAGGAGGAAATTCTTAAGTGAAACCCTTTTGAATAAAATCGCTTCTCCACAATGCCTATTTGGACTAACCAACCATTCTTAGTCATTTCCACAGCCCAAGCTTGCAGCACAAAGCAAGCATTCAGTAAACTGTTGATGCAAGAATTTACCTTTTTCTAATTTTCTCATTGACCTTGTTCTAATTAAATCGTCAGTTGTGGCAAGTGGTAGAATTGAAAAAATATGACAGACAGTAGCCAGCTCTCTGTATTAAGTGTGAAGCTAGGAATTTGAATATAGAGCTTGTGATGACAGGGTATTTGTGATGGTTAGCTTTCTGTGCCAACTTGATTGAGTCACAGGAAGCCCTGATAGTTGGTGAATCATTATTCTGGGTGAATCTGTGGGGGTGTTTGGGGGTGAGGGCAATAACATTTAAACTGACAGGGCTTCCCTGGTGGTCCAGTGGTAAAGAATCCGCCTGCCAGTGCAGGAGACATGGATTCGATCTCTGATCCAGGAAGGTCTCACATGCTGTAGAGTAAGTAAGCCCATGCTCCACAGCTACTGAGCCTGTGCTCTGGAGACCAGGACCTGCAACTGCAGAGCTCAAGCACTACAACTACGGAAGCGCATGCACCCTAGAGCCCATGCTCCTCAACAAGAGAAGCCATGGCAACAGGAAGCCCGAGCAATAAGCAGCCGACGCACTGCAACCAGAGAGTATCTCCTGCTCACCACAACTAGAGAAAAGTCAAAAATAATAAATAAACAAATAAACTTATTTTTAAAAGGGTAATAAGTAAATCCATAGACTTAGTAAAGCAGATTGCTCTCCCTAAGTTGGTGGGCCTTACTCAATCAGTTGAAAGCATGAATAGAACAAAAAGGCTGACCCTCCACCCAAGTAAGAGATTCTTTCTGCCTAAAAGTTATCAAATTGGGACATCAGCTCCTCCAAGGTCTCAAATATGCTGGCCTTGGACAGTAACAACACCACTGGCTCTCCTGGTTCTCAGACCATCAGACTCAGACTGGAATATACACTATCAACTCTCCAAGTACAGTTTACAGACATACCACGAAGATATTGTAATTTGCCTGCCTTCATAATTGCATGAGTATATACACTGTTTCTCTGGAAAGCCCTAACACAGTAACATAGGAAATAAGACAATCAGCAGCTACTTTGATTATAATATCTGCCTCTAATTTGCCTTATAAATTTTTCATAACCCAGGTACATTTCATCTCCCCAGGTAATTAACTCACTCTTCATTACATGTGAATGATTTGATTCTTATAGGCCATTTTTCCATATTAAATGTCAAAGGCCTTTGAAGAATATTCTTAGTTTCTTTGGTAGGATTCAATTCCCTACAAACAGCACCACGTATGTTCACTACTTGTGTATCCATGACGATGAAGCTACCTAAGGTACCACATCATGTTAGGATCAGAAGATAGGGAAGTGTCTGTGAGCTCTGATATTCAGGAATAAAAGAGGGGAAAAAGCTAGGTTAAATCCAATTAATGCTTTCTTATCAGGTAGGTCCCATAATATTATACAAAAGTAAAGATTTCAGAAGTAAGAGAAGAAGCAAGGATGTGGGATGAGGGTATGAAGTGAGAGTTTGGTGGGGACTTCAAGGACTAAAGGATGCTAACGTGCTGAACATACAAGGCTAATCAGGGCATCATAGATGTGCCACCTGTTCAGATGCTCAGAAGGGCCCCACACGTTGGTGCTCTACCGTCACCATCTTGAGACTCCTAATAATTTTTGAAACAAGGGCCCCCAAATTTTATTTTGCATAATTTGGTCCTGCAAATTATACAACTGGTCCTGATACTAAACAAATTTTTCTTTCAGTTTGGTAACCAATTAATTAAAACTACTTTCCACCTACTGATTGTTCTAATGGTCTTATGATAGGATCCAAGAATAACAGCAAACCAAACTGAGATCCCATCATCCCATATTCTTCCCATAGATGGAAAGAACCAGAGGCAAGAGATAACCGTGAGCAACAACCATCAGAAACTATATACAACTGGTCCTTGTGCAGAGCTTGAGAAGAGTTGCAAGCTAATTAGCAGTGTTCCTAAGAACTTGAATAACCACTTCTACAATCAAGGACTAGACCTTTAATAACTGGATGACACTATGGTGTAATGGTGGTCCCTCACCAATGAAACGGCTTGAAAATCCCCAATCTAGGAACTGAGTAAAATAATTTGGCACCGTTGTCAAAACCTTCCTTTGACATCTTTCACTCATAACAAACTTTACTTGGTGTAAGGAAGAAAAAACCTGCCTACAATCTGTGAGTGTATTACTTACTGTAACTAACACTGATTTTCATTTCAAGCATTAAGACAGACAAATAACCTATAAATATTTCCAGGTTTTATAAACACACACATTCATATAAACACAAATGTGCATCAGACTTTTCCATCTGTAGAAGTATTTGTATCTAACATATTCTGGATAGACATTAAAAGTAAAGGAATCTTTGGAGAAGGAAATGGCAACCCACTCCATTATTCTTGCCTGGAAAAGTTCATGGACAGAGGAGCCTTGCAGGCTGCGGTCCATGGGGTTACAAGACTGAGCATGCATGCATGAGGGTGGAGGGAGAAGGGTTGGTAGCAATAAACTGGTAGAACTAAAAAAAAAAAAAAAAGGCAAAGGCATCTGGATATGATTAATATCTTCCTAAAATTCCCATCTGGTGGGACAGAGGAAGACACTGCCTTCCAATTTGATAAATGGAGAACTTGACCTGCTGATGTGGCAACACTCTTGATCATTTCCCCAAATAAAAAAGACTGGGCCAACATCACTGCTTACTCACAATTGCCCTGAACAGTCTGAGTTTCCCTCCTGTAGCAGAGTATCCTACTTTTACCCCAAGTGTTTCACTCTGTATACTTCTCTCCTTTGGTCCTAAGTTCCAGGCAATAGCATTGTACTAGTCAGAGTTTGCAGAAAACAGGGCAATAGAGGCATATAGAGAGATAGCTTTATTATAAAAAAAATTGCCTCATGTGATTATGGAGGCTGATAAGTCCCAAGACCTGTCATGTGCAAGCTGAAGACTCAGGAAAGCTAGGGGTGTCGTTCCTATCTGAAAGTCAGCAGGCTTGACACTCAGAAAGAGCCAACATTTCTCTTCTACTCTAAAAGCAGGAAAAACTAATGTCCCAGCTCCGTGCAGCCAGCCAGGAGGAGTTTTCATAGAAAAGTCAGACTTTTTGCTCCATTCAGGCCTTCAACTGATTGAGAGGGGCCCACTCACATTAGGGAGGGCAATCTGCCTTATTCAGTCTTCCTATTTAAATGCAAATCTCATGCAAAAACACTCTCACAGACTTGTCCAAATAATGTTTGACAAAATATTTGGGCACTTGGTGGCCCAGTCAAGTTGACACATAAAATTAACAATCTCAGGAATGTCACTGGAAGCATCTTGTGTCAGCTCCCAGGATAATTGGCTCTCTCCTAGACTGTGACCCTTCTTGTACCTTCCTCCTCTAGCGGCCACTGTCTTAGACTGTGAAAACAAGGGACATCCCTAAATAATGGCAGAAAAATTTGAGGCCCTAAAGATTTTATTGGGCTTCCCCGATGGCTCAGTAGGTAAACAATCTATCTGCAATGCAGGAGACACAGAAGACCCAGGTTTATCCCTGTTTCAGGAAGATCCTTTGGAGGAGGAAATGGCAACCCAGTCCAGCATTCTTGCCTGGAAAATCTCATGGACAGAGGATCCTGGCAGGTTATAGTCCATGGGACCACAAAGAGTCAGACACAACTTAAAGAGTCAACTACAACAACCAAATCTAAACTGCATTTCAATGGAAACTCATGGTCACTGTGGAACCAAAGGATATTGAGCTGTTATCTGTTCACTGTGATTTCTTATAAATATTTATTTATTAGATTGCACCACGTTAGTTGGGGCATGCAAACTCTTATCTGTAGCATGTGGGATCTACTTCCTTGACCAAGGATTGAACCCAGGCCCTCTGCATTGGGAGTGCAGAGTCTTAGCCACTGGGCCAACAGGGAAGTCCCTGCTGTGATGGTTTTTAAATAAAGTGAGAAAATACTATTATTGGTGCCACAATATATGTTAGTATTAAATGCTAGGAGAAATCCTAGAGCTGCAAAAGCTCTTTAATTTAGCCCAGTGTTTCTCAAAGTTGTATGACTATGAATCAATGCTTTGGTTTTTTTTTTTTTTTTTTTTTTTTCTGGTTCTGTTTTTTATAAATACTTTAAATTTCAAACACTGGTGTTGCAAGAGCATGTTTTCAGAGGTTCTATACCACTTTCTACTTAGAGGGTACTTTTTTTGCACTAAACATACTTCAGTGAAGGACAAAGTTGGGGGCAAGGGGCAGGGGACAGCAGATTACATGGCTCCATTTGCAGGGTCTTCATCACCTTACCCCCTAATCAGGATTGCTGTTGCTGCTGCTGCTGCTGCTAAGTCGCTTCACTCGTGTCCGACTCTGTGTGACCCCATAGACAGCAGCCCACCAGGCTCCCCCGTCCCTGGGATTCTCCAGGCAAGAACACTGGGATGGGTTGCCATTTCCCTCTTCAATGCATGAAAGTGAAAAGTGAAAGGGAAGTCGCTCAGTCGTGTTCAACTCTTTGCGACCCCATGGACTGCAGCCCACCAGGCTCCTCTGTCCATGGGATTTTCCAGGCAAGAGTACTAGTATTATCCAATAAAAATACAGGATTCCCAATTAAAAATTGAGCTTCAGATGAACTGCAAAAAAGAATTTTCTGTGTAAGTATGTCCCAGGTAATGCTTCCCTGGAGAAGGGAATGGTTAACCACTCTAGTATTCTTGCCTGGAGAATTCCATTCCATGGACTTACGAGACTGGTGGGCTCAGTGATGCGTGGGACATACTTATACTAAAAATCTATTTACTGTTTATCTGATTTCTGAAATCCAGCTTACCTGGACATCTTGTGTTTTATCTGGCAACCCTACTCCTGCTCCATCTCTAGGGAGGAGGAGTTTCTGGTTCTCCTGATTCGTATTTGCAGACATTTAATGGGGCTTTCAGAGAAGGTGATGGCACCCCACTCCAATACTCTTGCCTGGCAAATCCCATGGACAGAGGAGCCTGGTGGGCTGCAGTCCATGGGGTCACTAGAGTCGGACACGACTGAGCGACTTCCCTTTCACTTCTCACTTTCATGCATTGGAGAAGGAAATGGCATCCCACTCCAGTGTTCTTGCCTGGAGAATCCCAGAGACAGTGGAGCCTGGTGGGCTGCCGTCTATGGGGTCACACAGAGTCAGACATGACTGTAGTGACTTAGCAGCAGCAGCAGCAGCAATGGGGCTTTATGATATGGGTTTCCCTGGTGGTTCAGACAGTAAAGAATCTGTCTACCACGGGGAGACCTGGGGTCAGTCCCTGGGTCAGGAAGATCCCCTGGAGAAGGGAATGGCAACCCACCCTAGTATGCTTGCATGGAGAATCTAGTAGGCTCCTCATGGAATTGTAGCCCACCTGGACAGAGGAAGGACTGGAGGACTACAGCCCATGGGGTCACAGAGTCAAACACAACTGAGCAACTAACAATTTCACTTTCATGATATGACAAAGAGAGAACACAAGAGTCAAATCAGAAACCTCTGTCCCCAAGATTGTAAATAGTCTACCCCTGAAATTCTCTTCTAGCGGCCTCTTTTGTGTGTTCCTTACAAAACTCAGGGAGACTGAGATTTAAGGCAGATGGAGATGCCCTGCCTGAATTTCAATCTCAAATTCAAACATCGATTTTCAGATAGTTTTGCTTTGGGGGGTTTTGCACCAACAATAAAGAGATTCCTTTTTAATTTCTGGGCCAGCAAGCTACACATCAATGAATGCTACTCAGTAGACTTAATATAAGCTATTGCTAGCCCTACCAGTATTATTCTTTTAGCACCTTACTTATTTGTATTGATAATATTGCAATGGTTGTATAACAGTTTGGGGGTGGGGGGCTGTGTATACAAACTATCAACACTCATCTCTACGTTAGAGAAAAGGAGAATTTGCACACAGACTACAATGGCCCCATGGTAAGTATTGGGGTTTTTTTTCCTGCCTGGGGTCTGAGATCTGCTCGCTGTGTTCACTGCATTCATTTCCAGAAATCATAAAACCCCTAAATTTGGCTGACAGGCCAGATGTTCGAGAATACTTAGTGCTGGGCACAATAACAAGTTCAATTTTCAAATTTTTTAAATTAAAAAAAAAAAAAGAAAACACCCCAACTTACCCATGGTCAATTTTTTGCTCTTTTTCTCAGCTATTTTTAAATAACCAAATCACCATAGTCTCTATAGCACTCTGGAGATTGCAGGGTTTGTGAGTCATATCCTTATTTACAGGAATGATGGGGAAAGTCAGCCACTTCAGCATTTACTCCATTTTTGAGAAGTGAGCAGGCAATTAAGAAGCTGGGGGTGGCGGGGCGGGGAGCTGTTTTCATACATAATTTTACCTCTTCCAACTACTTCTTGATCTTTTGCTTTTCAAGGTTTAAACCTTGAGAGAACAGCCACTGCCCAGACATGTCCAGAGACAGATAAAATAGATCAGTGTAGCAGATGGCAGATGCAAATTCTTCCTAATTTGGCTGTTGAAAATTTTGATTCCTTCTAGAAAAATGAACCTATTTGCAGGGCAGGGGTAGAGACAGAGACGTAGAAGATGGACTTATAGAAACAGCAGGGGATGGAGAAAATGAACAAATTGGGAGATTGGGATTGACAGGCATACACACCCTTATGTAAAATAGATAGCTAGTGGGAAGCTGCTGTATAGCACTGGGAGCTCAGCTCGGTGCTCTGTGATGACCTAGAGGGGTGGGATGCGAAGTGGGGGGTGGAGGGAGGAGGAGGAAATATATGTCTACACGTAGCTCTTGCTAGCAATAGGGCTAGCAATAGCTTATAGATATACCTCTATATGTATAGCTATATGTTTATATAATGCTGTTGCTGCTAAGTCGCTTCAGTCGTGTCCGACTCTGTGCGACCCCATAGACGGCAGCCCACCAGGCTCCCCCATCCCCGGGAGTCTCCAGGCAAGAACACTGGAGTGGGATGCCATTTCCTTCTCCAATACATGAAAGTGAAAAGTGAAAGTGAAGTCACTCAGTCGTGTCCGACCCTCAGCGACCCCATGGACTGCAGCCCACCAGGCTCCTCCGTCCATGGGATTTTCCAGGCAAGAGTACTGGAGTGGGGTGCCACTGCCTTCTCCGTTATATATGTATAGCTATACATATATTTCTCTCAAGGAGGAGGAAATATATGTATACATATAACTGATTCACATTGTTGTACAGCAGAAACCAACACAACATTGTGGACCAATTGTTCTCCAATTAAAAAACAAATTTTAAACGATTAACGAAACGAAACATGATTCCTCCTTTGTTCACACTGGCTCAGTTCTTCTGCTCAGAATTTCTTGTCTTAAACTTCAGAGTCCAAAAGAATGAGAAGGTTTTAAAAGACAAACTCCTTGGGGAAAACGTTGTTTTCCAGCTTGTGTGACTCAGGCCATCACTTCAAGGGCGTTATCTACACTTGTAAAAGCTGCTGCTTTTATCAACCTGCCCCAGAGCACTTTGAGAAACATGCAAATATGAGGACTCATCAGGAACATGCTCAAAGTTGCAGGGAGCAAATGGAAGTGGATATGATTTTGACACTAGAACTTCAAACTCTCTTGAATATAAGACACTTTTCTTTCAGGGAGTATTTGCTTCTAACCATGGGAAATAACTGGAGAAGGAAATGGCAACCCAGTCCAGTACTCTTGCCTGGAGAATCCCACGGACAGAGGAGCCTGGTGGGCTACAGTCCATGGGGTCACAAGAGTCGGACACGACTTAGCGACTAAACCACCACCCTGGGAAATAATATATTCCCGGTAAATTGAAACATAGAATGTAAGAACTGGAAGGGTGTTCAAAGAAGCTGAAGGTTAAGGCTGTCAGCTTTGTGGGTGATTTCATCTCTGCCCTGCGGACATTTCACACGTGTGACTCGATCTAAACATCCACTTTTTATCATTATCATCCTTTAAAAATAAACACGGCGGGAGGGTGGGATAAACTGGGAGGGTAGCGTTGACATGTATACACCGCCATGTGTAAAACACATAGCTAGTGGTAAGCTGCTATACAGCACAGGGAGCTCAGCCCATTGCTCTGTGATGACCTAGAGGGGTGGAATTAGGGGGAAGAGGTGGGAAACACAAGACGGAGGGGATATCTGTGTATATATGGCTGATTCACCTTGCTGTACAGCAGAAACTAACATAATATCGTAAAGCAATTATACTTCAGTGAAAAAAATAATAAGTAAAAATAACGCAGACAGGTGAAAAAAAAGTGTCCAAAGTTGTTATTGCTTAAGATTTCCTGGTGGCTAAGACGGTGAAGAATCTGCTTGTAATGTGGGAGACCCATGTTTGATCCCTGGGTTGGAAGATGCCCTGGAGAAGGAAATGGCAACTCACTCTAGTATTCTTGCCTGGAGAATTCCATGGACAGAGGAGCCTGGTGGGCTACTGTCCATGGGGGTCACAAAGAGTCGGACACGACTGAGCAACTAACATACTCCCAACTTATATGTGTTTATCAGCTCTGAGTTTGGCAACTTTGAAGTATGAGTGAAAATGTTGAAATATGAAGTAAGTGCCCTCTCCCTCTCCAAAAAAAAAAAAAAACAGATAGATCACAGAAGTCTTCGTGAAAAGCAGGATTTTGAGTGTCATTCAATTATATTCATTAATGACGACAGTGGAGGTAGTCTGTCTCCTGTTCTAAGCCAGGCCACGTGATACCATTAAGGGTTAACTTACTCAAGAAGGAGAAAAATGTTCTCTGAAATGACTTCCCAAGTTAAAGGTAACCCTATACGAATAATCCTATCATCTGTTTAGCAAGCTAAATCTGTATAGCATAAATGACTCTTTAAAGCATAGCACTCTAAGCAACTTAAAATGAAGTAACTTCACAAAGAAAACTCGTAAAACATGTTTCCCTAGAAGATAATATGTTAACATGTGACCCCTGTGCTTTAAAGTCTTCATTGTTTCCTACTGTTTTTAGGATTTCAGCCAAAATTCTTAATGTGAACGTCAAGGTGCCGCCTTATTCTGCAGCATCATCTCATCTCAGACTCTATACTTCCCCATGCTCAGCTACACGGGCTTCCATGCAAGTCTTTGAACATGCCAGAGGGCCTTTGCACGTGTTTCACTCCATCTGGACTTCTTCCCCCTCCTGCTTTCTTTGCCTCTCCAGCTCTTACTCATCCACCAGATCTTAGCTCAGTAGTCACCACCTTAAGGAAAGCATCCCAGACTCCTATCTCGATTAGATTCTTTTTCTTACATGAACTCATGTGTATGTGCCTTCTAAGTTGCTTCAGTCACGGCCAACTCTTCTGTGACCCCATGGACTGTAGCCTGCCAATCTCCTCTGTCCATGGGATTCTCCAGGCAAGAATACTGGAGTGGGTTGCCATGTCTTCTTCCAGGGGATCTTCCCAACCCTGGGATCAAACCCACGTCTCATGTCTCCTGCTTTGGCATGCAGGTTCTTTACCACTAGCTGTGAACCCCATATGAACTCATAGACTATATATATATTTTTCTGGTTGGCACTTACCTCATTTATTTGCTGTACTTTTTATCCATTGCTGCATAACATATCACCCTAAGATTCCGTGGCTTAAATCAACATTATCATCTCCAAGATCCTGAGATTCAAGAAACAGGAGCAGCTTGGCGGCTGATTCTGGCTCAGAGTCTCTCATGAGGCTGCAGGCAAGAGGTCAGCCAGCCTACTGCCATTTGCAGTCTCCCCGGGAACTGGAGGACCTGCTTCCATGTGGGCTGCTTCTTATCACGTGTGCCTTGACACGAGCTTCCCAAGTCTCTTCAGAACCAGGCAGCTGGCTTGCCTAGAGCTCCCGGTTAAGACAGAGCAGATGAGAAGGAAGCCGTGTGTCTTCATGACCTCGGCGTAGAAGACACATACTGCCACTTCTGCTTTATTCTCTGTTAGAAATAAGTCGTTAAGTCCATCCCACACTCAGTTCAGTTGCTCAGTGGTGTCCGACTCTTTGTGACCCCATGGACTGCAGCATGCCAGGCTCCCCTGTCCATCACCAACTCCCAGGGCTTACTCAAACTCATGTTCATTGAGTCGGTGATGCCATCCAACCATCTCATTCTCTGTCATCCCCTTCTCCTCCTGCCTTCAATCTTCCCCAGCATCAGGGTCTTTTCAAATGAGTCAGTTCTTTGCATGAGGTGGCCAAAGTATTGGAGTTTCAGCTTCAGCATCAGTCTTTCCAATGAACACCCAGGACTGATCTCCTTTAGGATGGACTGGTTGGATCTCCTTGCTGTCCACATTCAAGAGGAGGACAATTAGGTTCTACCTAGTGAAGGAATTTGGGGATAGATTTAAGACCACCCAGGGTAAGTATTTTGGGGGCTTCCTAGGCGGCAGTAGCAGAGAAGGTGATGGCACCCCACTCCAGTCCTCCTGCCTGGAAAATCCCATGGACGGAGGAGCCTGGTGGGCTGCAGTCCATGGGGTCTCGAAGAGTCGGACACGCCTGAGCAACTTCACTTTCACTTTTCACTTTCATGCATTGGAGAAGGAAATGGCAACCCACTCCAGTGTTCTGCCTGGAGGATCCCAGGGATGGGGGAGCCTGGTGGGCTGCCGTCTATGGGGTCGCGCAGAGTCGGACACGACTGAAGCAACTTAGCAGTAGGTGGCAGTAGAGGTAAAGAACCCACCTGCCAATGCAAGAGACGCAGATTCAATCCCTGGGTTGGCAGCCCACTCCAGCATTCTTTCCTGGAGAATCCCATGGAATGGATAGAGGAGCCTCGTGGGTGCTACAGTCCATGGGGTCACAAAGAGTCGGATGCAACAGAAGCGACTTAGGGCACATGCATGCATGAGTAGGTATTTAAGTAAATGGTTACCTCTCTTACTAGACTAAGGGATCCTTGAGTACTGGACCCACATTTCTGTAGTTCACTGTGTATCTCCGGCACTTTCCAGAATGCCTGGCAAAGTACAAGGATTCAATGAAAGAGAGAAGGAAAGGAGGAAAGAAAGGGAGAGAAAAAGAAACAAAGGAAGGAAGGAAAAGGGAAAGGAAGCAGTGAAGGAAGGAATGGAGAGAGGGAGGGAAGAAGTCAGTTTTCATTTGAATCCCAGCCCTGGTGAACACTGAACACTGCACAAATTCTGGGTCCTTATTTCTGGCTTTGGAGAATGGGGATAATTACAGCTACCTCCCAGGCTGTTGTGAGAAATAACACAGCCAATGTGATGAACCTGGATTGTCTGGCATGGAAGGAGCTCATCAAATGTCACTTCTCTTCACCTTCAGCGACACACGCCATCCATCCCAAGGCACCTGGATTCTCCTTCTATGTCTGTCCCAACGCTCCTAGCCTGTGCTCCATCCCTGCTGTTGCCTCCACATACCCCTTCCTACTGACCTCCTAACAATTCCTTGTGTCTCTAGTTCCACGCAGTCTGTGCCCCGCAACCCTATTCATTATCTTCAAGTCCAGAAAAGTGTTTGTTTTGTCCAAACCCTCCCACAAACAGGGCCCAGTGGAACTTCCCAACTTCATTTCTCACTAACACCCTAGATATACCCTCTGGGAAGCCTGCCACTCCTCAGAGGGTGAAAGGCTGGCATTGAGTCATTCACTTTGGGGTTCCTATTGTGGCTACTCTGCCTTGCACTTGGTAAATAAATAATAAACTTCTGTGGAACTGAATTCCAGATCCCTCTTAGTTCCTTGTTTGTACCGAGTTAATAATACATCCCAGCTCAGGCACCAGAGTGACAGAGACACCGACACCGATGACTAGAGATTGGACTTTCAGTCCCGTGACCACATTCTTCCCATGTCTACACAAACTGAACGGCTCACAAACAGCAGATTCTTTAGCAGAGCAATTGCAGAGTATAATATGGGTTACATTTTTCTTGCATTCAAGTACCTTCATTTTAATACTAACAGAACCTCTGTGCTCATTTTTAATGCTCTATAAACTTTTCGTTACTGCTAATCACAAGAACATTGCAAATATATTTGAAGAGAGAAAATTCTTAAATGATTCTGTGTTATATAGATGATAAGTAGTGTACATAAGATTGGGGGGGAATTATCAAATGAATGAAAAGATGAAAATGACAATGAGAAATTTTGCCTTTAGATTTCCCTGGCAATGCTACAGAAGTATATGATGCTTGCATATTTTTTTCCTTAATTTTATCTATTTCTGTTTATGGTTGTGCTGGGTCTTCGTTGCTGCATGTGGGCTTTCTCTAGTTGCGGTGAGCAGGGGTATGGGCTTCTCTTGAGGTGGCTTCTCTTACTGCAGAGCACAGGGTCCAGAGTGTGTGGGCTCAGTAGTGGTGGCTCACAGGCTCTAGGACTCACGCAGGCTCGGAAGTTACGACGCACTGGCCAAGTTGCCCTGTGGCATGTGCAATCTTCCCAGACCAGGAATCAGACCTGCGTCCCCTGCACTGGCAAGCAGATTCTTAACCACTGGATTACCAGAGAAATCTTGTTTCCATATTTTTAAATAATAAAATCTGCTTAAAACTCACACTCATATAATGAATCACTGTGTTGTATACCTGAAACTAATATCACAGTTAAAAATCAACTATACTTCAATTTAAAAAATATTAAAACACATACATGCAAACCTAGAGAGATGCTGGCTTTGAGTCATGAATAGATATCTTTTGGGAATATAATAAAATTTCAGGCTGAGACTGATATGAAAGCTATTTAGATATGCAGAGATATGAAAACTATTTACTTAGTGTCTCCTTAACATAATAACAAGAGTGTTCAAGTATTTTGACCTTGTAAGATTATTTTCATTCTAGTAGAGTGGAAAGATTTTGGAAATTTATTTCCCTGCTCCCCCCTGCCATTTTCTATAAGGTGCCATGACTGCTTGAATTCTGTAAATATGTGTAACCTTCTTCAGGTGGGCAGTGAACAAAAACTAATCCTTGTATATAAAGATCAGTAACTTACCATTGATCCATTCATTAACCTTAGAAACATAAATTTAGTGAACAAATCCTCCTCCATATTAGTATTTATGTCTTGAGGTTACTGAAAAAAGAAGATTCTAACAGGATAATAAGGTCCGTCTAGTCAAGGCTATGGTTTTTCCAGTGGTCATGTATGGATGTAAGAGTTGGACTGTGAAGAAGGCTGAGCGCCAAAGAATTGATGCTTTTGAACTGTGGTGTTGGAGAAGACTCTTGACAGTCCCTTAGACTGCAAAGAGATCCAACCAGTCCATTCTGAAGGAGATCAGCCCTGGGATTTCTTTGGAAGGAATGATGCTGAAGCTGAAACTCCAGTACTTTGGCCACCTCATGAGAAGAGTTGACTCACTGGAAAAGACTCTGATGCTGGGAGGGATTGGGGGCAGGAGGAGAAGGGGATGACAGAGGATGAGATGGCTGGATGGCATCACTGACTCGAGGGACGTGAGTCTGAGTGAACTCCGGGGAGTTGGTGATGGACAGGGAAGCCTGGCGTGCTGCGATTGATGGGGTCGCAAAGAGTCGGACACGACTGAGCGACTTAACTGAACTGACCTGAACAGGATAATAGGGACTTTCACTTTTGGTTAAATGTTTGTTTTGTTGCTATTGTTTTGTTTTGCTTTTGCTGTCTTTGGCATTTTATTTTTGCTGTTGTTTTAATTGGGGTATAGCTCCCTTACAACGTGGGTTTCTGCTGTAAAACGAAGCAGATCAGCCATATGTATACATACATCCCCTCCTTCTTGGACCTCCCTCCCACCCTCCCCCCATCCCACCCACCTAGGTCATCACAGAGCCCCAGGCTGAGCACTCTGCACTCTACAAAGCAGCCTAAGGGTGAATAGGCTCACATAACATTTCAAATTTGAGATGTCAAAAAGCTTCGTCTTACAAATGAGAAGGCTGAGGCTGAGGATGCTAAGGACCTTATGAAAACAGCACAGGACAAGAAACCCATGGCCCTGCATTATGTTTCCCCTTGGCATTTGCCCGACTGTCCAGTGGTTAGTCTAAGGTACATCGACCTCAGCGCCACTGGCACATTGAAAGTGAAAGTCACTCAGTCGTGTCTGACTCTTTGTGATCCCATGGACTATACAGTCCATGGAATTCTCCAGGCCAGAATACTGGCGTGGGTAGCCTTTCCCTTCTCCAGGGGATCTTCCCAACCCAGGGATTGACCCAGGTCTCCCGCATTGCAGGTGGATTCTTTACCACTTGAGCCATAAAGGAAGCCTGGGCTAAACAATTCTTCATTGTTGTGGTGTCCTGTGCATGGCGGGATGTCCAGCAGCACCCCTGGCCTCTCTAAATGCAGTAGCACTCCCCATTCTAGTCATGACAACAACCAGAATTTGCCAAATGTCCCTTGAGGGCATCAACCCCAGTTAATAACAACTGGTCTACCCCAGGCCATCTTAGTGCTTTAATCAGCTATTCTGTTTTTTGTTTTCTGGGCAAATACTTTAAGACATTAATGCATCATTGCAGGATAGAGGTCTAAATTATTTATATGAGAAACCACAATCTTACCAAGAAAAGAGACTTCACTGCTTTTTTGGCACTTGCAAATACAACTAAGAGCAAATTCTGACTAGGGTTAGCTTATGCCAACTTTTAGCATAAATTAAGGTTAAAAAAGGAACAAAATACAGACTGGAGAATTTTGATCCATGTTTAATGAAAAAGAAGTTACAAGAATAGAAATGGACATAAAAGAAAGAGATCAGTTTGGGGAAATATTGTGATAGATAGAACAGGGGAAGATCATATTAATCCTGAATTTACTCATATATTCTTATTAGTCACCATTGGCCCAAAACATCTCCTTAAACAAAACAGAGGGGTAGTTAGAATTTTACTGATGTTTACATGGGAACTCACCAAAGTAATGTCCAAACAATACCTTTCCGTTTCCCCCAGAACACACACAAGCAAAGGCAGAAATGTTTACCAAGAGGTAACATGGCATGAAGAAAATGTTCCTTTATCAGTTTTTTATTACAACAGCAAGTTAGCACTGCAAATGTGCACTGACACAAACATGCTTGTTGCTAATATTTTCATGAGAAAGCTTTTATGATATGCAACCATGTATTCTTAGGGCAATCAATCATTGAGGGATTAAACCTAACTGGTGAACATAAATATATGCAGTGAAGTTTCTGACAGTTCACACTGGAGCACAGTTGAAATATCAAAGACATGAAATTTAAAAATACACCGATGTGAAACTGCAGTGAGCATCTTACTAGTCTGTTTCATGGCTGAATTCTGCTCGTGACTCTTAGTAGAAACAGTCAATGTTCTCTATCGTTTTCTACCCAGCTATATACAGTATGATCATACCTCGCTAAATAAGGAAAAAAAATGTTTTGAAACTAATTATGATCTCTAAAAGTATCTGGTAAAGGTTTGCCTTCATTATCTTATTTAAAAGAAAATAGCCCTTCTGTCTAACTAGACTGGCAAGCATGCAATTCATTAGTGTAGACCTTGGCCGTGTGTGTAATAAGGAGAAGCAACAGATTTTACTCGCTATCCCTTTAAAATAAAAAACCTTTTGGCCAGCGCACAGCAGTCACCAACCTCTTACGCTCACACTGAATCATGTCAAGTTAGGACGAGCCCTGTCTCTTCTGATACTGGATTCTCAATTTCTCCAGTTGTTCTACACACTGGGACTGGGCCAGCTTCAGTGTCCGATTCTCCTCCGTCAGTGCCTCGAATTCCCGGGCCAGCTGAGCGGCATCCAGCTTCTCCTTTTCTGCCTGATCCAGCTTCGCAATGAGCTCCTTTCTGAAGATGCATGGGGCAGGTGAGGCAGAAGCACAAACCGTAATGAAACAAATTAAATTACACAGCAACAGTATACTGGAAGCCGAATATGTCATTCCGCTCTGCTAAATTGGACCCATCTCTGCTTCTTCAGTGACTTACTGTCATTTTTCCAGCTTCACAAATGTTAGCTCCCTTTATTTTATCCCAGCACCTCTATTAGGTATATCCAAAATACTTAAAATACACTTTCAAAAAGCTCAATAAGTCCATTGACAGTCAGAAAGGTAATCCTTTACAGAGTTCAACCAACTGTAAATGTTACCACTATTTTGGAGAAAAAAGCAGAAAAATTTGTTTACAACTCAAGATGCTACTGTCTTAAGGGTAGGGGGACTATAGTTTGTCCCTCATCTATTAATAAGTTTTGTCTTCCAAGTTCAGATATTACTTCTTTTGTTTTCTGAGTTTAACAAACCTTGACTAAGTTTCTTCAAACTAAGAAATTCCAGTTGCTTCCTGCAGGTTTTACTTTCCATGTCTTTCTCTAGTCCATATGTATATCTTGTCACTTTAACTACAGGTAGGAGTCTGACTCAAGAATTCAGGAAGCAGGCTAAGGTTATTGGAGGGAACCTGTAGTGATAACACCTTAAACAAGATCAGTTTTCAATAAATATTTGTAAGTAATTCATTGATGTAAATACACATAATAAGGAGTTAAAGATATGTAGTCCATGTTTAGATTTAATAAATTGGGGGGGGGGGGGCACATGATCCCATGGACTGTAGCCTGCCAGGCTCCTCCCTCCATGGGATTTCCTAGGTAAGAATCCTGGAGTGGGTTGCCATTTTCTATTGCAGGGGATCTTCCCAATCCAGAGACTGAGCCCGAATATCTTGCATCTCCGGCATTGGCAGGCGGATTCTTTACCACTAGCGCCACCTAGGAAACCATTAATAAACATGACAACCCAAAACAGGTCCACTCCCCTTATATGTGTCAGTTAATCCTAAACTAGGGAGAAGGCAATGGCACCCCACTCCTGCCTGGAAAATCCCATGGACGGAGGAGCCTGGTGGGCTGCAGTCCATGGGGTCGCTAAGTCGGACATGACTGAGCGACTTCGCTTTCACCTTTCACTTTCATGCACTGGAGAAGGGAAATGGCAACGCACTCCAGTGTTCTTGCCTGGAGAATCCCAGGGATGGGGGAGCCTGGTGGGCTGCCATCTATGGGGCTGCACAGAGTCGGACACGACTGAAGTGACTTAGCAATCCTAAACTAGATTTAACTGAATTCTCCTTTACCTCCATATAAGGGTATGTCACATTTCTTCCTCCTCTGTAGGAAAAAGTACAGAGACCTGGAAGACCACTTGAACCAAGTGATCAAACTTGACATTTCTAGTAACGAGATCAGTAGATGTTGCATGCGTCACAAAAGACCCTACATCTTTTCTGTGGTGTGTGCGCGCTCAGCTAAGTTGCTTCAGTCGTGACTCTTCGTGACTCTGTGGACTGCAGCTGTGCAGGCTCCTCCGTCCACGGGATTCTCCAGGCAAGAATCCTGGAGTGGGTTATCATGCTCCTCCAGGGGATCTTCCCCACCCCGGGACTGAACCCACGTCTCACGTCTCCTGCATTAGCAAGCAGATTCTTTACCACTAGCGCCACCTGGATATTCCTTCCAAATAAACACAAATAACAGACAACCTCAAATTGAGGGAAATGCTAAAAAAAATAGCTAGCCTGTACTTTTCAAAATGTTAAAAAAACAACTGCTTCAGATGTTTAAAAAACTAAAGAGAAATGACAACAAAATCAATATGCAATTCTGGACTGGGGAAAAAAAAAAGCTGTGAAGGACATTACAGGGAAAGTGATGCAATTTGTTGTTGCTGTTTAGTCGCTAAGTCATGTCCCACTTTTTGTGACCCAAGGACTGTAGCCTGCCAGTCATCTCTGTCCATGGGATTTCCCAGGCAAAAATACCAGAGTGGGTAGCCATTTCCTTCTCCAGAGGATCTTCCAGACTCAAGAATCAAACCCGTGTCTCCTGCATTTGCAAATGGGTTCTTTCCAGCTGAGCCACTAGGGGATGCAATTTAAATACAAGCTATGAATTAGATAACAGTACTGTATCAATGCTAAATTTCTTAATTTTAATTATTGTACTGAGGTCAAGTGACAGAATGTCCTTGTCCTTAGAAAACATCACTGAAGTATTTAGGACAATGGAGCATGATAGAGATATAGATATTGATTTGACATACACATATATATCTATATATATATGGGATTCCTTGGTGGCTCAGACAGTAAAGCGTCTGCCCTCAGTGCGGAAGCCCAGGTTCAATCCCTGAGTCAGGAAGATCCCCTGGAGAAGGAAATGGCAACCCACTCCAGTACTCTTGCCTAGAAAATTCCATGGATGGAAGAGCCTGGTGGGCCTACAGTCCATGGAGTCTCAAAGAGTCGGACACGACTGAGCGACTTCACTTTCACTTTTCACTATTTATCTGAATAGGTACATGTGATATAGATAGATACATATCCTACCTCTTTAAGAGAGAAAGAACCCCAGTAGTGTGCAGCCTTGGGAAGAGGGAGAATAAAGCACAGCTGGGGAAATTTTTAATAACTGGTGAATGCAATAAAGGAAATATGGGGGTTCTTTATATCATTTTTGCAACTTTTCTATAAATTTGAAACTGTCAAAATAAAGTTGCCTAAGAAAAAGGGCAAAAAAAAATAAGAATAGAAGTTCTAGCATTTTCTTCCTGCATTCAATGGACTACCTTGTGTACCCAACTTGGTGACCACTGAGCAAAATCAGGCATTGGAAAGAAACAGCCCAACAGGGACAAAGGGAAGATAACCTGGAACACTGATACGCATACACACAAAGTTCCTTTGGGCTCTAATTGATCTTTGAATCTTCCATGGCATTTAGAACACAAAGGCTCCCAAAGACAAACTAGAAGTTTGGGATTAACATATACACACTACCATATATAAAATAGATAAATAACAAGGACCTACAGCACAGGGAGCCTTACTCAAATCTTATAATAACCTATAATGGAAAAGAACTTGAAAAAGAATTTATATGTGTATATATACATAACAATAATTTTGCTGTACACCTGAAACTAACCTACCATTGTAAATTAACTATACTTAAATGGTTTAAAATGGTTTTTTAAAATGGTTTGTAAAAAGAATATAGGGAATTCCCCAGCAATCCAGTGATTAGGACTTCACATTTCCACTGCAGGAGGCATGGGTTTGATCCCTGATCGGATTCAGTGTGGCCAAAGAGGGGGGGAATATAAAGTCTGCAAAAAAATACTTGTTGATTAAATATAATTGGAGAATAAGGTACCTCAGGGTCAACACATGTTTTAAAGATAAATAGAAACTCAAAGTACTTAATCTAATTGGGAAAAGTCACACACCTACTAAGAAACAGCTGTGAATCGAACCTATTCTTCCGATTAAATGTTTAAGGTTCTTGCCTCTAAACTTAAGCAATAAACATTAATAATTAAATGTTAGTTAAGTTTCTTATGGGCTTCCTGTTGGCTCAGCAGTAAAAAATCCACCTGCACTGCAGGAGATGTGGTTTGATCCCTGGGTTGCGAAGATACCCTGAAGGAGGGCATGGCAACCCACTCCAGTATTTTTGCCTGGAAAATCCCATGAACAGAGGAGCCTGGCAGGCTACAGTCCATAGGGTCACAAAGAGTCAGACACAACCGAAGCAACTGAGCATGCACACACAGTTTCTTATGTAACGATCTTAAAGAAAGTGAAGTGAAGTAGCTCAGTCATGTCTGACTCTTTGCAACTGCATGGAATGTAGCCTACCAGGCTGCCCCGTCCATGGGATTTTCCAGGCAAGAATACTGGAGTGGGTTCCCATTTCCTTCTCCAGGAGATCTTCCTGACCCAGGGATTGAACCCAGGTCTCCTGCATTGTAGCAGATGCTTTACCACCAGGGAAGTCCTGAAGAAATTTCTTAAAGAACTTGATCAGTAAAACTTATGTAAGTAAAAAGAGACATGCCTCCAAATCCCTCACCCATCAGATCATCTGTTCCTGTTCTTTTCATCTCTTCAAATTAACTGTGTCACACAAACAGTGGCTACTGTCCAGGTTCCATATCTGATCTTGTTTAAAACTCCTGAGGACATCCATTACCAGTTTTAACTGGTAGAGAAAATAAATCACAAAATCACAGATTTTACAACTAAAAGGAATGGTCGTGATTATCTAATCCAATCTTCTTGCGTCGGAGAAAGTCAATAATAATTTATTCCTTACTGGAATCAAGAAGACTCGATTGATAGGTTTCTAAATTACTTTAATGTATTTTATAAACAATTATACATCTATTCAATGAATACTGTCAAAACATCTGTTGCCTCCTGTCCAAGACCTAGTTACACAGACAAACTGATGCTCTTCCATTGTGCTGTGCTGTGCTTAGTCGCTCAGTCGTGTCTGACTCTTTGCGACCCCATGGACCGTAGCCCGCCAGGTTCCTCTGTCCATGGGGATTCTGCCGGCAAAAATACTGAAGTGGGTTGCCATGCCTTCCACCAGGGTGTCTTCCCAACCCAGGGATCAAACCCAGGTCTCCCATTTATACAGACAAATTGATGTTCATCCATTAGCAACTCATAATTAAACCCTGGCACATCAAGCTACAAAGATAATCTTATAAAGAGATGATCTGAAGAACAAGTCAATATGTATAATTGACTAAACAGGGTCTTGCTTTGATTTCTTATTTATCATTTCTACCATTCCCTTCAAAAGAGTTTGATGAAGGTGCAGAAGACAATCATTACAGGAATCTTATTTCTGATGTCAAGAACCTGTAACATAGTTTTCCACATGATGTACCTCAACAGTGAAAAGGTCATAACCTTGGCTGCACCAGAGATCATCTGTTGTCCCCATCCTAAGCTGCATGCCTGGCAAAGGTTTGATTTGCTAAAACAAATAGGAAAAGGGGAAATCCTAGTGAGTTGGTAGAAAGAACTTGAAGACTTTCTGCAAAGTAATTCCAAAATGAAGGACGTTCTTTATGCTGTAGGAGGTTGGAAATAGATTCATCATTAGGACAAATATTTCTCTGCTTCTGTGAAGACCACTACTATGGCTCTTTGAAATTTCAAAGCTGACTAAAGATTTTTGTTTGGAAAAGAAAATCCTGGTAGGTTAGCCCCTAGGAGCTAAAGTATTCATTTTAAATAATAAAGTAATACAATACTATCTCTATCTTAGGGAGGCGTTTAGTTTAAATTAAGACTTAGACTGCACGGTTAGTGATTCTCGAAAGATATGTGCCCTGGTGGTGTTTAGTCTGTAAGTCCAGTTGGATTCTTTTCAATCCCATGGACTGTAGCTCGCCACGTGCCTCTGTCCGTGGGACTTCCCAGGCAAGAATACTGGAGTGGGTGGCCACTTCCTTCTCCAAGGGGGTCTTCCTGACCCAGGGATTGATCCCCCATCTCCTGCATCTCCTGCATTTGCAGGAGGATTCTTTAAAGGCCCAAATCATTATGACTGGGGCACCAACTGAAAGTGTAACCTCGTAGTCTGATGAAATCTGGGATACTGGGATTTCACCTAAAGCTCAGTCCTAAAATGAAAGAATCCCCTTGACCACATCTCCGCCTCTTGGAGCAAAGTGAAGAGTCAAGTCACCTCTTTGGCCCTTCCATTCAGTCACTCAACACATATTTGTTGAAATCCTATTACAAGCCAAGCCCTGGCCTCCATTCTCGATTGGCTAGTTAGTCTCAGGAAGTGTATCTCCCCTGCTGGAAAATGAACTCGAATCCTATCACTTACCAAAAACCATCTTATCTATTAGACATCTTAGGAAAGAGGGTCGAATTTCATTCCGTCATTACTACATACCCTGCAAACACTTGTGGAGAAATATCCTCATTCACTGTTTATAACCCTGAAAACCTACTTTCTGAGGGCTGTGTAAATATTCCCAGAAAAATATGCTGGGAATGAAAAAAAGCGAGGTTTGGTTTTCAATGTTTGCTAACTGTGGTACTGTGGAAAGAAAACTTCCCTGAAGTCAAGCAAGTAAAACACGTAAAATTGAACTTCCACCATCTGGCCCTTCCCTGCCCCTCACCCTCTTCGTCCCCAATCTTTGAGAGTTTCCCCAGAACAGAGGTTAAACACCTCTGAGTTCCAAAATGTAACACAGGCATGTCCCAAAGAAGTAAGTGTTTCTTGTGAAATAGAAAAACCTCTTGCTGCTGGAAATTTCAAAACAAATTAAATACCATAACTAAAAATAAATCAAAATAGGGCTGTTTCTAAACTGACTTTACAAATTTCTTTCACTCCATTTCCTCCATCCCGATATATTCCCCTCAGTGAGATATTACTCCCTCAAGCATCATTTTAAATACTTTAAAAAGACGTGACGGGACTTCCTTGGCGATCCAGCAGTTAAGACACTCCACTTCCAATGCAAGGGATGTGAGTTTGATCCCACATGCCATGGTTTGGGAACTAAGATCCCACATGCCATGCAGAGCAGCAAAAAAAAAAAAAAAAAGACAAGAAATACAGATCAGATGTTAATTGTGGTATGAAAACCCTTTTCTAATGTTTTGCCATGAAAATTATATATCCTTTTTTTTCAACTCAATAATAAAAAGACAACTCAATTTAAAAATGGGCAAAGGATCCAAACAGACATTTCTCCAAGACGTCATAGAAATATCACAACGCACATGAGAAAATGTTCAACATTTTCAGCTGTCAGGGAAGTGCAAATCAAAACCACAAAGAAACATCATTTTATAGACACTAGCATGACTATAACCAAAAAGACATAATAAGTGTTGGCAAAGATGTGGAGAAACTGGATCATTCATACATTTCTAATGGGAATATAACACGGTGCAGCCATTTCAGAAACAGTCTGGCAGCCCCTCAGAAGGTTATGGGGCTTCCCGTGTGGCTCAGCTGGTAAAGAATCCTCCTGCAACACAGAAGACCTGGATTCGACCCCTGGGTTGGGAAGATCCCCTGGGGAAGGGAAAGGCGACCCACTCCAGTATTCTGGCCTGGAGAATTCCACAGACTGTATACTCCATGGGGCCGCAAAGAGTAGGACACGACTAAGTGACTTTCACTTCAGAAGGTTACACGTGGGACTATCACAGGACCCAGCAATTCTACTCCTAGTAAAAGCGAACTGAAAAGATACATCCCCACAAACACTTCTACGTGAATGTTTGTAGCAGCACTATTCGTAATAGCCAAAAGTGCAAAGAATCCAAAGGTCCATCAACTGACAAATGGATAAATAAACGTGGTATAACCATACAGTAGAACATTATTTGACAATAAAAAGAAATGAAGCATAGTTGTATCTCATTTTATTGCACTTTGCTTTATTGTGCTTCACAGATACTGTATTTTGCTTTTCTTTTTTTTTAACATTTGCTCATTTTGTGTCTCTGTATTACATTTTGGAAATTCTCAAAATATTTCAAGCTTTTCCATTATTACTGTATTTGTAATGGTAACCTGTGATCCATGATCTTTGATGTTATTATGTAAAAAGACCATAATTTTCTGAAGGTTAGTATTTATTAGCAATAAAGTGTTTTTATATTAAGATATGTACTTTTTTGGGCTTCCCTGGTGGCTCAGCAGTAAAGAATCCACCTGCAGTGCAGAAGCTGCAAGAGATGTGAGTTCGGTATCTGGGTCAGGAAGATCCCCTGGAGAAGGGAAAGGCAACCCACTCTAGTATTCTTGCCTGGAGAACCCCACAGACAAAGGAGACTGGCAGGCTACAGTCCATAGGGTCACAAAGAGTCAGACACGGCTGAAGCCACTTAGCATGCACACATGTACTTTTTTAGACATAATGCTGCTACACATTTAATAGATTACATAGTATACTTAATAGATTAATAGTATAAACATGAAAGTGAAGCGAAAGTGAAAGTTGCTCAGCCGAGTCCGACTCTTTGAGACCCCATGTACCAGGAGAAAGCAATGGCACCCCACTCCAGTACTTTTGCCTGGAAAATCCCATGGACGGAGGAGCCTGGTGGGCTGCAGTCCATGGGGTCGCTAAGAGTCGGACACGACTGAGCGACTTCATTTTCACTTTTCACTTTCATGCATTGGAGAAGGAAATGGCAACCCACTCCAGTGTTCTTGCCTGGAGAATGCCAGGGACAGGGACCGTCTATGGGGTCGCACAGAGTTGGAGATGACTGAAGTGACATAGCAGCAGCAGCAGCAGCAGTACTATGTAGTCCATGAAATTCTCCAGGCAAGAACACTGGAGTGGGCAGCCTTTCCCTCCTCCAGGGGATCTTCCCAACCCAGGGATCGAACCCAGGTCTCCTGCATTGCAGGCAGGTTCTTTCATATTCACTGGGAAACCAAAGAATTTGTGTGACTCTCTAGTGCGATATTCTCCTTATTGCCCGTGGTCTAGAGCCAAACTTGCAACACCTCCAAGGTCTGCATGTACTGACACATGCCGCAACACAGATGAACTTCGAAAACAGTACACTAAGTGCGAGAGGCCAGTCACAAGAGACCACAAACCACATGATTCCGCTTCTCTGAACTACCCAGAACAGGCAAACACACAGAGACAGAAAGTAGCTGAGTGGCTGCCAGTGGCTGGCAGGAGGGAGAGGAACGGGGGCTGACTTGTCAGTGCACCAGGTTTGTTTTTTGGGGTGACGGAAATGTTCTAAAATTGTGATGATGGTCGCACAACTCTGAGTCTACCAAAAAACCCTGAATTGTTTGTTACATAATATTTTTCAACCCAAATTTTCTAAGAGTTTACCTCTTTTACTGATATTCTAAGTCAATCTTCCCACCACCACCACCCCAGCCACACCCCACAGCATGTAGGATCTTAGTTCCCCGACCGGGGATCTAACCCTCACCATCCCCTCCTCACATTGAGTGGAAGCTCAGAGTCTTAACCACTGAACCACCAGGGAAGCCCCTCTAAGCCAAACTTTTAAACACTACAGCACCTAACACAAGTTTTCATACATAAAGCAACAAGTGGTTTCTCCTCTGAATGAGATAAAATACAAAGCAAACTTTACTAATTATAACTTTAATTTTAGAACTAATTATAGTTTAACTATACCTTTTCTTTTTTTTTCTTTTGCTGTGTCGCATGACTTGCAGAATCTTAATTTCTCAACATGGATTGAACCCAGGCCCCCTGAAGTGGAAGTGCAGAGTCCTAACCAATGGACTGACAAGGAATTCCCAAAAACACATTTTTAAGACATGCAAACAATTCAGTGATAAATTTCAAATGTCATAAAATATCTGTGGGAGATTTGGGTTGACATATACACATTACTCTGAACAGGCAATGGCACTCCACTCCAGTACTCCTGCCTGGAAAATCCCATGGATGGAGGAGCCTGGTGGGCTGCAGTCCATGGGGTCACAAAGAGTCAGACACGACTGGGCGACTTCACTTTCACTTTTCACTTTCATGCACTGGAGAAGGAAATGGCAACCCACTCCAGTGTTCTTGCCTGGAGAATCCCAGGGACGGGGGAGCCTGGTGGGCTGCCGTCTATGGGGTCGCACAGAGTCGGACACGACTGAAGCAACTTAGCAGCAGCGGCGGCAGCATACACATTACTATATGTAAAAATAGATAACTAACAAGGATCTACTCTATAGCACAGTATACTACTATACAGACTCCTCAATAAGTCTGTAATGACCTATATGGGAAAGAATCTAAAAAAGAGTGAATATATGTATGCGTGTGTATGTATATATATACATATATATTTATATGTATATGTATGTATAACTGACTCACTTTGCTATTGTAAATCAACTATATCACAATAAAATTTTTTTAAAAAAATACTAAAATAGATAAAAATGGAATTCTAAAAAATGTTCAATTAACCCACAGGATGGCAAGGAAAACAACAAAGGAAATGGCAAGAAAAAAAAAAAAAAAACAGAGGAAACGAAAAGAAAACAATAACAAAATAACCAACTCAAGTTTATAGCCCAACAACAACAACAAAAAAATCTCATTTCTATGAGTTTCCATTACATACAGAAAATTTACATGTGTTCTATAAAAATGCTCGTAATATTTATTGAAAAAATATGTATATATTTTATGTTACTATATTTGTACTTATATAAATATATTTATTTACATACAAATGATAGAAGTTTTGCAAAGATGTCAGAATTATTGGTAAATTTTTAAAGCTTTCAGTAAAATTGTCTTTTTTTTTCAACTGAAAAGAGAAAATTTTCCAATGAAAGTAAGAAGCAGCTGTTTGTATATCACTAATCAATAAACCAGAAAATATTCTTTAAATTAAATTCACCTTATTGTGAGTTTGTAATCTTAGAAAATGTTTGATTCTCTTTATCCACCCAATGGACAATATTTAAAATAATATATAATCAACTTTTCTCTCCGTTCTGCGAAGTCTCTCAAACTAGATCCAGGGAGACCCCCTCTGGAGATGAGAGTGAATTTCAGTTTAACCTGTGCCCACATGGTTCCAACATGTAAAAACTCTTTTAAACACC
The DNA here is from genome assembly GCF_014754425.2 of Oryx dammah. Classification (NCBI taxonomy): domain Eukaryota; kingdom Metazoa; phylum Chordata; class Mammalia; order Artiodactyla; family Bovidae; genus Oryx; species Oryx dammah. Next base: position 149,546,183 of record NW_024070186.1, on the reverse strand, counting down.
TGGGTTAATATGGACAGTGCCCCTCTCAGTGTGGTATGGAACATTCACTGCATAACTGAACGCGGTGGCTATTCTTTTTTTTAACGTTTTATTTTGTACTGGTGTATAGCCAAATAACAATGTTGTAGAGTTCAGTGGACAGCAAAGGGACTCAGTCATATACATCCATTCTCTGGATGTATATATATCCAGTCATATATATAGATATACATATAGCCATTGGATAGATATATCCAAATATATATATATCCATTCTCTGCCAAACTCCCTTCCCATCCAGGCTGTCACATAATACTGAGCAGAGTTCCCTGCGCTATATAGTAGGTCCTTGCTGATTATCCATTTTAAATATAGCAGTGTGTACATATCCAGCCCAAACTCTCTCACTAGCCCTTCCCTGCTCCTTGCCCCCAGCGACCATAAGTTCCTTTTCAAAGTCTGAGTCCATGGCTGTTCTTAGAGGAGGAATTTGGGGAAGTTTTACAGCATGTCTTTATGGCATAAGTTTGCTATCATTTTATCTTGCTTTGTAAGCCATCTTGTGTAGGTTTTTCCTCTATGCAAGACTATAAATTCTGTGAAAATGAGGACAGCGTAGGACACATAGTAGATATTTGCTATGTATAGACGGGTTAGATAGAACTGAAGGAAGCCTTTTGAAAGACACAACAAATAAATAGAATGTTTAAAAATTAAAATAGAACACCTGGATTAGCATCTCTCTGTGTGTCTAGCTTATGCTAGCCAATCACCAGAAGCAACGTAATCAGTCACATTTTATTAAATAAAAGGGAAGAAATTCTCATCCAAATGACTGAAAAATGAAGAGCTGATTTATTTCGGTCAAGTCCATTTGGTCCACTCTATTTTGACTAAGTCTCAACAACCTCAGACATGCAGATGATACCACTGTAATGGCAGAGAGTAAAGAGGAACTAAAGAGCCTCTTTTTTTTTGTTTGTTTCCTTTAAAGAGCCTCTTGATGAGGGTGAAAGAGGAGAGTGAGAAAGCTGGCTTAAAATTCAACAATCCAAAAACTAAGATCATGGCATCCGGCTCCATCACTTCATGGCAAAGAGAAGTGGGAAAAGTGGAAATAATGACAGATTTTCTTTTCTCAGGCTCCAAAATCAGTGTGAACAGTGACTGCAGCCACAAAGTTAAAAGACAACTGCTCCTTGGAAGAAAAGCTATAACAGAAAAAGCTAGACAGTGTATTAGAAAGCAGAGATATCACTTAGCTGACAAAGGTCCATCTAGTCAAAACTGTGGTTTTTCCAGTAGTCACGTATGAATGTGAGAGTTGGACTATAAAGAAGGCTGAAGGCCGAAGAATTGATGTTTTCGAATTGTGGTGTGGGAGAAGACTCTTGAGAGTCTCTTGGACTGCAAGGAGATCAAGCCAGTCAGTCCTAAAGGAAATCAGAGTATTCATTGGAAGGACTGATGCTGAAGCTGAAACTCCAATACTTTGGCCACCTGATGCGAAGAGCCAGCTCACTGGAAAATACCCTAAAGCTGGGGAAGATTGAGGGCAGGAGGAGAAGGAGACGACAGAGGATGGGATGGTTGAATAGCATCACCAAATCAATGGACATGAGTTTGACCAAACTCCAGGAGACGGTGAATGGCAAGGAAGCCTGGCATGCTGCCGTCCATGGGGTCACAAAGAGTCGGACACAACTTAGCAACTGAACAACAATCTTGCCTAAACACAAAGACCATTTAGGAAAATATCTGTTGCAAAATGAATTTCTACTTCAGTAAAGAGAAAGTGAAGTCACTCAGTTGTGTCCGACTCTTTGTGACCCCATGGACTGCAGCCTACCAGGCTCCTCAGTCCATGGAATTTTCGAGGCAAGAGTACTGGAGTGGGTTGCCATTTCCTTCTGCAGGGGATCTTCCCAACCCAGGGATCGAACCGGGTCTCCTGCACTGCAGGCAGACGCTTTACCATCTGAGCTACCAGGGAAGCCCTCTTCAGTAAAGTGTTAAAAAATAAACAACATGAACCGCACAAAGCCTTTGTAGGATCAAGCTCATTTTTTTACAAATATAAAATATAACCACACTTCCAGTTTTAACAATTTATCTTAGCAATTCTTTACTTCTGATACTGACTCCATATTTTAAATACAGACCATACAAATTACAAATAAAAAATGCTACATGGTGGATATAATGATCTCCTATAATCGGCCACTATAAACCACCCCAACTCATATTTTATCCTATGCTCAACTCCCTATTCAGTGACTGGGATACAAAGAGAGGTTAAAGGGTATAGAGCTCTGCAGGGAACTAGACAGAATCAGAAAGACAGGACAAACAGTTCAGTGATAGTGATAGTCACTCAGTCATGTCTGACTCTGTGACCCATGAACTGTAGACTGTAGGCTCCTCTGTCCATGGGATTTCTCAGGCAAGAATACTGGAGTGGGTTGCCTTTCCTTCTCCAGGGGATCTTCATGATACAGGGATCAAACTCACGTCTCCTGCATTGCAGACAGATTCTTTACTGTCTGAGCCCAGTCAGTGAGTAACTACTGATAACACTAGCAAAAAGTGCCCAAAGAATCATTCCAGTAAGTTTTTCTTCACCCAGGAAAAGCACTGATCATGGTAGGATGGTTGGGGAGGGATACAGGCTAAGTTCTTTTCAAGGGTAGCATTTGGACAGATGAAGAGGAAGGAAGGAGACTCTAGACTGAGCCTGGTGTGAGCAAGGGCACTGAGGCAGGAAAAGTGAATAGGAGAGAATGAGCTAAAACATTCTGCAGAGGTACTAAGACCATACTGAGGCAGATCTCACTATCTAGGTGGAGAACTTCATGTCCTTCTCTAGCAACATGAAACCACAGGCAGGGAAACCAGTTAGAATATTATGCTGACCAAGATTTGAAGTAACAAGTCCCAATCCCAAATGGCAGAAACCGGAATGAATAAAAAGGACTTTGAGAGACTTTACCAAAAAGAAAGGAAAAAAATAATCGAAGAATCTGGCCTTTGTCTAAAATCTAATGAATTACTTAGGGAGGAAAAAAAAAAAAAAGACAACATCATGATTTCAAGAAAACTCCAAACCCTTCCAAATAGGCTTGAGAGAGGAAATAAGATGAGTTTTGCAGAAACAGCAAGAATATGTTCCAATAAGAGAGCAATGAATCACTCTCATACTGTTGTCCTATTGTATTTTTTGATGCAGCATACAAAAATATACACTTACAAAACATATAATTTAGGGGGAAAGCCTTGTATTGCCACCTCTCAAAAAAAGCTACACATGGGGCTAATTTAAATAACACTATACCTTCAGTCTAAAATATTTATTATTTACAAATAAATACAAAATTTACCTGGGGCTTTTTTTCCTATCAATCACAACACCACAGTTAACAAACACATACACACCAACTGGAAGATACATTTATAAGTCACTGATAATACAAGTCCTCCTTTAACTTCGTCACTGGTTACATTATTAATAGGCATCTTCAGTTCCTTTATGACACTTTTTGAAGGACTCAGATTGTATGCAAATGTACAATTGAAGCATTCCAACCAATTTGTGAAAACTCTTAGACCAAAAGAAAGTCTCAGACATACAAAGGAAAAGTTGTGTTTCTTATCTCCTCATGAGCATCTTTCAATGCCCTATAGCCAAAAGTCCAGGTATGACTTTATGTTCGAAGAAAAGTAAGGAGAAGGCAATGGCACCCCACTCCAGTACTCTTGCCTGGAAAATCCCATGGATGGAGGAGCCTGGTGGGCTGCAGTCCATGGGGTCGCTAAGAGTCAGACACAACTGAGCGACTTCACTTTCACTTTTCACTTTCATTCATTGGAGAAGGAAATGGCAACCCACTCCAGTGTTCTTGCCTGGAGAATCCCAGGGGCGGGGGAGCCTGGTGGGCTGACGTCTATGGGGTCGCACAGAGTCAGACACGATTGAAGCGACTTAGCAGCAACAACAGCAGGAAGGAAGTAAGAAGATATTTGCAACATGCCAACTGGTCTTAGCATAAATGACGTCCAACCCTAAAACCAGTGCTGCTCCGCACCATATTATCCTGTCCAACTACCATTCTGGGGAGTCTTCAAAGGGTCCCGAGAGCTTCATAAATCTCTCAAAACAAAATATGTTTCCCTTAGAGTCATTTAAAAATTATGCTTTATATAAGTATAAATATAAATATGTTGTGATACCATGTATCACCCCAGTAAGAAGAAGACAAAAAGCAGAAACTTAAAAGACTCACAATATGTTTGACTTATGTGTCACTCATTCAGCAGAAATTTATTGAGTATCTACATATTATGTACTGTGCTTCAGGAAAATGATGGTGGGAAACACCTGACTATCCTCCCTTTTTAGGACACTTACCACTTAGCAGGAGATGCAAATATTCATCAAAAGATCTCCCTAATAAATGTGTAAAGTACACACTGACCAAAGCTATGAAGAAAAAGTGTCTGAGGCTTTGAAAGGATGAAAGAATGGGGATCACTGAGTTGATACCGGCAGAATTTAGTGCAATCAAGAAAATGGATACATGTATGGCTGAGTCCCTTTGCTGTCCCCCTGAAACTCTCACAACATTGTTAATCGGCTATACTCCAATACGAAGCAAAACGTTTAATATACAAAAAGAAGGAGAATTCAGAAGCATAAAGTTATGAGTACGTCAAGTGAGAATGCTTTAATTAATAAACTGCCTAACTCCCTTCAGCAGAACTTTAATGATAATAGAAGCTGTGAAGATTAAAAAAAAAAAGAAGAAGAAGAAAACTTACTGGACTATTGAGCTATAAAATGCAGTTAATCAACTAATACATTTACCTTATCCCAAGGAGCCATCCCAGTGGCTTCTTCACCTGAGGTGGGCATGCCAGCATTAAAGCATTCATTAAAATCCACCCTAAGACAAAGTGCCCTGGGGCCTTTGAGCACATTCACAGGCAACATCACGTGGCTCTAGGTGGTGTTTTAGCACCTCTAACTTCCTGAATTAAAGAAGGCTCGTTAAAAAGTTAAGTTTTGAGTAGGACACACTCCCCTGGTCCCTCTGGCTACTCTTTCCTCTAGCACAGGTCCGCTTGTATCGCTCCTAGAATCACAGATGAAGGCACAGAAGGCCTGAACCCCAGAACCTCCTGCCCACCTGTCTCCTTCCCTCTCACCCCCATGCTCAGCCTGTCCTCCCCTCCCATCCACAGTCCCTGAGCAGCAGTCAGCGGTCAAGGATGAGGGTACCTGGGGCGGGGGGCACAGTACTTACTTTCTTTCCTCCAGCAGGGCAATCTCCTTTTTCACCTCGCGGTATTCTTCTGCTATCTGACAGTGCTGCTTGTACACCTGCATGGATTCCATGGACTCATGACAAGGTGGCAGAGGCTTCACACACACAAAAAAGAGAAATCAGTCCGTTTCCTTGTTGCAGAATAAATTACCAACCACCGTGCTATCCTGATGATCTTTAGAGGGAGAGGTTTTGCAGGAGAATGGCACTGTCAATCCACACTGGACAGAGATTGGCTGATTCTATTTGACTACAAATGGAGAAGTGATAACCCCCCAGCCCCCCACCGCATGCGTCTTCCAGTATTATTCCAGGGCACCCTCAGGCCCAGGCCAGAGCCCTGAGACCCATGACAGGTCAGTTACCTGCCATGCACTGAAAAATAAGTCCCCTATAATTCTAAGAATCTTAAACTCTGCTTTAGAGAATATTTTGGTTGTTTGTTTCAATTACCCCTTGATTTCTATTCCTGATGCCCAGAGGCATAAATGCAACTTGTAGAGAGGAGGAGCCCTACAAGAAAGGAATCCAATAAACTTACTTACAAAAAATAAATAAATATATAGAGTCACAGAAATAGAAAAGAAACCTATGGTTACCAGGGGAGAATAAGGGGAGGAATAAATTGGGAGATTGGGATTAACATACATACATCACTATACATAAAATAAATAATTAATAAGTGCTTATTGTGTAGCACAGGAAACACTATTCAGGAGTCTGTAAGGACTTTTGTGAGAAAAGAATCTTAAAAAAATAAGATGCATTTGTATAACTGATTCACTCACTTTGTTGTACACTTGAAACTAACACAACATTATACATCAACTATACTCCAAGAGGAAAAAAAAAGAAAGAAAGGAATCCAAACTGAAGAAATGATGCTGGCCTGGAAATAATGCTTGCAACAATTAACAAACCATAGGAAAGACCAAATCCCAAATAAAACGATGCTTACAACATGTGCAGGCAAAGAGAACAAGGATTCCTATCTGTGCTTTTCTCCCATCCTTGAGGGGTACAACAGCCAGCACACAAGTTTTTCTAACCACAACATGCTGACTTCTTTCTAGAATTTATTTTTAAAGAACTGGCTTTCCCTCAGTTCGCAATTCTAAGTTCTAATTAGCAGCATGTTATTAAACACATTACTTTGAGAAAAACTAGTTAATATTCTTTTAAAGAGGTTTGTAACCACCCTTTTCAATTATTTATAAAAAAATGTTGCATAATATCTGAGGAAGTGTTAGTCGCTCAGTTCTGCCTGACTCTTTTGCGGACCCCAAGGACTCTAGCCCATCAGGCTCCTCTGTCCTTGAGATTCTCCAGGCAAGAATACTGGCGTGAGTTGCCATTCCCTTCTCCAGGGATCTTCCCAACCCAGGGATCGAACCTGGGTCTCCCACATTCTTTCCCATCTGAGCCACCAGGGAAGCCCAATATCTAAGAAAGATGACTTAATTGTTATATAGGCTCTTCTGTCTAATCTTCTCTTCACAATATTCTTAAATATGTAAGCTATGTGTCTGACTAGGTTACAATCTCACTAATTTTATATTAGTAAATGAGAAATAATGAATTCCTTACTTGTGCCTCTCATCATATTCTTCAAGAAAATTGATTTCTTTAGGTGTCATATTTAGCAGTCTCATCCAAGATGCCAAAAAAATTCTAGAAAGTTCTACAAAATTCTATAAAATCTGACTGATAAATAAGATAACCCTTCCTATTTGTCATAAAGCCTTCTGAGTAGAGATCTTCTAAAGGAAATAAAATTCAAAGTAGATGTGGATGAAATGAACCTTTATGTGGAACATCTGTTGTGTTCTAATCTACGGAAATTAATCCAATAATTCTATTACGTAGTATCTTTCCCCACTGCCCCATGGACACATTCACAGCATAAACTCACCCTGTTGGAACCATTATGCTTTTTTACAGTGAAATAAATTGCAAAGTAGTGCCCAGGAGTATTACAGTACAACTCACCCCAGGAGATAAAGCCATCGCCAAAGGCATTCAGAACTCCTGGCTCCTCTAGTCCTAGAAATCACCAACCCCTCCTCAATTTTCACCTGCTACACTGGCAAATGACCAGGTGTAAGAGTAAGGGTAATGAAAGCAATTTATTCTGGGTACCCTTGCCAAGCTGCTATTAAATCACCTGTGCCCTGTTAAAGGATTTGCCTACTGGAAAGCCCTAAGACTCAACGCATCCTATTTCCTGCCCTTATGAACACTCATAAACTAGATTCAGCTCAGCCCATAAGCTGCCACATGGAGGTACCCGCACGATGAATTCAGCATAGCTACCTATGTGACAGCCAGAAAATTCTAGGACTGCATGCTTGCATGCCAAAAGGATACAGATGAGAGAAGTCACAGAAAGGGAGAAATGCCCTTCACTGCTATAGTTTAAAAGGAACACTGAAAATTACAGATAATAATTTTCTTAAGAGGCAAGAGGCCTGTTTTCCTCCTTGGCTTGCCAACATGAAATGCTTATATTAAAGGGGCAAGGTTTTAATGACTTCTTTTTTTATTGGCATTGTTTTTCTAAAAGCTTTTTTAAACTAATTTATTTAACTTTGTGGCTGCATTGCCTGGCATGTAGAATCTTAGTTCCCTGACCAGGGATCGAAAGTGTGCCCCCTGCATTGGAAATGAGGAGTCTTAACTATTGGGCCACCAGAAAAGTCCCTAGATTCATCTTTAAATTACTCAAATATATGTATCTTCTTGGTTTATCATGACTTTAAGAAAAAAAACTGTACCCTTAAAACTGATTAAGGTGATAATTTTTATGTGCTTTTACCACAATTTTTTAAAAAGTTAATGGAAAACAAAAAGTATCATTAGATCCTTCTGCTGGCCCCAACCCATCTTCCAAGCATCACTTGCAGGGTTCCTCATCTGAGACTCACTTTGTTCACACCCTATCTTTCTCTCCTTCCCAAATTTCTCCCCAGGGAATTAAAATTTCCCACCCCTTTATAACTTGAAACTGTGTACCACTAACCCAAATGTTGCTGGACAAACCAAAGTGCCCTCTGGTCCGCAGGACCCACTGTCTCTGGAATGGCATTTAACATCGATGGTCATTTACCCCATTTCAGGAAACTAATCCAAGAGTTTTCTAAGCACATATTGTTCTCACCCCAACAGGAGTTTACCTGATATAAAAACAGAACTACAGAGTAATGGGATGTGTGGCCCAGCATGACACAGCCCACTCTCACTGTTTCATGGTATAATGTGTGTGTGTGTGTGTGTGTGCGTCATACCATACGGCCTTCACCAAAAGTGAGTCTCTCTTCCCTTCTTATAAGCCCTCAAAATAGGAGACAATATTTAACCAACAGAGTTCACTGAATAAAGTGTTCGCCTGAGGAAATAGGTTCCTAAAATTCAAGCACAGGAATCAAGTTTCCAATTTTAAAATGGAGCTACTAGTAGGCTTACGTCAGGTGACATTTAAAACACTGGCACTCATGAATCAATCAGTCACACTTTGATTTAAGATACTATTTAGCATGTGCTCACATTAAAAAAAAAAACCTAAAAAATAATGTAAAAGAATGCCTGTAGTAACCAGATGAAAATAGCTATTAATTTCTTGGAATAATAACTAACACATTTTTAAAAAATTTTAAGTATAGTTGATTTATAATATTGTGTTGGTTTCAGATGTATACAGCAAAAGTGATTTGGTTATATAAGTGTACATATACATATATATATTCTTTTTCAGATTCTTTTCCATTATAGGTTATTACAATATATTGAATACGTATCCCTGTGCTATACAGTAAATTCTCATTTATCTATAACATTTTCATTTTTTATTTCAATTCTGTTTGCTTGATTTTGACTATTCTCTGTCAAGAGATTTTCATACTTATATTCCCATGCTAGGAATGGACAAGCAATAAATAAACTCCATGTTGACAGTGAATTTCTTTTCGCTTCATGAAGAGAAATTTTTCTTGTTACTTTCTCCACAGTTACCCTAAATTCTCCCTTGGTTTGGATGCATGAATTGCACATTCTTATTTAAAGAATGAAATATTGAATTTCAAAGAAAAGGAAGCCAAAGATACCCTATCTGAGTTAGGCACTTTGGGAAGGTCACATACACGCTGCTATATTCAAAATGGATAACCACCAAGGACTTCTTGTATAGCACAGGGAACTCAGCTCACTGTTACGTGCCAGCCTGGATGAGAGGGGAGTTTGGGGGAGAATGGATACATGTATATGTTCGGCTGAGTCCCTTCACTGCTCACCTGAAACTATCCCAAGACTGTCAACCAGTTATACCCCAATATAAAATAAAAGATTTAATTAAAAAAAATCCCAAGTATACAATCATTTGCAAAAAAAGAAAAAATTAAAAAAGGAAAAGAAAATGAAAACATAAAAGTATTTTTCGGGCACTAGAGCACAAACTCTGCAAAACTTCAGAAACAACTTTTCCGATACACTCAATATGTGGTTTCTGGTCTACTCACAACACAGCCAGTTCTAAGAAGGTTAAATTAAGACCTTCCCTCGACAGTGTCTCAAGCCAACGTTGAAACGCACTTTCCCAAGACACAGATTGGGGTTTGGATGAAGTCAGAGCCCCAGAGAAGGCAGTTCCTCCTCACCCCCATCCCTTCCCTCATCCTGCCGCTGCCTAAGGATAGAGTTTGCAAGGGCTTTAAATTACACGGCAGCGTGAGTGAACCACTACGATCTCTGGTATCCACCCCAATCATCAGGACCAATTTAACAAGATGAAGTAAGAGAGAAACCACAGGCTCCTGTTCCAAGAATGCTGGCTTGAGCCACACCATCCTAATCCATCGTTTTATAGCTAGCTCCTCCTGAAATGGACTCTCCTCTGGAAAGAGGCCCGTGGGAACGGACCAAGCCAAGCATCTCTCCACAAGGGGCAAAGCCAGCTTAAGCATTTCCGTTTTCTACTTGGCTTCTTCAAATACTACTGGCCCCATCCACTTAAAAAACGTAAGAATTTAATTTTCCTCTCCCAGCTTCCCACACAGAAGATATATTTAGAGAAATAAATATTCTACAGTTGCTGAGTAGACTTATTTATTCCTTCATTCTCCGTGTTATCTTTATTTTGGGGGTAGCACAGGGGGTGTCTGGCTTAAATTTTGTCTCATTTCAATGTCCCCAAATGAACAAGTGTAATTTGTCATAACTAAGTGGAAAACCACAGTCAGAACTAACTGCCATATTTGAAAACTCTTTTATCTTGGAACGGTAAATATTTTTTTTAATATTTTAAGAATTGACATTTCCATAGTATCTACATCATGGTCAAAGTCATCACTAAGTAATAATTATAGCATATCTTATATAATACATTATATCATTATATATTATATATGTATAATATTAAACACATAAAATTTTATATATTGTTATACATATATAATTTTACATTACACATAAATAAAATTTTATATATGTATAATATAACATTATATTATATAATATTGGAATGAAGGATATTTAGGTCAATTCTATCAACATAAGCAGTATTAAAGGGACAGATAAGTTGAGTGTCCCAAATGTTTCTGAGAATGCATAGCCTAAAAACTGGGCTACTCAGAAAATAATAATAATAAAGGTATCATTGTAAAGCTCCAAGTTATCTATATATGTTTTCTGTGTAGTCACAGCAGCCAAAAAAAAAAAAGTAGCTGTAATATACTTTTTAATACATGCGTGAGAGAGAAAATGGCAGAACTTTTTTTAGTGCTTTATCTGGATGTTCAAGAGCAGTGTAGTAGAATCCTGGAATGTTCGTCATCCATCTTATACCATCTTTGTTTGCCAGACAGCAAGTGATATACTGATGCAAGACCTAAAAGAAGTTTCAGGAGAGACTACTAGGATAACAAGACACTATAGTACACAACCAAAGCTAAGAAATTGGTTATTTGTGGAGGTGACATCAGTTTCTGGACTTACCAAACTCTGTCTGAGAAAAAAGCAAGTTCAATGTGTACCGCGGAGACACCTGTTACTGTCTACTCAGATTAGATGGGAGGACTTTAGAAGGGATTGAAACTATTGCTCAATTTGGTTTGGAAAAAAAAAAAAAAGTCATTGTTTTCCAAATATCTTAAAGGAGAGGCCATCTCTATTCCTAACTCAAAAATCCAAAGAGATGCTTCTCTCATTTCATTTTACACATATGAAGATGCTAGTACTTCAATAGTTCATTCAATAAACAATTTCACTAAAGCAGGAAATTAACATTAATTGAGCAACTATTTTGCCAAGCACTGTGCTATATCTATTCGTCATCTCATTTAATTTGCAAAATGATATGAGATATTTTATCTACTTTGCAGATCAAAAAAGTGAGGTTTGGGACTTCCCTGGCAGTAGTGTTTAACATCTCGGGGTTTCCAATGCAGGGGATGTGGGTTCGATCCCTGGATAGGGAACTAAGATCTCACATGGCCCATGGCATGGCCCCAAAAAAAAGAGACAAAAACTGAAAGAAAAAAAAAACAGTGAGGTTTACAGAAAGGAAATAACACGTTCCAAATTACTAAACTAGTAGATGGGGAGCTATGGTCCAAATTCAGGTCAGCCTGATGCCACTGTGCATACCCCAGTGTCACTGCCCTTAACAAGTTTATTACAATCTAGTTGTTGGCATGTCCTCCACCTGATTATAAAAGCATAATCTTCCCAAGGTAATAAAGACCACAGAGCTTAGCTTTGGGTCTTCCATAGGTCAAACTACAATCTCCAAAACATAACAACGTGGTTAAATTTTACTAACAAGATTAATTTGGTTCTGACCAGACCCTGGGACTGTTAAAGGATTGTGCCATCCTTCAGAAAAGAGAGGCAGGTCAGTCACGGCCTCTTCTTCAAATAAAAGGAAACAGAGGCCTAAAGAAAAGTCATGGTTTTCATTCATTCTGACAAGTGGACATAGAGTTGAACCTCCTTTCTTTTGACAGTATGGTCTAAACTAGCTCTGCCCAAACACTGCCCCTAATGGACACGGAGAATTTAGAAACCAAGTTCCAGGAAAGGAATCCACACAAAATAGAATCAACCTACCATCTGCCACTGGGCTGCGGCCTATATAGAGTTGCTCATTTTAACACCTACCTTACCCCCAAGGTCTCTTGCCCAACGTTTCGCATTAATAGAGACATCAAGAGAAATGTTTGTCACTGCTATTCTTGCCCAGGGCTTTTTTTGGCTTCTGTGAAAATAGAAGCACCATGAATTACATGCTCAAACATGTCCAGATTCTTGGCAAAGCAACTGAAAAATCTTGGGGGTCAAATTGGTGGTAGAGTAACTACCAAATACTTTATAGCTGCATTTTATAAACTATGAAAGAGAGTGTAATGGACATCTGAAAGTCAGAACAGATTTTACAAGTCTGTTCTACAACCACAGTATAGCAACCTCACAAATCAAACATTCTCCACCTCTCAATGTAATTTAAGCAGCCCATAGGTTCTGCCACAGTTGAAAAGAAAAAAATGTTACCTAGATTCAGAATCAGAGATCTAGTCAGAAATAGCAAATTTATGTAGACCAAAATTTGACTCACGTGTTTCATCCTTAAAGCGGAGACATAAGAGTTTACACAAGTGTTGTAAGGATCAAATGAGATCATTTGTGGCGACACACCCTTTGTCCAAGCGACACTCAGTGTGCATGAGTGGGATTTAAATGCAGAGAGCAGGGCTAGCAATCATCAGCTAGCATCAGTGATTTTTCATATTTATAAGGCTCTAGGGCTTCCCTCGGAGAAGGCAATGGCACCCCACTCCAGCACTCTTGCCTGGAAAATCCCATGGATGGAGGAGCCTGGTAGGCTGCAGTCCATGGGGTTGCTAAGAGTCGGACACGACTGAGCGACTTCCCTTTCATTTTTCACTTTCATGCATTGGAGAAGGAAATGGCAACCCACTCCAGTGTTCTTGCCTGGAGAATCCCAGGGACGGGGGAGCCTGGTGGGCTGCCGTCTCTGGGGTCGCACAGAGTCAGACAAGACTGAAGCGACTTAGCAGCAGCAGCAGCAAGGCTTCCCTGGTGGCTCAGATAGTAAAGAATCTGCCTGCAGTACAGGAGGCCTGGGTTAGATCGCTGGGTTGGGGAGATTTCCTGAAGAAGAGAATGGCTACCCACTCCAGTATTCTTGCCTGGAGAATTCCATGGACGGAGGTGCCTAGCAGTTTACAGTCCATAGGGTCACAAAGAGTCAGAAACTTTCACTTACACTTTTTCAGAGACAAGTAAGAGTCAGTTCATCCTCAAGCAAACAACCACAAAGCACTCATATACCTCTGTAACCTAACTTTTATTCTTCAGTAGAGGATTATGATGGTCGGTAAAATTCCAAGAGCCATTATTATGTGATGAAAGCACAAGGAACTGACTGTAAAGACAGCCTGCTCCACGGAATCGATGGTTCCTTTCATACATAAAGCATTTTTATTGCTTTCAATATAGAGACTTTCTGCTGCAGAGTGGCTTAAATTTATATGCTTATGCTAAGCATAGGAATAAGAATGTGCTTTCAGATATAGCTTTGAGTTAACTTTCCCCTCTCAATCCTTACCTTCTTATATTTTATCACTCATACCCTAGAGTGTACAATAAAGGTAACAGACAACAAGTCTTAGACAGAGGCAACCCTAACCAAATGGCTTGACTAATGGTAAATGTTTATAACAAACTCAGTCAGATCCTTCACCCAAAAAATAAGCCCTCACTTAAGTGCTTTTAGTTGTACTGCTGGGAATATTCTCTCTAGTCATGAAGTGGTAAAACAATACTATAGGGACTTCCCTGATGGTGCAGTGGTTAATTAAGACTTTGCCTTCCAACGCAGGGTGTGTGGGTTTGACCCCTGGTCAGGGAGCTAAGATCTTGCGTGCCTCATGGCCAAAGAAACAAAATATAAAACAGAAGTAATATTGTAATAAATCCAGTAAAGACTTTTAAAATGTTCCACATCAAAAACTCTTTAAAAAAAAGAAAAAGCAAGGCCATATTTTAGGGTGGGAAAGTTGGGGGGTGTGAAAGTTGAGGGGTGGGAAAGTTGGGGGTATCATAACCCCTGAAGCAGAAGACAGCCTTCAACTGACTAATTCATTAAAGCTCAATGAAGATGAAATAGTCTCACTGGATTAAATAATTAAATAGACTTAATTTCTAATATATGTCAAATGGGATTAAAGCTGTAAAATTCAAATGGATCTTGCAATACTTTAACAGAAGAATTATCTGGATAACTTCCAGGGGTGCTATGAATCCTGCGAAGAATGATCCACGAGTCAGAGAAGACCATTAATGTTCCCAAAGGAAAAAAAACTGTCAATACAAAAAAGCAGAATTCACGATCCACACTATTGATGGGGGAATAAGAATCTGAACACACTTTTATTTTCAAAATATGTTAACTCCTTAATTTCAGCTGACTCCTATGATAATAAGATAGCTTTGAGGTAGCAGTAAAATAAAGGAAAAAAGCTGTGACTGGGGAAAAAAATAGTTATTATTTTGCAATCCCAACTACACCATGAGTAGCACATACCCAGGCCTCTGGAAGGACAGAACCTAAGCAAGGGGGGCTGGATGTCATGTGAACATCCCAGACTGGAAAGCAGAGGAACGGCTGAGCTGTCCTCCATGATGAGAAGAGAGGTTGGGGGGTGGGGTTATATTTCAGGAATCAGGAGAGCTGGGTGGAAGATCCTACATGGGGACGGGAGAGGAAGGAGGTACTGTAGGTAATAGCTGCAGAAAACATTTTAGAGGAGAATGGAGCTGTCTTTTGACAGCTGTGTGGTCATAACCTCCCACCTCCTGGACCACCTTCAGTAATCTCTACATTATTGATATGGCTCTGTTGGCAGGCTTTCTATTGGAGGCCTGGAACGATGCCCAGGACTGTGCAGAGATGAGGTCAGGGCTCCTCCAGGAGGTCTGATCACACCTGATATTGGCCCATGTTGGGTCAGCACCACGTCTAGTCAACATATACCCATGATGGGTACATTTTCAGGGACCACCCCAGCAGTGGAGCACCACTCTTCAGACCCAACCTAGGTGCTTCCAGATCACAAAAAAAGGACCCTATCTCGGGTTGCACAGGGCTCATTCTTGGTTCTTTCCACCTCTGTCAAGGGCTGTTCTGGTCCAGGGGTCCCAAATTCAAATGACATTAGGATACCAGGCACATCCACAAATGGGAAAACTGCCAAGTATAAGTCAAGGAGAAACATCAGCTGGGAACTAACTGGAGGTGATGGACCCCCTGCCCCCATCAAAGATTTCCAGAATTGGTATTTAGAGGAAAAAAAAAAGTGGTGACTAAACAAATATCTGTAACGGGATTCCAGACCCCTACTAGACTGGTCTAAATGTGACTGCAAAGTGAAGTACTCAAGAGAACATCTGACCCAAAGCCGGTATCCAGTATTTTCAGCAGAACCTCTTCCTAAAGTCATCTTTCTGAAATCAGCATATATCATCTGAAGAAAATTAATGTGTCATAATTATTTGCTCCTTCCAAATAATTCTGGTGTATTAAAAGAGGATATCTTTGATAGATCACCCATAAATCATGCATACGAAATATCAGGTTGGCCAAAAAGTTCATTATGGTTTTCCATAAGTACATAAAGTATTCAGAAGATTTAACTTAAAATAATTACATTTATTAAGAATTCTCAGAGAACTTGGGAGGAGACAAGGGTGGAGTTGAGAAATGAAAATTATTCTGAATCTTACCACACATGGCAAATCCCTCTTGTAGTTTATCACTAAATCACCAATCCACCATGGGCCAAAACTGCAATGGCCCAGAAACATCCACAGGTAAGGAGAGCAGGGCCCAGACCATCCCCACGCTCCAAAACTCCTTCAAAGGAGGAGCTTGCTATAACAACTTAGAGGGGAGGGAAAGGGTGGGAGGTGGGAGGGAGGTTCACGAAGGAGGGGACATATGTACATCTGTAGCTAACTCACGCTGATATATGGCAGAAATGAAACCAACGTTGTAAAGCAATTATCCTTCAGTTAAAATAAATAATTTTTTTTTAATGTAGGAACTTGTTTATACCCTGAGTTCTTAATATTCTGGTGCTATAGCCAGATAAACAGACAGGGACATTACCTGAGAGTTCATGACTGTGGAGTCCTAGTAACACAGACCTTGATGATGTGAAATCTCCACTCTGTCTACAAATCAGTCTTTCCCAATTAGACGACTTTTCTATTCACTATATTTTACGAAACTAAGGAGGAAAAGTGAAAGACTCTATAGAAAAACGCTTACCTGTAGTTGCTGCTCTAATTCTGGAAAGTCCAGAGGAATGGTATCTTCAGGTGGTGTATCATCTAAAATATGAAAATAAAAATTCTTCACTATGAGAGCCCTTTCTCTAGGGAGAGTTGTCCTGCTGTTACCATCTTTGGACCTTTAAACATCAGTTAGGGACAGAAAGAATGCAGAAGGCAATTTTGCTCATTTTTGGTACACTGTGCTCTCTCTGTCCCCAAATTTTCCAAGCAGAATCCTCAAATGCTCAGTCTGGTAGTTCCCCAATGAAGCACTGCTTGTCTTTCAATACTCTGACGTTAGCCAAAACCAAAAAATATGATATGCAGGAAAGTGCTTTATTTAATAAGGTGATAATGAGGTGGCCAGGACAACTGCAAGAGAACAGAAGAATGTGTGAGTGAAAAAGAGAAGTGTTACTTCTGCCTTGAAAGACTCCAAGCGTGGCCAGCTTTGATGGGTTTGCCCTCTGCCCTTACCACAACCCACTGCCCTTAATGCAGGAGAGTCCACAACTCTCCACTGGCTACCCTCCACTGGCTGGCGGCAATAGGCAGGTGTTGGGACTTCCCCAGTGGCCCCGTGCTGAGAATCCACCTTCCAATGCAGGGGATGTGGGCTCAATCCCTGGTCAAGGAATTAAGACCCCACATGCCAAAGGGGCCAACTAAGCCCATGACACAATGACAAAGCCCATGCAGTGCAACTAGGGAAAGCCCAAACACCACGAGGAAGACTCGGTACAGCCAAAAACATTAAAAACAGGCAGGTGCTGCTGGATCAAAAGGTGGTTCACAGAAGCATCAGAGGAAACCGGATAAGCTTACCCACATCTCTTCAAGAATCTGCTGCTGCTATCCTTGCCATAGCAATAAGGCTAACCTCCTCAGACAAAGACTATGGGAATTGTACCAGGCAATCACTGGGCAGGAGGAAAGGTTTTCTACAGCAGAATTTCTGAAAGAATTCATGCCAGTTGGATTCACATGGCAAGAAAAACTGTGCATAGAGCCAGAAGAAAGTGCTTCTCAAGAATAATATGACCTTGAAGTAGAGCGTTTTGTCCCTCACTAGGAAGTTTAAAAGAGTTATGGGATCTAGAGTAGTGAGTAGCTATTGGTGTTCATTCTATTATTCTGTACAGATACAAACAGAACTTTTGGGGACTTTCCTGGCACTCCAGTGGTTAAGACTCTGAGCTTCCAATGCAGGGGGTACAGGTTCCATCCCTGGTCTGAGAACTAAGATCCCACAAGTCTTGAGGTGTGGATAAAAATAATTAATACATAAAATATAAATGAACAAAAAATGAGAAAATTCTGAACAGAAAAAATATTTTTTTAAAAAAAGATAGTAGTGGTTCCAGTTGAGGCTTAACTAAGCAATTTTAGCATTAATAAAGACTGTCTTTAAAGGTTTTCTAAAAAAAGAACATACTTCTGACCTTTAGCCGTGGTTTGAAAGGACAGCCCTCTTGTCAGCAGAACCTCTGTACCTCTGGCCCTGTGGGTCCACTCACCATTCATTTCCAGTCCTCTCCTCACTGACAACACCTACCCCAGGTATGACTATGAGAATAAGATGCAATACAGGTGAAACAAATAACTGAAAAGCCAAGTCTATTTTAAATTATAAGAAAGAAGGATCCTGGGTTTTTTTTATGTTCTCACTACCATAACCAAATTCATTTATAAAAACCGTTGAAGCTCTGTTTGAAACTCGAGAAGGGATATGGGCCATACACAACGCAAAAGCCAGCATCCTCTATCCACTTCTTGACAGCACAATCCAAATAAAATGCAGTAGACAGAGTGTGGGCTTCCCTTGTGGCTCAGCTGGTAAAGAATCCTCCTGCAATGTGGGAGACCTGGGTTTGATCCCTGGGTTGGAAGATCCCCTGGAGAAGGGAAAGGCTATCCACTCCAGTATTCTGGCCTGGAGAATTCCATGGAATGTCTAGTCCATGGTGTCGCAAAGAGTCGGACAAAACTAAGTGACTTTCACTTTCATCCAGAAGAGTTCCGAGTTTCTGAGGAATTACATTTCCTCCAAGGCACCAAATATAATCACCAGAAAGATGATTCAAACAAGCACAGGATTCATTCCTGCAAAATGCCTCAAGACCATCTGGTACATTTTATCCAAGAGTAGTATAAACAACAACGAAAGTATAACAATACCCCCACTTGAGTGGCTTCAGCCAGTAACAATGTGGTACCAATTGTGAATTTCTCTGCGCCTGTACCTACCAGACAATGCCCCCATGTTCACTGATACTATGCAGCTTCAGAGGGCAAGTAGAAATGGGGGGACCTTCTTCCCCAGACCCTCGCTGCAGGCTGGAGGGCCATCTCACCTTGAAAAGAGGACAGTCAATCCCCTGGTCCTTCGAATGGACTCTTCCTACTCAGAAGTGACAACTTCTGCCCAATATTTTGTGACTTTTTCAATCCATCTCATCATTCACAAAGAATTGGGCAATAAACAGGGTTTTTTAAAAAAGAAATAGTCCTTATTTCTATTGACTCTTTGGAGGTAGCCTTTATTATAAAACTTATCGTTTGTAAAACAGATTTTGGTTTAAGGTGCATTTAAATTGACTTCAATAAAACTTCAATAACTCAAAGAGGAAAGTGTTAGTCGCTCAGTCATGTCCAACTCTTTGTGATCCCATGGACTGTAGCCTGCCAGACTCCTCTGTCCATGGAATTCTCCAAGCAAGAATACTGAAGTGGGTAGCCATTCCCTTCTCCAGGGGATCTTCCCAACCCAGGGTGCAAACCCAGGCCTCCTGACTGCAGGCAGATTCTTTACTGTCTGAGCCACCAGGGAAGCCCCGCACAGAGATTAAACATCAATAATAACCCAAATCATGATTATTTCAGTTCATTGAGCTCAAGGCCAGCAACACTGTTTGGCATGGGTAAATGGGAACCTATTCTACTTTGGCACCCCAACCCAAATAAGTCATAGATGAGCAGGCACTTGTTAGGAGAAACCACTCCTATGAAGTACCAGAGTAGATAGTGCACTCTAGAATTCTAGAAGACAAGCCAGGAATGGAACTCAAGGCTTCCTGGGACTTAATCCACCTTGTTCCCTGTGAAATCACGCTGCTTCCTGCTTAACTATAAAAAGGGGAGAGGGGAATTATTCATCTTTATTATCATAGTAAACAGCAAATATCTGGTGTGACTCAGAATTAATAAAGCCCATTATAAAAGTCTGTCATTATTGATACTCACACCGTATATAATAGAAGCACATATATGGGACCAAGTTGACAATTTTGCAGATAAGTAAAGGCTTAAGATTGAATTCCTAGAGTTGGAAAAAAAAAAAAGTCTGATTGATTGACATAGAAATAAATACATAAAAAATATTTCAGAAAATAAAGGCAAGATTTTTGTTAAGGAATGGGTCAGGTTGGATTAATCCAAGCAGGAAATGGCAGTGGAAACAAGAAAACCAAAGACAGATGTAAGGAATTGGCTGTGTTTGAAAGCCAGTCCTGTATTTCACTGCCTGATGCCATCTGGTTTAGCTGGCATCCCTGCCAGCCAGAAATTTCAGGGCTTGCAAAGCTGCTTACAAAGCTGCTCCAAGTTGATGTGTGGTGTGTTTACTTTTAAACAGTGGCTGCCTTCTCTGACTGGTTTTAAAAATAGGCAAATATTCTAAAAGCAGAATAATGAATCACTGGATCGGGCCAAAATGAAAGAAGAAAAATGACTCAGGCAGACTAGTAGCACAGCTGTTCCACAAACATTTGGCCAAATCATTGTAAAACATTTTGACAGTGATATCAGATCAGAGTTCGTAAGTGCAGTTAGGTTTGTTTTGACAATTCCAGAAGCACAAAGTAGAGTGTATAGTAGCTATGTAAGACACCACCTTGGCAAATTTGGCTTTTGTTTAAAAAAAAAAAAAAAGAAAAGAAAAGGAGAGTAGCTGCTCGATATGTGTATAATGTGATAAAAATCAGAATGCAAGTATATCTTTTAAAATGTATTTATTTACCAAATATTTATTGAATACCTATTATATTCAAGGCAGGGACTGAGGTTCTGTGCTCAACTGGCACATCACTTTATCACATTTTTAATGCACTAAGAAAATAATTCATAGGCTTCCTTTTCAAAATGGCACTGTGGGCTTGATGGATCAAGCAAAATGTAGCCCCAGGAATTTATAAAAGGATGAAAGATAAAGGAAAGAATGAAAGAGACATTTTTTTTTTAATAAACAGATGTTCACTGCCTGTTTTGCAAGCACAATGTGACTAAGTCAATGGTACTTAAGATAGAACTTTCTGATTGGTATCCCAACCATTATGACATACCATAGTACATTTTATGATGGGCTTGTCTAAGCATCTATTTAGCAGCTGTTGGATTGCTTTGGTGGTTATTCTGTTTCAGATTTCCTTAAATTGTCTGCTCTGTGATTCTCCATGAATGGGATAAGTAAGACCCATTGGGTCTGTAACCCAAATCCTCGCTGATATTTAGTAATTAGAGCTATGCGGCCGGAGCTCTCAGAGAATGCTGCAGCTGGAAGGGACTGGGCAATCATCTGGTCCCAGATTCTCAGAGCGGAGCTGAAGACAAAGGGCCCCAAGAAGGGCAAGGAGTCTCATAAGCGCTGTCGCCCCACCCAGGGCTCTTCTCATGCTGCCCTGCGCTGCTTCGCCTTCTGCTCCAGAGTTTCCCATACCTTTGTACTTCATGAGCCAGGAACACATTCCCCAAAACACTGGGAATCATGCCCTTGTGTGTGGGGTGTGTGTGTGTCACTCAGTTGTGTCTGACTCTGCAACCCCATGGACAGTAGCCACCAGGCTCCTCTGGGGACCTTCCCAATGCAGGGATGGAACCCAGGCCTCCTCTTTGTAAGCCATCTGAGCCACCATGGAAGCCCCACGACAACAATAACATTGGATAAACTTAGCTTTATAGACACACATAATCACACACACACACTACCATGTTCTTATTTCTTTTAACCTCAGAGAGGAAAACTTCATCAAAACCAAAGCATGTCTATGAACCAATGTTTGAGAACAACTGCTCTAGACAACATCTTGACTGGACTCTGGAGTCAACCATCTCCCCTTACCCCCCAACCCCTGTGCCTCCAATCCTACATACAACTAAGTCTTATCTAGCCTTCCAAACTCTAAATCCTTGGTAAAACAAGTGTAGCTCTCCACCCAGAGAAGATGACCTCAGGAGAGGAAGAAGTCACATTCAGAGAATATTCCCAAGCCTCACTCCACCCCCCAACCAAGAAGCTGAGAGACAGCTGGCATAGAATCCATTCAATGCATCTACACGTCTGGCAGTCAGAGCCGGCTTCCTGGGAATGCACCCGTACAATCGCAATTGCTCTTCACCCAGGCGATCCACACTTGGCTTAATGATCTGGGTAGGCTGTCTTGAAATTCTTAGTAATTTTTGAGCAAAGAGCCCCAGAATTTTTGCGCTGTGGCTCCACAAATTGTTGTCCTACCTACAGGACAATCCCTGGTGCTGGTGCCCAGGAGACTGTCTTTCAAGATACATCAGGGGCAAGCTCACGCTAGAGAGGCAAGGTTTGGGTGGTGCCCACAGTACAGAGGTTCATCAGAAACCTTTCCCGGTGACCGTTTGCCTGTGAAGACTCCTAACCACTAAGGACGTGGGTCAGTGCCCCTCGGTAGGATAGACAGACCTGCACTTGAATCTCGAGTTGGCCACTCTTTAAGTGGTGAGAGCGGAAGATCAACATCTCTTGGAGACTCAGTTTTCTCCTCTGCAAAATGGGTGTGACATTCTCTGTCTCAGAAATGTATTATGAGTAAAGGAATTCATATGTCAATCATTTAGCCTAAAGCCTAGCACCTAGGAAATAATCAGTAGTAATAATGAATGCTTGATAGGATCGTGTTTACTTTCCACCTTTTCACCATAAACTCAGCCAAAGTTATAACGGCGAGAGAAGGGGTGTGTGTGTGTGTGCATGTGTGTGTGTGCGCATGCAGGCATGTGTGAGTATATGTATAATGGTGAGGATCAAGGGTATTATCTTCATCATCTGAATAATCCAAAGAGAACAGGTAAGATCAAGAACACCGACTCTAATTACTGAATTAGAGTAATTCAGTACTCTACGTAATTTAACTCACCCTATGCCAAGTTAAAGATTTCCCTGGTGTGGCCATAACTTTGGATCTTTAAGGTTTAATCTCTTCATTCAAATCTGAATTGTAAAAGGGTTTCTCTTTACTTCCCTATCAAAGCAAATATTATACACAATAATGTTTAAAAAAATTTTTAACTTACACATGAAAAGTCTTTTGAGTACTTTCATTTGAAATCTAAATAAAGATTCACATTATTTTTAGAAATAAATAAATGACATAGGGCAGCCAACTCACATTACTAATACATCAAAAACCTATTTTAAGATTTATAGATAGCTTGGTTCTTATTAGAGCATCATATCATTTTGAAACACTTCATCCTTTTTTTAAACTTTGTTTTCTGCTTGTTAAACAGTAGAGATGAGACTGTTTTAATACACATTGAATTTTCAGGGCCCATAAAATTAGGACTAGAAATACGGATATGGATAAAGGTACAGCTTTGGTATGATACCTAATAGGTTGTCAATTAGTAAAAATCACCATGTTACTTTAACCAGTACCTAAAACTATCAGGCAAACAAGATCATATATCAAATAGACTGAGTGATGTTTCTCTGCACGGAGAGACCTTTTTAAGTTTAAACATAGATTTTATGTTTCTATGAAACACTCATCTAGTCACCATTATTGTAGCTATCATTTTGTGAATCTTACTGATTTATCCCTTTGTAAGAATTTTTGGACTTACTTAGCTTAGAAACGGGCTTCCCTGGTGGCTCAGACAGTAAAGTTTCTGTCTGCAATGCTGGAGACCCAGGTTCAATCCCTGGGTCAGGAAAATCCCCTGGAGAAGGCAGTGGCAACCCATTCCAGTACTCTTGCCTGGAAAATCCATGGACAGAGGAGCTTGGTAGGCTACAGTCCATGGGGTCGTAAAGAGTCAGACACGACTGAGCGACCTGACTTTCACTTTCAGCTTAGAAACATAGTCACTCACTCAGAAACATGTGTTCCAAGAACTCTTTGGAAATACATTTATTTCTCAGCACACCACTAAATAGAATTTACCTCTCCCTTTCTTCTTTCCTACTCTATGAAAATGTATCAGAACTAACTTTCCTTCATCATTTCCCAGGACCACTAGGGAAGCCATTTGCTGACAGGAGCATTCATTTTCTTATTACTTGGATTCCTTCTTTCCTTGCTTGCACTCAGTCGTGTCTGACTCTCTGCGACCCCGTGGACTCTAGCCTGCCAGGCTCCTTTGTCCATGGAATTTTCCAGGTAAGTATACAGGAGGGGTTTGCCATTTCCTCCTCCAGGGGATCTTCCTGACCCAGGGATCGAACCCTCGTCTCTTGTGTCTCCTGCATTGGCAGGCAAATTCTTTACCATTGTGCTACCTGGACCCTACCTCCAAATGGGTAATAAAGTAAAATTAACCCCAATGGCCTGGCTTTGAATCCTTTCCCATTATTTATCAGCTGCTTGATTAGAGTGCCTGCATGCTAAGTCACTTCAGTCATGTCCAACTCTTTGCGACCCCATGAACTGTAGCTCACCAGGCTCCTCTGTCTATGGGATTCTCCAGGCAAGAACACTGGAGTGGGTTGCTATGTCCTCCTCCATGGGATCTTCCCAACCCAGGGATCAAACACATGTCTCTTCTGTCTGCTGCATTAGCAGGTGAATTCTTTACCACTAGTGCCTCCACAAGTTATTTAACCTTCCTTAGCCAACATTTCCACTTCTGTAAAATGGGTATAATAACATCTTTTCAGCAGAGTCATCACTTGGACTAAATTGATGAGATAGTACAAGCAAAAGCACCCAGGAACTCCATAAGCATTCATTTCCATTCTGATCTTTTCTTTACAGCCTTAAGCAACAGATTCCAACCAATAAATCCAGCTACATCTCAAAAAATCTTCACCTGGTATCAGAAGCACGAACTCAAAGGGGTTATCGATATTGTATTATAGATTTTATAGTATTTATTAAGTTCTACTAGGGTTCTCTACTCTGTGCTCTATAGATCTGGGATCCCCAACACCTGGGATCCAAAGCCTCATGACCTGAGATGGAACTAATAATAATAGAAATAAAGTGAAATAGAAATAAATAGAAATAATGTGTTGTGCTTGAATCATCCCAAAACCTACCCCTCCTTCTGTGGAAATATCATCTTCCACAAAACTGGTCCCTGGTGCCAAAAAGCTTGGGGATTGCTCCTGAAAAGAATACAAATATAGGAGATCACGCCCCCACTTCTAAGAGCTCGAGTGGTTTTCAGCTGATTGTTGTCAGCTCATGCAGAGATGAACTCAAAGTAGGGTCAGAATTGGGACAGAATGTAACTCAGGAAAATGCAAAGAGACTCACCCAGCCCATGTCCTCAAATGCCACCCTTACCAAGTTGGCTGGTAGAATTCCCACAGGAACTTGATCCCTAGGCTTCCTACTGATTCCCCCATGGATACGCACAAACACACCGAGAGAGAATAAAAGGGTCAGTCTTGACATTTACTTATCGCTTAGCATGAATGAGGTTTTCCAGAGTCTTTCCTGAAAACAAGGATTGAAATGTGAAGAGAAGGGAGTATGGAAACTCTGGGACCCTGAGGAGGAAAAGAGAAATAACACCAAAAGATACCAACGGTAGAAAAAGTCAAAAGAAGAAAACAATGACAAGAGACACTTCACCTGTATCATAATTTTGCTGAGACCTAGTTTTGCATGTGTAAAGCTTGCTTCCAAAGAGACCTTCGTATAATATGCAGTTAAATTGGATTCAAAGATAGTTGTTTCAGCTACTCCACATAATTCCCACTGCCATACAAAACACCCAGTTTGTCGGGACAAAACAGTTTACATAAACAGAGTGAGTCTTGATTTTAACTAAATGTTTTCTAATGAAATCATACCCAGATTTAAAATAAATAAATAAATAAACGTTGAAAGCTATGAGCTTGGGCTTAAATTTCTGACTCTAAATAATAAGTATCTCTGACTATAATAAGAAGAAATTTTTTTTAACTCCAAGGCCTAGATTTTCTTTAAAAGTGTGCCAGATTTTGGCTCCACTGAAGATAAGGAAAATTCTCAAGTAACTAACATCAAATCTGCATGTCCATCAGACTCTAAATTCTAATTGGAGAAGGGCCAGGTTATTCTCCCTAATAACCCAAGAGATGTGATCCATATTTCTCTTCTGCACATTTTCTGTTGAGGAAAACTGACTCCGTGAAAGTCCCTATTTAGAAAGTCAACTCAGAATTCGAAGTTTGGAGGCAATACAAGTTATATCATTGGTTTATTAAAGACAAGCATTGCTGGGAATTTCCTTGCAGTCCAGTGGTTAAGACTCCAAGTTTTCACTGTACAAGGCCAAGGTTTGATCTCTGGTCTAGGAACTGAGATTCCCAGATCCTACAAAGCCACAGGGTACAGCCAAATAAATAAATTTAAATTAAATTTTTTAAAGATTCTTTTTTTTTTTTTGATGTGGACCATTTTCAAAGTCTTTATTGAATTTGTTGCAATATTGCTTCTGTTTTATGACTTAGTTTTTTGGCCCAGAGCCATGTCAGATCTTAGCTCCCTGATCAGGGATCAAACCTGCACCTCCCGAATCGGAAGACAAAGTCTTAACCACTGGACTGCCAGGGACGTTCCAATAAAATATATTCTTAAAAAAAAAAAAAAAGACAGACAAGCATTGCTGCCTCTGGCAGTTATGGTTAGCTAAATGTTACTTAACAAAGCATTCTAATGTTAGGCTAGAAATGGTGATTGTATTTTAAAAGGTTTTTTTTCCCCCCCCTAAAAATGGACTTCATTTAACCCCTTGGAGTCCATAGTCTTTTTGGAGACTTGTGGCTCATTTTGCTATCAACGATCAGTTCCCCATCTCCCAGGCCAGTCTGTCGGCAAGTCTTGCCAACCCTTCCTTCAAAATGTAGTCTTGAATTCAGTCATCCCATCCCATTCTCTAATCCAGGCTTTCACCACTTTATCTGTGTGCCATGATAAGAAGCCTCTTCCATTCTCTCATATCCTCACATTCCAGGCTATTTCAACTGAACACTTACCATTTTCATCATATTACTCCTTTGCTCAAGAATTCTTGACACTCTGCTGCTTCTGATCAAAACAAACTTTTTCATTGCACTCTGAAGATTGACTTGGTAATGCTAGTTTACTGCTATCTAAAACAAAGCGAGCGACTGAAGAACTGCAAACAAACTTTCCACACAAGACTCCAGCAAAATGCCCAGCTCAGAGAGGGGCTTAGTAAATGTCAGGTTACTCTTCCACAGTGCAGACATCTACTCCAGTTGAAGAGAGTTTAAGCATTTCCTGAACAAACTGTGCGCTTTTGCTAATGATTTCTGTCTGAAGGAGAAAAGAAGAGTTGTCAAAAGATGTGTTGTTGTTGTTGACTCACTAAGTCATGTCCGACTCTTTGCGACCCCCTGGACTATAGCCTACTAGACTCCTCTGCCCCTGGGATTTCCTAGGGGCAAATACTGGAGTGGGTTGCCATTTCCTTCTCCAGGGGATCTTCCCAACTCAGGGATCAAATCCGCATCGTCTGCATTGCAGGCGCATTCTTTACTGCTGAGCCACCAGGGAAGCCCCAGAAGATGTGTAGCTTCCTTTTTTTACACCTGGTTTCCAGAAATGGTATCTTTCCTACACTATCTTTCTATACCCTACCTGCTTTCAAGCCCATGATGACTATCACATCTTCCAAGAAGCTGTACCCATCTCTCTGGGTGACAGACTTTTCCCCCCAAATCTCTCTGCCTTTTAAAACCCATAGGAGATCTCATTGTACTTCTCTGTGGCACAGCCCACCAGACTTTGACAGAGTACTAGAAATACAGAAACTACGTAAAGCTCATCTAATTAATAAGAGCAGAAGCAGAGACACCCACAATCCACCAAGTGGATAAGGAGTCGCTAAATAGTTGCTGCTCATTTATCCTATAAACTCTACCTTGACATGAGGTAGAAGTGTGAGATGTAGGTGAAACATACAGCTGGTTCGTGGTTTATGCTTTGCTTAATTCTCCAGAATCAGTCATCATTAACACAGGGGCTAGTTTAGTCCTTAATTCATATCAAACATGACGCTAAATGGTTTATCTACATTGCTGTTATTGTTTCAGTCACTAAGTCAGGTCTGACTCTTTGCAACCCCATGGACTATAGCCCACCAGGCTCCTCTGTCCAGGGGACTCCCAGGCTAGAATACAGCAGTAGGTTGTCATTTCCTTCACCAGGGGATCTCCCCTACCCAGGACCAAACCCACATCTCCTGCACTGCAGGTGGATTCTTTACCACTGAGCCACCTGGGAAGCCCCCTTTATCTATATAGTGTTATTTAATTCTTCCAACAACTCTATGAGTTATTACTAAACACATATGGGAAACTGAAGTTCAGAAAAGTTGAGTGACTTATGCAAGATCACACAGTGATGGAAACGAATCTGGAAACCACCCCTCACTAGTTCCAAAGCCCTAGGCCCTTCACTTTTACACTAAATTGTCTCAGAAAAATATGAAGAAAAATAAGAGATGACTAGAGGAATAAGCACTGCATTAGGCTTATGAGAAATGAACAAGTCAACATTCATAGACTAAGATGGCTCCTTTTCTCGTGGACTCTCCTTACTCCCTACAATAAATTCAGTAATATGGAATTACTTTTTAGAAGCTTACTTGGTTTTCTCACTTATTATAAATGAGATGTTTTCCTTTGTTTCCCCCCTACATGTGTGGTCTATAGACCACATGCACTGGAATTCAAAAGGCATGCACAGTGCGTGTGATGGCAAGTGTTGCGTGGTGTGACACTCCACACACTCCTTACTCAAGAATTCAGAGGGAGTGTCCCCAAGTGTCTGCAAAGCATCCTTCTGTACTCTTGTAACTTCAGGTGAATTGGGAAATACAGATTGTTGGACTTCAGTCGGAACTTACTGCAGTAGGACTAGGGCCATGGAACATACATTTTTGATGAGTGCTCTCCAATGATTATTTTAAGAAAGATCGAGAAACAGGGAACTCTAACTCCTCTCTTGGATTCTCTAATTAGGTGCCTTTTCTAGATCTATGCGAATGCATTGATCTTTTTTAAAATTTAATTTTAGAAGATTGTTCATAAAACTTCATAACCATCCTTCTGTAGGGGTAAAAGGCAGGAATTACTTGAAATAAATGACAACCCTTATTGGAAGCTACCATATCAAAAAAAAAAAAAACCATGAATTTCAGAAGTGGACATTCTTGGGACATTTGAAAGAGACTGGAACAAACCAATCAAAATTGACTGATGAAAAATATGCAAGAATTCTCAGTGCTCAAAAGATGATGGTAAATTAATTACAAGTTGTACATCTTGTATTTTCAAGGAAGAATCTATTCACGCAACCCAGAGAGCAAGGGCCTCCTCTCTCCATGGCTCTTTTCTGTACATAAATTTTGTTAAAATGAAAATGAGGGAACATTTATTTGTGTCATCTCAAATTATGACATAAGCATACTATTTAGAACAAACAAGCTTTATATACTACATTTTCTCTGGAACTCTGTTGATTATAACAGTACTTGTCTTGCTCGTGTGGAACACAAGCACAAGGTAGAAAATTGTACATTTGCTTTCTGCCTGGAGTTTGGGTTTACATGTGTCTGTCCTGAGAGCCAGCCAGTCAAGCACTTGTTATTCCTCAAAATCTTGCATTTATGAAATGCATAAAAACAGAAGGAGCTTTTCTTTTTTTGTTGTTGTTTGGTTTTTCTTTTTGTTTTAACAGGAGACTTTATTCTTCAGAGCAGTTTTAGGTTTATAGATAAATTGAGTAGAAAGTATAGAGAGTTCTTACAGACTCTTTCTCCCTACACACGTAGTTTTTTTTTTCTTCTTAGAGACGCAGCTTGGAATAATGGAAAGGGTTTAAACAGTCCAGTCCAGGGATGTGAGTTTAAATCATAACTCTGTTATTTACTAACAGTGTGGTCTCTGGACTTCAATCTTTGTCTCTGCAAATTAAGCATACTAATAGGTACATAGCATGGTTATTCCAAAGATCAGAAATAGTATAAATGAAAGTCTAATGAGAAGACAAATGCAACTGATAGTCATTGTCATTTCTAAGTTAGGATGGGTTGATTGGCCAGCTGGGAGGATTTCCCTTCACCATTGTCTTTCAGGGCAACACTGAGTGGGAATACAGCATAACAGCAGCCACGGGGAAAGTGTCAGAAGAGTAAGTGATGAAGAATCAAGGCTTCACCTCTTTCACCTGTAGAACGAATCCGCCACTGGGGGCTGCACAGTCTAGGAACCCCAGGGTAATTGTCACCACCATAATCATGCAATCTAGTAAAGTCTGATGGAGGAGGAAATGTCAACCCACTCCAGTATCCTTGCCTGGAAAACTCCATGGACAGAGGAGCCTGGTGGGCTGCAGTCCATGGGGTAGCGAAGACTGAGCGACTGCACGCACACAGTCAAGTCTGAATGGGCTGTGTAATGTCAGCCATCACAGAGCCCAGATCCTTACTCTGTATTACTTTGTCCTCTTTCAATCATTACTTTTCAAAGTGTTCCTTCCTCCAGGAGCACCATAAGAAAGAAGGAAGGAAGGAAGAAAAGGAGGGAAGGAAGGAATCAATTCTCAGAGGATCTAAGGTTTAAATGATGATGTGGTTTAAAGTGTATGATTATGTGACTTTAATGGATGATATTAGACTGCAAGCAAAAGCTGATGCCAGTGGAAGAAACCCAAGCCTTCCCTTCCTCACATCTGTGACCTCACACCACCTGGGGTCCCCTGTTAAAGGAGGTGCAACTGAATATGCGTGTTAAGAGGTCACTGAAGGAAGCCATGACACAGGGCTCTAAGTATGGCAGCCTCACCTCAGACCGAACTATTTCAAGAGGGTCCGCCTCACCTGTCCCATTCATCACTCCCGCTGGAGTCTGTTTATTTAGCCGGAAGTGTGGGAGCACCAGTGAGAAACCAGCATTTGGA
The DNA here is from genome assembly GCF_014754425.2 of Oryx dammah. NCBI lineage: Eukaryota > Metazoa > Chordata > Mammalia > Artiodactyla > Bovidae > Oryx > Oryx dammah. The sequence continues at coordinate 149,515,369 of NW_024070186.1, read as the reverse complement.
ACTGGGCTTCAGGAAATGCTACTCGAACCAGGACAGTGATATTTTTATCTTACCTAGCCAACTGCCAGCTCTTAGTACACGTTTCCTCATGCAGTTTGAACAACGACATAATTTGCTCTCCTTTGAAATTGCTATAGCTCCATGAATTTTATAATAAAAGAAAGTGAAAAAGAAATGTGCTCCAACCACCCAAGCTTTGGATATGGAAATATCACCAGAGGGATTTCTGGAAGCCACACTTCAACAATTCGTGATTAAAAAAAAAAAATCATATTCCCCATCACTGGGTCATATCAGGCATTCTCTTTTTTAGGTCATGCAGCATGCAAGATCTTCGTTCCCTGACCAAGGATAGAACCCGTGGCCCCTGCAGAGGAAGTGCAGAGTCCTAACCAATGGACCACCAGGGAATTCCCCAGGCATGCATTTTTAAATACCCTTCATGAAAAAGATGATGGTAAGAAGGCAGCGGGTGGGGTGGTGGTAGGGGGGCTCTTTTCCTCAGAGCAGAGCATACCTGCGGCATTGTCGAGGCTGAAGGCAATGCGTACTGGCTTATCTGCAGGTACCCTGGCTGTGCTGATCATGTGGGCACCTGAGCCTTGGCCTTCCTCTGGGTCTTCCAGCTGCAAGGACAAGACAGAGCCATGGTCACTTTATCCAACATCGTCCCAAGAGCCCTTTGAAAATTAGAAAAGAAAATTAGTAAGCAATGTTTTCTTATTTTAAAGCTGTTTCTAGCTCCTAGCTTCCTTTCCTTACACCTGCTCCACTTAAAATTCTTTTTCTGGCTTATAAAAAAAAATTTCCTTTAGAAATACATCTAGAATGAGATTTACAGGATGGAGCAAAATCTCCACCCACCTCACTGTTTTTAATATCCCCTATACTGACCCATCCAGCCCTGGCCCTTTGAGGTCTTACATAGTGCTTTATTTTTAATTGAGGGGGATAATGAATCTTAATAAGGCATCAGACAGCTCTTCACACTTAGAAGCCTAAATTGGATCTGAATTATTGATCTGGGAGTGGTAACAAATGAGTATCATATCATGGAATTATTTCAATGACTACTTAATTATTTCAATACCAAAGACTACTTAAAGACATTCCCCCGTTATATTATGAATAGTATGTGCTTTAAATATCTGATTAACTACCTATAAGTCTATCAAACGTTTCTAAAATAGATATGATAAAAGCAAAAGACAACATACAATATAAGCAAAAGAAAATCCTAAAACATCCTTACGCATACTCCACCCCACCTACTAAATTATCATTGAATTAATAAACTAAGATAGAAATGAATGGAAAAACAAACTACAGATAAGATGGATTGGGGTGGGTGAAAATATATGAGTATTTCTTTGTTAAAATAAGAGAATGTAGCCCAAGTACATTTTAACAAAGATATTTGATCGTTTTTATTCAATGGAACTAGGAAAAGATGTTATTATAAATACACAATATCTTTGTCATTTAAACCCATATATTTAACATCTCTATTTTCAAGCATCCCCCTAAGCCCTCTATTTTCCTTCTCATGGAGACAGTAAACCAAAAACTCTGAACGATATTTTAAGGAAAACGTTTCTAAAAATGGCAAAATATAAATCATCTATTTACCCATCCTTAGTGAGATTCTGGGAACTGCTGTAGCAGGGCATTTTCTCACAGCAAGGTTTCTGATTCTTTCCCATAACTTTTCTCTATCTAAAAATAGTGTTCTAGAAAACTGAATTTTGTTTTCATAATTATTTATAGTCAAAGCAAATGCATATATATATATGTATGTATATTTAGACATACATACATATGGAATCATCTTACCCAGTACATGAAAAGAGAACAGGCTTATTATATTAAACACCTAGTATAGCTTTGGAGAAAAACCAGCAACTGTTTATCACCCAGTTAGAATCATACTTGGCCCATTCATTTAACACTACAATAGCAATGAACCGTAAAGCACTCCAAGTCATGTCATTCTAAGTTAGAAAAAAGTATTAACATGAAACATTCGACTCAAGAAAAGGGTAATATAAAAATCACTGTTACTTGACTCAAAATTTGCTTTATCTTAGCTCTGACATACATTTGTGTGTAGTCTCGTCTGGTTAGAATCAACCATCTCGTTAGCCACCTGTTCCTAGGGAATAGAACAGACTGTCTCAAATTAAACAAAACAAACAATAAAAATCCCCTTAAAGTTGCAGCCAAAAGAAAAAGTCTTATCATCACACCCTGTACCATCACCAAACCATATTATCGGAACATCTGAGGGTGAAAAGCTTCACTCCTCCTTTGGCTAAATCTCCCAGTGCTTTCTTGCACCATTTCAGAAACCACAAGGGGTGGAAATTTGCCTCCGGGGGTTTTGTAGAGAGATCCCTGGCAGGGTTTCCAGCCAAGGGGTGGGGGAGAATGAAATTGATCAACACAGCTAATTAGAGCCCCTCCCCTCCACACAACAGGAGAACATCTGTCTGCCTCCCAAAGGATGGCGGGCGGCAAAGTTGGGTGGATCTGGAGTTCCACACGGTGTCAGCCCCTGCACCCACTTGCCTTTTCATCACACCGCCTGGGGGAAATGGGCTGATTCCTCCTCGGGGCGGTAGCAGAGCTTTGGTGAAGTTGCTGGTGCTCTGAGCGTTTCGTTGGCCTTTCACACCTGTCGCCTTACCTCACTTAGTCGAGTGTCTGGACTCGTGTAATCCAGGGCCAGCCACTGCCTTGGCCGGTCGCTGCCTTTGTGGAGTGGAGACCTAGTGGCAGTCCAGGCTGCACCTGCCACATAGCAGCGTGACAATCTGAGCAGCAGTGACAGCTGGGAGGGCGGCTCGCTGCTACCTGCTGTCCCCCAGACCCCGGCGTCCCACGGGGCCTCTCCCTGTTCCGCTTCCCTCCACGACCCCTCTCTCCTTTCCTTGCCTCTCCCGCAGCCAGGATGTTGTCATGCTTCTAGAAAAAGCAAGCGCAAAAGAAAAACCCTCCTCCTGTCAAGAGGCATTGATAAACAGCAAGTTGCGGAGTGTCCAAATGTTTTAATTCATTAGTCCTGGCAAACCTAAAATACAAACAGACTTGCTTCACAAGACAGGAATGTCTTCAGCGTGACCCAATTGGTGTCTGTGTCTATTCCAGCAAACGGGCCGGGAGAGCATGACTGCAGTCAGCAAAAATGTTTCGGCCGCTCCAATCGGCTCCCCGGGACCCGGCCAACTTGGACGGGCCATCGGCCGACTCAGAGGAGATGATAGAGCGATGATTCCGCGTAAGAACGTGAGGGCTGAGGTTGAGCTGCTGTTGGGCTTGATGACTTGATCTCATCTACGATGCAACTAACCGCGCAACAAGAGTCAATGGTAAACAGGCTGGGAGAGTTCAAACTGTCCAAACTTTTTAACAGCCATCAACCTGGAGGTCAGAAGTACTTCAGAAGAGTCGGATGTTGGAGTTTAAGTGATGAAAGATAAACAAATATTAGGAGGATGCACCAAAACAAATATTGTATATTAACACGTATATATGGAATCTAGAAAGGTGGTACTGATGAACCTATCTGCAGGGCAGCAATAGAGATGAAGACATGGAGAACACACTTGTGGACACAGTGGAGGAAGGAGAGGATGGGACAAATTGAGAGAGGAGCATGGAAACATAGACATTACCATATGTAAAATAGATAGCCAGTGGGAATTGGCTGTATAACACAAAAAGCTCAGCCTGATCTCTGTGACAGCCTAGAGGGGTGGAATGGGTGGGAGATGGGAGGAAGGTTCAAGAGGGAGGGGACATATGTATACCTGTGGCTGATTCATGTTGCTGTATGGCAGAAACCAATATAACATTGTAAAGCAATTATCCTCCAATTAAAAATAAATAAAAAAAGAGAGAATGTACAGACTGGGAGAAAAATCTTTGTAAAATACATACTAGGTAAAGGACAGATATCCAAAACATAAAAAGAACTCTTACAACTCAGCAACAGAAAAACAATCCAGTGGGCAAAATCTCCGAATAGACATCTCACAAACAAAGGTATACAGACAACAAATAATCATGAAAAGATGCTAAATACGATATGTTGTTAGGAAATTGCAAATTAAAGCAAAATGAGATACCCTAATAGATACGCTATTAGAATGGCTAGGATCCAAAAAAAAAAAAAAAACTGGCAATGCCAAATACTGATAAGGGTGAAAAATGATGTGGCCACTTGGGAGACAGTTTGGTAGTTTTCTACAAAACTGAACATATTCTTAGCATATGATCCAGCATTCACACTGCCTGGTATTTACCCAAAGGAACTGAAAACTTGTGTCCACACAAACATTTACACACAGATGTTTACAGCAGCTTCATTCATGATCGCCAAAACTTGGAGGCAAACAACACATCCTTTCATAGGTGAATGGCTAAACAAACTGTTGTATATCCACACAATGAAATATCAGTCAGTGATAAAACGAAATAAGTTATCAAGCCACAAAAAGACACGAAGGAAGCTGAAGTGTGTATTGTTAAGTGAGAGAGTCCAGTGTGAAAAGACTGCATACTGTATGATTCCAACTACAAGGCATTCTGGAAAAGGCACAATTACAGAGACGTACAAAGACCAGTAGTTAATGATGTTTGGGGAGAGGGGAAGAGGGGTGGAGAGGGAGAGGGGGATAAATAGATGGCTCGTGGGGTTTTAGGGCAGTGAGACTATTCTGTATGACACTCTAATGATGGATTTATGTCATTGTACATTTGTCACAACCCATAAAATGTACAACACCAACAGTTACAAACTACAGACTTTGGTTAATAATAATGTGTCTATACGGACTCCTCAATTGTAACAAATGTACCATACTAATGCAAGATGTTAAGAATTGGGGAAATTAGGGGAGGAGAAGTGGAGGGAGGAGATAGATGGGAGCTGCATGATTTCCACTCATTTTTCCGTGTAAACTTTAAATTGCTCAAGAAATGTTAAATAAATAAGTAAAAGGATATAGCAAGTTTCCTTGCTCTAATGAATAAAAGGCTAATTTGTTATGCTATACACAGTGTGTGTGTGTGTGTGTGTGTATGCTCAGTTGTGTCTGACTTTTTGCGATCCCATGGATCGTAGCTCACCAGGCTCCTCTGTCCATGTGAGTTCCCAGGTAAGAATAGTGGAGTGGGTTGTCATTTCCTCCTCCAGGGGATCTTCCTGACCCATCTCCTGCACTGGCAGGCAGCTTCTTTACCACTGCGCCACCTGGGAAGCCCAGGAACAGTAATAAGAGGTATAGATGCAAATGATTAAAAGCATTCACATATAAGCTGATTTGCATTTCTAACAGCAAATCTTTCCAGAAATTATTATACTGTTTGATGTTATTTTATGGAAACATCATTTATCTACTGCATTAAAATTTATCAAAGAGTCTTATCCAAGAGGTTCATCCTCATCTTCCCAATAATCCTATGAAATAAACATGGTCAATCCTGTCATCTATTTAATGGATGAGCAAACTGAGACTCAGACGATTTAAGTAACAGGTTCAAGGAGAAATGATCATTATGGAATAACGACCCAGGAAAGATTCAGTTTCTCTCATTTTGGGGCTTCCCTGGTAAAGAATCTGCCTGCAATGCAGGAGACCTGGATTCCATCCCTGGGTTCACGCTATTTCCACTGTACCAGGAGGCACTCTGTATGAAAGATCAGATTGGGTTGTTTTGTTAACAGTGTCTGACTCTCGAACTTCCTTGATGGTCCAGTGGTTAAGAAACCATCTGCCAATGCAGGGGACACATATTCAATCCCTGGTCCTGGAAGATTCCACAGGTTGCAAGGCAGCTAAGCTTGTGCATCACAGCCGCTGAGCCAGCGGTCAAGGCCTATGGGCCACAACTACTGATCCCATGCACCTCGAGGCTGTGCTCTGGAATAAAAGAAGCTACCTCAACAAGAAGCCCACACACCCAAAGAGTAGCCCCCACTCACCTCAACTAGAGGAAGCCCATGAGCAGCAACGGAGGCCCAGGATGGCCAAAACTAAACAAGCAAATAACAATGTCTGACTCTCAACTTTGGGTCTGAAGGAGACGAAGGTATGGTCTAGCATCTAGGTTCCCCCGACAGCATCTTTACCATGACACCTAAGTTCAACCTCAAGGAAACTGCAGTTTGTGGATCCTGTGTGCGCTGATGAGGAAGTAGATACCAATTCTGCACTGGCTCCCAAATCAGGGAATCAGTAACTGAAGGCATCTGGAGTCCAGTGAAACTGACCCTTCATAATGGAAGGACTAGAAGGAGGTAGCATCTTCTTCCTCTGCCCTGATCATCAAAGCCCTTGGCGAGCCAACCAGAGAAAGAAAAAGGCAGTTATACACTAGACACAACAGAAATATCACCTCTTATGATGTTGTCAAAAGCACCTGCCAGACGTAGCATAGGTTTTTATACAGAGAATTCTCCAGCATCTTCATAGCAGTCCGGGGGACCACCTGTTGTGTGGGCTGCTATGTCCAGCTACATTCTCATGACATTAGCAGCGGTGTGATGATGCCCAGTTGGTAAAGAAATACAAAGGAAAAGACGTCATTAAAGGACAATGACAATCACAACAAAGGAACAAAAAGACTACATCGAAATATTCTAAATGTGCTCTGTCCAAGCCCAATCACGCAAATTCAAGGCTTTAAATAATAATATTCACCAGTTCTTCTGTTCCCATGGGAGCAGTGATGTATTTCTTGGCTCTTTATCTAAACACTTCCAAGAGGGTAACAAATCTGAAACCCAAGTGAAATCCCTTCCCACAATTGTAACCCAAAATAACTACATGGTATTTTAAGAATTCAATAGAAGTATACTAATTCAATCCAGAAAGAATAGGGTGTGTACCTCAAAATATCAACAGATTAGCAGTATGTCTCTGGCTAGGAGCAACATGTAAAATTTTTGTTTTCTCCTTTTCAGCAGTAAATGGGTTTTTATTGTTACATGGAAAGTTATTTTTTGTAAGGTTTTTTGTTTATTTACTTTTTGGTTGTGCTGGGTCTTCCTTGCTGCTTGAGGGCTTTCTCTAGCTGCAGCGAGCGGGTGTTACTCTGCGTGCGGTGCGCAGGCTTCTCGTTGCAGTGACTTCTCTTGTTACAGAGCACACGCTCTGGGCACATGGGTTCAGTAATTGTGGCACAAGAACTTAGTTGCTGCAAGGCTTGTGGGATCCTCCCAGACCAGGGATAGAGGACCAGGGATCAGAACTGTATCCCCCTGCATTGGCAGGCGGATTCTTATCCACTTGGTACTACCAAGAGAGTCCTGGAAAGTTATTTTTAATAGAAATCAAGGAGATTTTCAAATAATGAACCCTTGACTTGCTTCTGAATTGTGGTTTATAATACACACAGCAGCTCAGGGTACAGACTGTTGTCATAATTAATGTGATCTCAATTTCTTGATACAATTCAATAGGCATCTTGGGAAGACTTGGTATGTACCAGGCTAGTATTTCCCCAAATTCCTCATTCCGGGTTCATGCATTTTAAAAATACCCATTCCCATGGCTCTGCCATGGCTAGGATTGGGTTCAGGGTTTTATAAATGTTAACATTGAACATTTTAAAAATTTTAAAAATGTAAACAAAAATTTTAAAAATTTCTGTGCAGCATTTAGAGAATGGCTTAAAAGACATTTTCATCAATAATTTAAAGTTAGCTTCCCCCTGCTATCTGACATATGCAACCTATAATCTCCAAAAAAGAAATGGTTCATGATAGTGAAGTAATTAATCTTCCCTTAAAACCATCAGTCAGTAATTTTTTCGGTAAAGGATCAAATAATAAATGTCTCACACTGAATGAACTACTGTGATCGCTGCCACAGCTACTCAGCTCTGCCACTGTAGCACAGAAGCAGCCACAGACAAGATGTGCTTGGGACTTCCCTGTGGTGCGGTGGATGGCAGTCCACCTGCCAATGCAGGGAGCACGGGCTCAATCCTTGGTCCGGGAAGAATCCGCATGCCAAGGAGCCGTTAGGCCAGTGCCCCACAACTACGGAACCTGTGCACCTAGAACCCATGCTCTGCAATGAGAGAAGCCGCTGCAGTGAGAAGCCTGCACACCACAACTAGAGAAAGCGTGCATGCAGCATCGAAGACCCAGCACAGCCAAAAATAAATAATGCTATTTTTTTTAAAAAAGAGCTATTTGAACGGAGGGCCTCCAACTTGATTTACAAGAGCAGGAAACAAATGGACGTATCTGGGTTCCAATAAAACTTTGTTTACAAAAACAGATAGCAGCCTAGATTTGCCCCACAGCCACAATTTACTTCCCAGTTGGCACTAGTGGTGAAGAACCCGCCTACCAACGCAGGAGACATAAAGACACAGGCTCAATCCTTGGGTCGGGAAGATCCCCAGGAGGAAGGCATGGCAACCCACTCCAGCATTCTTGTCTGGAGAAACCCCACGGACAGAGGAGCCTGGCAGGCTACAGTTCCTGGGGCTGCAAAGAATTGGACACATTGAGCATGCAGGATATAGTTTACCAGCTCCTGCCTCACCTCACCGCAATCTGAAGCACCAGGAGCCCGCTCCCCACAGTGGCAGGAGCAGTCTCCTTGGAGAAAATTATCTCTTCATCCCTCCAACTCCATCCCCACAAAAAATTCTTGTATGTCAGACTTTTCTTCCATCAATCACACAAAAGCCCCCAAGCTCCTTCTGAACCCTACTGTTCTATAATATAAAGGACTGGTACATCTGCTTGAAGCAAACACGAGGGAATAAATACTTAAGTAAGCAAAAAGGTACAAGGATTTTAGCAGGCTGCTTTGAGCTAGTGAATGCAAATCTGTTATGAGATGCAGCACAATAAAGCTGTAAAGGAACTTCCTGATGGTCCTGTGGCTAAGACTCCACACTCCCAACACAGGGGGCCTGGGGTTTGATCACTAGTCAGGGAACTAGATTCTGCATGCCACAACTAAGCCCCAGCAGAAGCAAATAAAGAAAAAAAAAAAAAACAAAAAAACTGTGTAGGACTCCCCTGGTGGTACAATGGATAAGAGTCCACCTACCAATGCAGGTTCGATCCCTGGTCCAGGAAGATTCCGAATGCCACAGGGCCACTAAGCCCTAGCTCTACAGCCCACGTGCCACACTTGCTGGGCCCACCTCCTGCAACTCCCGAAGCCCGTGCTCCTAGAGCCTGTGCTCCTCCACGAGAGACGCCACGGTGAGAAGCCCTTGCATCGCAACAAAGAGCGGCCCCCATTTGCCACAGCTAGAGGAAGCCCGGCGAGCAGTAAAGACCCGGCGCAACCATTAATTAATTTAAAAAAAAAGAAGAAAAGCTGTATAGATTTGTTACCAAGTCCAAGCTCTTCACCCCATGACAGGCCACTGAACTGGAGATGAGGTGTTGGGGCAAGGAATAGAAGAGGGCAGATAAATGTCTCAGACTAACCCTCTTATTGGGGTCTGGAGGTCACTTTCTTTTACAGATCAGAGATGGGAAGAGGTGAAGAAACAAAGTAAAAAGGCCATTTATCTTGCAAATATCTCCTAGGATGGCAAGCCTCAGGCAAATGATGTGTTCATTTCTTTCTTCCTGCCATCCACAGGCATACAGGATTCTGAACAAAGGCATTTTAGTTTAATGTAGAGGGAGAGGACTCTCTGAGGCAGGCCATTATATATGATTATAATGACAAAGGTTCGGGAAATTCAGTTCAGTTCAGTTGTTCAGTCATGTTCGACTCTTTGTGACCCCATGGATGGCAGCACGCCAGGCTTCCCTGTCCATCATCAATTCCTGGAGCTTGCTCAAACTCATGTCTATCAAGTTGGTGATGCCATCCAACCGTCTCATCATCTATCGTCCCCTTCTCCTGCCTTCAATCTTTCCCAGCATGAGGGTCTTTGCCAAAGAGTCAGTTTTTCACATCAGGTGGCCCAAGTATTGGAGCTTCAGCAACAGTCCTTCCAATGAATATTCAGGACTGATCTCCTTGAGGATGGACCCGTTGGATCTCCTTGCAGTTCAAGGGACTCTCAAGAGTCTTCTCCAACACCACAGTTCAAAAGCATCAATTCTTTGGTGCTCAGCTTTCTTTATAGTCCAACTCTCACATCCTACATGACTACTGGAAAAACCATAGCTTTGATTAGACGGACCTTTGTTGGCAAATGCTACGAAAAGCAAGCCAAAAAAAAAAAAAAAAAACCAGTTCCGACAAAGAGTCAGAACTGGCTTTTCCCTGTAACAGATTCAGGAGGTTAGATTCTTCCCTTGGTTCACAGGACTGAGAGTGGAAGGGTGAGAAAGCATCCTGGGGTCCTGTGTATGCGGTGAGAGGGTCTCACACAGTTGCTCTTTTGCGTGGTCCTTTCCTCCGCTCCTGACCCTGGTCAAACCTCAGCTAGGATTTCCCTTGGCCCCAGAGAAGCCTGTTTGTGATCCTTACTTGCAGTGATGTTGCCATTCCTTCCCAAACCTGCTTGTCTGGGCAATATAGCGGAAGATCATCGAGTGAAGATGGGAGCCCCAGAGCAAGAATGAGGTGGCCCTCCTCCAAGAACTTCTGGTCGTGCACTGTCACAATCTTTTATTTTAAGGGTGACTGGGAGCCACTTGCCCAGTCCAAGTTCACTGCATGGTTGAGACAGCAGAATGACCAACTCTCTATCATTTTTGTATCATAAAACTCGAGAGAGGCATTAGAACTAGAAGCACTAAACCGCTCAAAAGTGTCCTGTTTCTTGGGGTTGGTGTTTTTCTCATGGAAAGGGACAGAATATATGCAGTGTTTTTTTCTTTTTCTTTTTTTTGATTGGAGGATAATTGCTTTACAATGTTGTATTGGTTTCTGCTGTACAGCAAAGTGAATCAGCTATAAGTATACATGTATCCCTCCCCTCTTGAGCCTCTTTCCCACTACTCAGTGTTTAAGAGCCAGGCTTCCTGGGTCCCCAACCTGGCTCTGTCTCTTGCTGATGTGGGACTTTCATAAAACTAGTTAACAAATCTGTACCCCAATTTTCCCAAGAATGGGGAATAACTATAGTGCCTATCTTACTGGCGATTTTGATGATTAAAAGATAATATAAGGAAAGTAATTATAACAATGCTGGAAAGATAATAAGCACTATATGAGTAGAAATTATGGTTTCAAGGGGGCAAAATATAGGGAAAACCAACAGCACTGGAAGACTTAGAAGAGCTAAGTTTGAATTATGATTCTGCCTTCAGAAAGCTGTGCAAATTGAGACCAAACACTTCTGAGACTTCGGTGTTTTCACTTATGCCAGTGGTCTGCAAAGTTTTGCTGTAAAGGACCAGAGAGTAAATATTTTAGGCTTAGGAAGCCCTATGGTCTCTGTGGCATTTACTGTGGACCCTCTGAATCCATGCATGGATTCAACCTCTGTGGCTCCTTGAATCCACGGATGTATAGTCTGGAGATACAGAACTTGGAGATACACAACACTGCACTACACTATTTCATATAAAGGGACTAAAGCATCCATGGATTTGGCCATAGGGCTTGCTGGAACCAGTCCACTACTGAGTAATGACTATGCTCATCTCTGTCATTTCTATCATGGAAAGCAGCAATAGACAAGATATAAATGGATCGATGGATGCCAATACAACTTTATTTACAAAAATAGTAAAAACAGGCTCTTCTGTGTTTCCATAAAGCTGTATTTATAGACACTGAAATTAGAATTTCATACAATTTCCAAATGTCACCAAATATTATTCTCTTATTAATGTTTGTCAATGATTTAAAAATTAAAAAAATATTCTTAGCTCATGGACCACACCAAAACAGGTAGTGGGACAGACCTGAACCAAGGTCCATAGTTTTCACACTATTAACCTATAGAATTAGCCAACAAGCAAGCACAGGAAAAGTTAAGTTTTCCCAAACTGGGATAATATAGTGTAGGTGTTGCAGGAGGTTGGGGGCTATTCCTTTGCCTTCCAACCTCATATAGAATTTGAATGGATTTATATTATAAGCTTATATATAAAACCATTCAAATTACAATATATAAGCTTATATAAGTTTATAACAAAAAACTATTCAAATTCTGTATGAGGCAGCTCAGACAGTAAAGAATCTGCCTGCAACTCAGGAGACCCAGGTTCAATCCCTGGGTCAGGGAAGACCCCCTGGAGAAGGGAATGCCTACCCACTGCAGTATTCTTGCCTGCATAGAGGAGCCTGACAGGCTACAGTCGCAAAGAGTCAGACACAGCTGAGTGACTAACACTTCACACATACTATTTATAGTTGGCTAGGTTTGATTTGGGCTTCCCTGATGGCTCAGTGGTAAAGAATCCACCTGCCAATGCAGGAGACGCGGGTTCTATCCCTGAACTGGGAAGATCCTCTGGAGAAGGAAACGGTAACCCACTCCAGTATTCGTGCCTGGGAAATCCCATGGACAGAGGAGCCTGGTGGGCTACTGTCCATGGAGTTGCAAGAGAGTCGGCATGACTTAGCAATTAAACAACAGATTTGATTTACATGTTCCCATTTCTAAAATAACTAAAATAACATCAAGCTCTTGGAGAGAGAATGAAATTTCCTTTAATATTCTTGACTATGAGAAGTCATGTTGATCTTGTATTTCAACATTTGCATCTTTTCTAAGAACACAATCTGGAAGGATTGCTGAGACAAAATTTTAAAACTTGTTACTATAGAGCAGATAAATTTAGTTGATCATTTTCATGTTATCTTAAAGAAAACAAAAAGTTATTGTCTGTAAAATTCCCCAACAGGCAAGCCACTCCCCTCTTTTACACAACAAAAGAGTACTCTCATGCCAAACACAGCAATAGCAACACCATCAAACATCCAGACAACATTCAAAACTTCCAGTCTTCTCACAAATGTCTCATATTATTTTTTAGCTTATTGTTTATTTTTAATCAAGACCCAAACAAGTTTCAAATATAGAACTGATTGTTACTTTTATTGCATTTTAAAAAATCTCTAAGTACCACTGCCAACTAATTTTGGGCAGTTTATTTGTTTTCAAAACCATAGTTTCCCACAACTGTACCTCCATCGTGTCATTTATCACACTTCTCTGTCTTCTAGATTACTTGTAAATCGACAATGAGCTCGAGAAATTTGATCAGGTTCAAACTTGATTTTGTTTTTTGCAGGACTACTTCATAGGTAGTGAATATGTGTGTCTTCTATTCTTAAAAGAAAACATTCTCCAATATTAACTTAGATGATTTTGATAACAATGTTACTTAAGGACAGCCTAAAACTGTGCAAGCTTCTTAAGAACTCTTTATTTAAAGAGTTTTAGAGTTATAAAAGTTTATGAAGCTGCTATAAAACTAGGTTTACAAATTGAATACAAAGTACCAAAGTTAAACTACAATTTGACCACATTAATTTAACATGACAGATTGCTTTCCTGAGAATAAGCAAGTGCACACAGCTTGAACATAGGACTCTTCACTCTCTGGTACTGGTCCATTAGGGTTCTTCCTGTCCACATTGCCACATGCAGGACACTTGATTCGTTGTGGGACTTTCCCCTCTGTGACCTGCTTTGAAACTCATGTTTGAGTGGTGTCCATGACATCCTTGGCCTTTGTGCATTATTTGAGAAAAATGCTGAACATCTGGCATCTGTAAATGTTGACCTCCTTTTTTGTTCTAACCACAACTGCTTCTTTTGTATCCTATTAACCCATGAACACAAGTCTGTTAAAATTTAAAGGCCTAAAGAAATGTATCCTGAGTGGCTTTCACACATTTCTCAAATGAGCTTCAATTTTAAGGTCACAACTTCACTAAAATTATTAAGGAAACTCATTGAACTGTTTCTAAAAATCCCAAACACTGAGCTTCATGATCCATTAAATACAGTGCCTTTCTGCCCTTTCAGTGTATGTCTTCACTTGGAGAGCCTTCTAGGCAGGAGAAGACCAAAGGCCAGGCAAATCTCCCATGAGAATGAGAGGAAAGAGAAAACAAGTTTTAGATTTAAATTAGTCTTCTTTTCATTGCAAGAGTCAAAAACTAATGCAATGTTGGCTTGGATAACACAGAGTATTTATGGGCTCATATCACTAGGAAATCCAGAAGGCTTTTTGCTTCAAAATGGATTTATCCAAAAGCACAAAGACATCTGGTTATTTTCAATGTATTTGTTAAGACTTCTGTCCTTTACCATCCAACATCCCCTCTGTCACATTTCCACACTTGAGTGGAGATGGAGCAGTTGTGAAAATTTGGCTAAATGGAAATTGCATTGGGACTACACTTACCATCCATATATTTATGTAGTTCTCTGTCTCAGTATAAAGTGTGTTACTGGTCAAACTAGTGTAGAAATCACTTCCAAGATAACCCCACTGCCCACTGGGCCAACTCATACAGTTCACAGATGTAGGGCCATCAGTCAGTTTATGTAATGAATATGTTCTAAAGGACATTCGTGATTTTGTAGCCTTTATTTCAAACAGTACTTTATGAACTTCAAAAGCTACTAATTAAGATCCATTCATACATATGCATGGCTGAATCCCTTCAGTGTTCATCTGAAACTATCACAACATTGTTAATCGGCTACATGCTGTGTTATGCTTAGCCACTCAGTCGTGTCTGATTCTTTGTGACCCCATAGACTGTAGCCCACCAGGCTCCTCTGTCCATGGGGATTCTCCAGGCAAGGATACTGGAGTGGGTTGCCATTCCCATCTCAGGGGATCTTCCCAACCCAGGGATCGAACCCAGGTCTCCCACATTATAGGCGGATTATTACTGTCTGAGCCACCATCAGCTATACCTCAATACAAAAAAATTTTTTTAATTGTTAAAAAGATCCACTGTGTGGATCACAATAAACTGTGGAAAATTCTGAAAGAGATGGAAATACCCAGACCACTTGACCTGCCTCTTGAGAAACCTATATGCAGGTCAGGAAGCAAAAGTTAGAACTAGACATGGAACAACAGACTGCTTACAAATAGGAAAAGGAGTACGTCAAGGCTGTATATTGTCACCCTGCTTATTTAACTTCTATGCAGAGTACATCCTGAGAAACACTGGGCTAGAAGAAGCACAAGCTGGAATCAAGATTGCCGGGAGAAATATCAATCACCTCAGATATGCAGATGACACCACCCTTATGGCAGAAAGTGAAGAGGAACTAAAAAGCCTCTTGATGAAAGTGAAACAGGAGAGTGAAAAAGTTGGCTTAAAGCTCAACATTCAGAAAATAAAGATCATGGCATCAGGTGCCATCACTTCACGGGAAATAGATGGGGAAACAGTGGAAACAGTGTCAGACTTTATTTTGGGGGGTTCCAAAATCACTGCAGATGGTGACTGCAGCCATGAAATTAAAAGACGCTTACTCCTTGGAAGGAAAGTTACGACCAACCTAGACAGCATATTAATAAGCAGAGACATCACTTTGCCAACACAGGTCCGTCGAGTCAAGGCTATGGTTTTTCCAGTGGTCATATATGGATGTAAGAGTTGGACTGTGAAGAAAGCTGAGCATAGAAGAACTGATGCTTTTGAACTGTGGTGCTGGAGAAGACTCTTGAGAGTCCCTTGGACTGCAAGGAGATCCAACCAGTCCATTCTAAAGGAGATTAGTCCTGGGTGTTCATTGGAAGGACTGATGCTAAAGCTGAAACTCCAGTACTTTGGCCACCTCGTGTGAAGAGTTGACTCATTGGAAAAGACTCTGATGCTGGGAGGGATTGGGGGCAGGAGGAGAAGGGGACGACAGAGGGTAAGATGGCTAGATGGCATCACCAACTTGATGGACATGAGTTTGACTGAACTCCGGGAGTTGGTGATGGACAGGGAGGCCTGGCGTGCTGTGATTCATGAGGTTGCAAAGAGTCGGACATGACTGAGTGACTGAACTGAACTGAAAAAGATCCGTAGCTCTGTTTCTAAAGAAACTTCCAGGTAAATACGGTAGCTTCAACATTTTTCTGTTTTCAAAATCCTTCTACTAAAATAATAAACTTTAGCTGTTGTATTTTTTGTTTGTTTGGGCTTTTGTTGTGTTTTTAGGTATAAATGCATAAGGTAGTGGAGAATGGGAAAAAAGACAATAGAAACAAAATTTTGTGAGCTGGAAAGAAAGTGGGAAAGTGGTAAGAGAGAATTATTAATAGTAGCCCTGAGAAGGCTGAATCAAACTACAAGCAGGGAAGGCTGAGTATCAAAGCAGATTACACTTCTCAGAAAATGAGAAAAAAAAAAATCAATCAGTAGTCAGAAAAGTTTTTGTAGTGCTCACAAATGTCACTGGAGACTGCAAGGAAATGGAGGTAGCCTTCAATATGGCAAGGAGGAAGCTTGAGCCCTGCAGGGTTGTTTTGTTTGTTTGGGTTTTGATTCTTTATTGTAAGTCAAAGTCCATGTAAAAGTGAGATAGCAATTAGGATGTTGAAAGATCCCCGTGTTGACTCACTCTCGCCTAGAGGACAGCTTTCAGCATTCAGTCTTGGTGTCAATTTTGTACTCTTACAGATCAAGGCTATCTCTGCTGTCACCTCCTCTGCATAATCATTCTACCTTTGGTATTCCCAAAGCTCTTTGATCATTTGCATGTAAAGCACTTAGCTAGTGTGGTGCTGCTCCCAACTCTTTCCTGGTGGACCCACTTCCCTTTGGTTACAGGGAGACAACTGAGTTTACCCAAAGGGCACAGTCACTTTGGGGTTACACTATTCCTGAATAATGTCACAAAGACCGATAGCTTAAGAAGTTACAGCAATCACCTAAATGAGAAGCTGTTGGTAGGTAAACATTTTATTGTGGAGGTGGTGGTGTTTAATTCATCAAATCAGCAACTCAGACTTTGCTATCAGATTATCAGTTTGGACATACTCCATGTTTTCTGAGGCAGGGTCAAAAGTAAAGTGACTCCAAAATGCAGAAGTAGGGAGTATAATGTGGTTCTAGCCATTCACCTCTTTGTGGAAAAAGTCACTAACACAAAGATAGAAAAAAGAGGAATCTAGTTCCATAAATTTTATCAAACTGTTTTAGTAACCTTTTCATCTCCATTCTGTCTTTATCTCATTTAGCCACATTGAGATTGCCACTTCATATTTCGGAACAACAGTTTCTCATCTGTAAGGGAGAGATTTTAAATTGATGCTCTAAAGTTCCTTACAATTATATATATATTTTTTCATTTTAAGAAATGGAACAACCCTTAATTGAAAAAAGAATTATTCAGAATTCCTTCCCTAGTTTTGATTCAGTAAAGAGTCAACTGGGGTGTAATGAACCAAAAATATATTTACAGCAATTGTCAAGAAAAGAACAGAAGGGAGATAATCCCTCTTCTTTTTCCTGTTGAAGCCAGTTACCAACAACACCCCCAATTTTACTGCCAAACTCCCTGAGTCATCAGATATTTCATACCCGAGCAAAATCCATTCAGTCCTTGATTATACTGTGAACCCTGAGGACGTCCGGAAAAGTGACAAGGAAGAGATCACATTTGGTTCATCAAAACATTTTACAAATTAAGCCATGACATCCTAAAATAGTGTATTAGAATCACCCAGCAGGACTTCTTCCTGAAAGCATGCAAATGCACCCTCTTTGTTTAGAAGTGGAGTGTCAATTACTTGTGCAGATACAAAAATGACTAATAGCTAAGGCCTAATAAGACACCTGTCAATTTCCCTTTTTTTAGCTTAGCTACTTTCAATTCATGAGAGTTGCTCAACACAGACAGCATTTTGCTGACAGTTCTGAATGTGCCTGAGCAGTGATAGCATTCAGACTAAAATGGAGCTTTCAGCTATTTCCATCCCCTTCTTAAAAATACATTTTAAGAATTACAGTATTAACCACAAATGAATGGCTGCCCAGCCTCTCAAATGAGATACAGAAATAGCATTGTTAAGCCCATCAGAGAAGGAGCAGCTTCCCATCATTGCTCCAGCTAAAGGAGAATGAAGATTTCCTAGAAGAGTCTACAAATAGAAATTGACATTTTCCTGGAACAGACAAATCCCAGTGAAGGACAGGAGATTATCTCCTTTCGAGATTGGAGAATATGTTAAATATAAGAAATCTATCAATAATTAGGACAGTGTTCACAAGTGCTTTTGTGTATGAAAGGAGAGCTTGCTTTATTAACCAACGAAAAATCTGTTCCAAGGTTACCATGACCGAGATAAGAATCAAAGGGTTACTTCATGGGTTGTGAGATTAATCCAAACAATTCAAATTAGACAAGTCTGTACTATAGGGCCCTTTCTGGTCTGAGTTCCGGGAAAATGGC
Organism: Oryx dammah; assembly: GCF_014754425.2. NCBI lineage: Eukaryota > Metazoa > Chordata > Mammalia > Artiodactyla > Bovidae > Oryx > Oryx dammah. The sequence continues at coordinate 149,497,057 of NW_024070186.1, read as the reverse complement.
AGAAAAACACTCTTGAACAGGAAAAAAAGTAAATTGCTTTAAAAAGTCCTCTGGACTAAAAACTAAATAAATAAGTCCTCTGGACTAACTATAGCTAATTCATACTTTGAGTGGTAAAATTATTTATATATTCAAAATCTTAAAGAATTCTCTTTAGACCCTAATTAGCATACTTTTAGAATTCTCTTTCCACATTTAGATTCTGAAACTCACAATGAAGAATGACATTCCCTTTTTACCAAGAAAAAGTAAATGAAGATGAATCAGAATATCAACTGAATAGTATTTTGTACTCCATTTAGGTTTTCTTTAACTAAGATCTTAAGAAAATTTTATCTGCCATTGATCTGAGATGTTTTAATAATTTTCTTTAAGGGCACATTAAGAATAAAAAATAGAATAATTTTAACTAGGACTTTCAAGTTGTGTCTACATGGGCAGTGAGAAAGAAGAATTGGGATACATGTAATTATATTACTAATGTTAGAACTAGAAGATTTCTTTTGGCTCACCTAAATTATCCCTTGATTTACCCCATGAGAAAACTCATGTGTAATTTATATTTATATCTACATTTATCTTTTTCTTAATTGGGGTATAGTTGCTTTACAATGTTGCCTTAGTTTCTGTTGTGCAGCAGAGGGAACCAGCTACACATACACATGATTCTCCTCTTTTTTAGATTTCCTTCCCATTTAGGGTACCACAAAGCATTGAACAGAGTTCCCTGCTGTGCACAATAGGTTCTCATTAATTATCCACTTTATACATAGTAGTGTGTATATGGAGAAGGCGATGGCACCCCACTCCAGTACTCTTGCCTGGAAAACCCCATGGACGGAGGACCTGGTAGGCTGCAAGTCCACGGGGTTGCAAAGAGTCGAACACGACTGAGCGACTTCCCTTTCACTTTTCACTTTCATGCACTGGAGAAGGAAATGGCAACCCACTCCAGTGTTCTTGCCTGGAGAATCCCAGGGACAGGGGATCCTGGTGGGCTGACGTCTATGGGGTTGCACAAAGTCAGACACGACTGAAGTGACTTAGCAATAGCAACAACAGCAACAGTGTGTATATGTCAACCCCAATCTTCCAATATCTTCTTAAAATAATTCATACTCACAAGTTTCATTCATATTTTGATAGCAAGATTCCAACATCATTTTCTTGACTCTTCTAAATTATTATGGCTTAATAAGGTAAGAATCCCATGTCTTGTCCAATGACAAAGTTGGTATATCTTGAGGTCTATTCTAGAGTTTTACAGCACTTTATTTAAATAAAGAGAACAGAACAAGTAAATGAAATAAAACTCATGAGCTACATATTATCACTACCTATCACTGTGCAGGGAACGTAAAAGTCGTTAAAAAAATGCTGATTGAATGAATCTCACTGGAGAAAGCATGGAGTATATTATTAATAAATAAATTAGGCAGGGAACCATAGGACCTGGTGGTGAAGAAAATGGCAACCCATTCCAGGATTCTTGCCTGGGAAATCCCATGGACAGAGGAGCCTGTCAGGCTACAGTCTGTGGGATTGTAAAGAATCAGACCCCAATGACCACAACTGCCCTACATAGAACAGACCCCGACTAAGCCTCACTTTACCTCCAACTCACTGTTTCCTGAGCTGTCAATAAGCTCTTCAGCTCCCAGTTCATCCACTGCTTTAATTTTAAATTTAAATAACATTTACAGAGGTTGCATATGTGCCTGACACTGCTTTAAGGACTTTAAATGCAATAATTCATTTAATCCTCACAACTGTGCTAGGAGCAGGGCCAGCTTCCTGGGCAGCGACAGTGGCTTCATGCTCAGAAGGACCTCATGCTTGGTTTAATGCTCTGCTCCCACCATCTAGCAACTGGGTCCAGCATTCTTATAACATCAGAATTTAAACAAGGAGCTCTACAGATTATGCAACCAATCCCGGGTAGGTGATTAACTCTATTCTCACTCCTATTTTACAGGTACAGAAACTGAGGCAAAGAGCGATTAAGCAACTTGCCCAGAGTCAAAAAGCTCGTCATTCCTGATGTGAAGAGCCGACTCATTAGAAAAGACCCTGATGCTGGGAAAGATTTCGGGCAGGAGGAGAAAGGGGTGACAGAGGAAGAGATGATTGGATGGCATCACCGACTCAGTGGAAATGAGTTACAGCAAACTCCAGGAGACAGTGAAGGACAGAGGAGCCTGGCGTGCTGCAGTCCACGGGGTCACAAAGAGTCAGACACGATTTAGCTATGGATAAGCAACCCTCCCATTTTACAGGTGCAGAAACTGAGGCAAAGAGCAGTTAAGTAACTTGCCCAAAGTCAAAAAGCTAGTCATTCCTGGAGCCAGGAGTCACACCCTACATGCCTCTGCAGCCACAAGGGAGATGCTGGAAGCCATTATGATCAGTTCCCAGCTAGTTCTACAATCCCAGCTAAGGTCGTTTACTAAAAGGAGTGTTGATTTCACTCTCTCTTCCCTCAGTCAATGCTTTTTATAGATGCAGAATCGCAGTGGATAAAGAAAAAGAGATGTTGTATTCACAAACAAGCCTAATTTGAAAAAAGAACTGCTTAGCTAAATGAAAGGTGAGAGGGTTTTAAATGGCCATGGCAGGGGCTTAGCTATTTAAATGACAAGCTAAACAGGATACCTTTGGGGCTATTTCAAGCTCTAATCCCCAAATTAGAGCTTTTAGGAGTGGGATCCAGAGCCCTTACATGGGGAAGACCAAGTTAGCTGGGAATGGCGAAGCCACAGCAGGGGCGGGTCAGATCAAAGGAAACACTCTGCACTGCCTTTTATAGACGTGAAAACAGCCCAACGGCCTGTTGGCCAATGGGTGAACATAAATAAAAGGCTTGCATCAGCTAAGGATCAAATACTAAAGAAAAGAGTCAAGATTTCCTGAGGGCCTGGAGTCAAAGGTCAAGTCCCCTGTTGAGAGAAGCATCTTGCCTCCTTTGGCTTTCAGAGTTCCTGCCTGACCCTTCCCATCTCTGTCTTCTATCTAAGGGAACTGTGGGTGTTTTGCTTTGACAAAAATCTATGAGCTCAAGGGGATGGACTGCAGACATTCCTTGTGAGTCCAGGGCCAGAGCCATATCATGTAGACTCTGAGAGTTATCATCATTATCTTCATATTTGCTATTTAGTTTTCTGTCTGCATTCTGCTTTTGACTTTTTAAATATCAGAATAAAAATCTTTTGTTTTTATTAATTATAAAACTATCTCCCAAATATAAGTCATTTAAGTTAAAAAAAAATTTTTTTTAATCTACTCCGAGAATTCCCTGGTGGTTCAGTGGTTAAGGAGCTTCTCTGATGGCTCAGCAGGTAAAGAATCAGTCTTCAATGCAGGAGACACAGAAGACACAGGTTTGATCCCTGGATCAGGAAGATCCCCTGAGGAGCCGACAGTTAAAAGGGTCGCAAAGAGTCACACCACTGAGCAACTAAGCACAGCACAGCCAGTAGTTAAGACTCCATGCTGTCACTGCAGGGAGTGTGGGTCTGATCTTTGGTCAGGGAACTAAGTGAAAGAAGAGAGTGAAAAAGCTGGCTTAAAACTCACCATTCAGAAAACTAAGATCATGGCATCCAGTCTCATCACTTCATAGCAAATAGATGGGGAACAGTGACAGATGTTATTTTTTGGGGGGGCTCCAAAATCACTTCAGATGGTGACTGCAACCATGAAATTAAAAGACGCTTGCTCCTCGGAAGAAAAGCTATGACCAACCTAAAAAGCATATTAAAAAGCAGAGACGTTACTTTGCCAACAAAGGTCCATCTAGTCAAAGCTATGGTTTTTCCAGTAGTCATGTATGGATGTGACAGTTGGACTATCAAGAAAGGTGAGCGCTGAAGAATTGATGCTTTTGAAATGTGGTGTTGGAGAAGACTCCCAAGAGTCCCTTGGACTGCAAAGAGATCCAACCAGTCAATCCTAAAGGAAATCAATCCTTAGATATTCACTGGAAGGACTGATGCTGAAGCTGAAACTCCAATACTTTGGCCACCTGATGCAAAGAACTGACTCATTGGAAAAGACCGTGATGCTTAGAAAGATTGAAGGCAGGAGGAAAAGGGGATGACAGAGGATGAGATGGTTGGATAGTATCACTGACTCTCTGGAGATGAGTTTGAGCAAGCTCTGGGAGTTGGTGAAGGACAGGGAAGCCTGGCATGGACACAACTGAGCGACTGAAATGAACTGAACTGATTCTCTGATAAACCTGCATTTGTTGTTGTTGTCATTGTTCAGTTGCTCAGTTGTGTCCAACTCTTTGCAACTCCATGGACTGAAGCTTGCCAAGCTTTCTTGTCTTTCACTATAAACCTGCATATTATTTTCTAATTGGATTTGGTAAAGCCAACAGGATCCCAGAGTTCTTAGATTATTATGGTTTTCTGCTTAATCGTATGAGTCTCTATGACTTTAAAGATTTAGTCGGTTAACCAACAACAGTCTCCTTTAGAAGGTCTCCCAACCTATCTCCCTGCTTAGAACTGTAAGGGAACAAGTAAGGATTCCAAAGTGTCTTCCCCATTCTCAAATCCATTCTACCTTTGTCTTTTGTGAGACAAATTGTCCCTCCAATCTGGCCCTGAATTCCTTTTAGTGACATCACTGCTCTATGTGCAACCAAAAGTCAGAAACTCTGACCCTCAAAGAGCAGAGTTGAAGATGCACCTGTTGAAGACTATGGCTGGTAGCAGACAAGCATGAGAGAATGGTGTCTGACCTTGACCCCTGAACACAGGAATCATCTATCACCACACAGCTCACTATCTACATTAACATCGCTCTACTATTCCAGGAAACTTGGAAGATGAAGTTGCAAGTAACTTTAAGCATTTCTGGAAACTTATCAAAAAAAAAAAAAAAAGTCATTTATCCAAGCACTAGACCACTCACCAGACCTCATCAGAGCAAACATCACCTTCTCAGTGCGGGGGGCGCTCCGCAGAAAGAGAGAGGCAGTGGAACTTCCCTCAGCAAAGCCAAGGGGTCCCGAGGCGAGGTGAGCCTGCTGTCTGCCAACCCAGGCCCTCGGCGAGCGAGAGACAATCACACTCGACAGGAGTTTCGTCTGAGCAGTTCCGTGTTATTGTCACAAATTCTTGGTTTATATAGGCAAGCAAGGGGGTTCTGTGAGGGACCTCCCATAGTTACACCAATCATGTTAAAGGTCAAGTCGTCATGCGCTTCATTGTAACAGGAGTCTATGGTGATCACACACTGTCCACGTGCACAGAAATCAAGAGAGCCAATCAAAAACTGTAACATAGACCACGCCCCTATCTCTTCCGCCGGACGCCATCTTAGTTTCTGACGGCAAAAGCTAGCCCCTTTTTTTTTAAGGTTTCCCACGTAGAGCCCCACACTCAGAACAACATTTCCATTAACCAATTTATCAGATGAGTGTGTATGCTTCCTGATTGGTCTTACAACTCTCTTTATGTCTCCCAATTACTATATTACAAACTTTCCCCAAGCCCAATCAACCTCTGCCATATTGAAAGACCCACCTTGCTCCAGACCGTCTAAATATCCCACCCCACCTTTACCATCTCACTCCCAGGAAGTGTATATATGTGTGTGTATACACACACACACACACACACACATATATATATACATGTAGTGTAGCTATACACATATATATCTTGATAATATGTAAATGAACAAAGACAATATCAATGTGTATAAAAGCATTAATAAGTTAACACTTACTCACTATAAAAGAAATGCTGTTTTAAGTTCCGGTCATTCAGTAACTAAACATTCACGAAATCCCTTATGAGAACAATACTAATATTAACCCCACTTCACCAAGGAGGAAACTGAAGCGCAGACTGATTAGACTTATTTAACTTGTGACTTTCGCCACAGTCACAAGACAGGGAAGGGGCAGAGCCCATATTCAAACCCACATGGTCTGGCTCCAGATCTCATGTTCTTTAAACACAACCCTGAATTGTTCTCATAATGGCACTCTTGAAGAAAAGATATACTGCAAGAAGAAATTCTAGCAGGAGTGCAGAATCAAAAATTCTCCACTATCTCACCCCAAAGTAGTGGAGTTGAGAATGAAAGCTGGGAGGTAAGGAGGATTTGCAGGAAACGTTCCAAAGGTCTCATTTGCTGGGAGGGAAGGTGGAAGGAAGAGTAAAGGTATTCTGGGGGAGTCAGCTAATCAAGACAAGAGGGATGATGGCAAAGTATAAAGAGCATCTTGATAAGGGAAATAAATGGTATCTTGTTTCCAACAGTGGTAGAGAAATATGTTATATAGTCATGAGGATCAAAAAGAGAAGACACAGTGGAAAAGTATAGAAATTATGAACAAGAAAGATGAATACAAAGAAAAAAATAGTCAAAACTTTTATATATTTTTATATATTTTAAATATATAAAAATAAAATATAAAGTATTTTAAAAATATAAAATCAAATGTGGAATAAATTGAAATGCGTTGATCATTAAGGGCTCCCAGGTGGCATTAGTGGTAAAGAACCTATCTGCCATCGCAGGAGGTGTAAGAGACCTGGGTTCGATCCCTGGGTGGGAAAGATCCCCTGGACGAGGGCATGGCAACCGACTCCAGTATTCTTCCCTGGAGAATCCCATGGACAGAGGAGCCTGGCAGGCTACAGTCCATGGGGTCGCACAGAGCCAGACACAACTGAAGCAACTCGATCGGCACACATGATCATTAAACTACAAAGCAGAGATGCTCAGATAGGGTTAAAAAAAGAAATTGTAACTGCATACTAATTACAAGAAAGCCACTTATTTTACACATAGTAGTGTACACACGTCAATGCTGCTCTTTCCTTCCCCTACTATGTCTACAAGTGCACTCTCTACGTCCGCGTCTCTATTCCTGCCCTGCAGATAGGTTCATCAGCACCATTTTTCTATGTTTCATATATATGCATTGATATATGATATCTGTTTTTCTGTTTCTAACTTACTTTACTCTGTATGATAGCTCTAGGTTCATCCACATCACTACAACTGACTCCACTTCATTCTTTTTTATGATCAAGTAATATTCTATTTCCTGAGAAACCTGTATGCAGGTCAAGAAGCAACAGAACCAGACATGGAACAATGGACTGGTTCCAAATTGGGACAGGTGTATGTCAAGGCTGCATATTGTCACCCTGCTTATTTAGCTTACATGCAGAGTACACATGAGAAATGCTGGGCTGGATGAAGCACAAGCTGGAATCAAGATTGTTGGGAGAAATATTAATAACCTCAGATACACCAGTGACACCACCCTTATGGCTAAAAGCAAAGAGGAACTGAAGAGCCTCTTGATGAAGGTGAAAGAGGAGAGTGAAAAAACTGACTGAAAAGTCAACATTCAAAAAACGAAGATCATGGCCTCTGGTCCCATCACTTCAGGGCAAATAGATGGGGAAACAATGGAAACACTGACAGACTTTATTTTCTTGGGCTCCAAAATCACTGCAGAAGGTGACTATAGCCATGAAATTAAAAGGCCCCTGATCCTTGGAAGAAAAGCTATGACAAACCGAGGCAGCATATTAAAAAGCAGAGAAATTACTTTGCCAACAATGGTCCATCTAGTCAAAGCTATGGTTTTTCCAGTAGTCATATATGGATGTGAGAGTTGGACTATAAAGAAAACTGAGTGCCGAAGAATTGATGCTTTTGAACTGTGGTGTTGGAGAAGACTCTTGAGAGTCCCTTGGAATGCAAGGAGATCAAACCAGTTAGTCTTAAAGGAAATCAGTTCTGAATATTCACTGGACTGATGCTGAAGCTGAAGCTCCAAAACTTTTTGTCACCTGATGAGAACTGACTCATTGGAAAAGACCCTGGGAAAGATGCTGGGAAAGATTGAATGTGGGAGTAGAAGGGGACAAAAGAGGATGAGATGGTTGGATGGCATCACCCACTCAATGGACATGTGTTTGAGCAAGCTCCAGGAAATGGTGACGGACAGGGAAGCCTGGTGTGCTGCAGTCTGTGGGGTCACAAAGCGTCGGACATGACTCAGCGACTGAACGGCAACAACAACAAATATTCCATTGTATATATGTACCATATCTTATCCATTCATCTATAAAATAGATAGCTAGTGGGAAGCTGCTGTATAACACAGGGAGCTCAGCTCAGTGCTCTGTGTCCACCTAGAGGGGTGGGATGAGGCGGGTGGGGGGGAGGGTCGAGAGGTAGGGGAGATATGTATGCATATAGCTGATTCATGTTGTGCAGCAGAGACTAACACAACATTGTAACGCAGCTGTCCTCCAATTAAAAACTTAAAAATTAAAAATATGTATACACATTCAGATTATATGTAGAGAGAGAATATTCTGTATATACACATTTGGATTTAAAAGAAGATATTGCACCCATGAAACAAAATGGATAGTATAAAGAAAAGAAACATTCCGAGAAGGAAGATTTCTTTCGAAATGAAGAACATGAAAGTAGAAATGGAAGAACTCAGTAGAAAGGGTGGAATAGAAAATTAATTATTTACCAGCAGATAGAGCACACAGATGGAAATGGGAAGTGGACCTGCGGGAAGATGAAAAAATCCAAGAACTAGTCCCACTGATTTTGAATAAAGGAGTGAAAGTGAAGGTGAAAAAGTAGAAAATGTAACTCAAAGTTAATGACGTTAGTTAAAATTTATAATTAATACAGGTGATTGACATATATAATTGGTGAGATATATGAACATATGTTCATATAATGGATGTGCTTTTTAGTGAAGGGATAGATTCCTTTTGTGTTTAAAGTAAAATGTCTTGTTCTAGGATGTAATGGAAAACAGTAACAGGAAAAAAAAATGTGAATGGGTACAAGTAGGAGAAGGTTTGAAGAAAAGTAAAAATATGCTCAAATCTACTGAGGGCCAAAGAAATGCAAATTAAATACACAATACAATATCACTTTATACATCATTGGACAGATAACCTTTTAAAACAGGTAACATCTCTTGTTAGCAGGGTTATGAGGAAAACACACAGCTATGTCTTCCTGGAGAGCAAAATGACAATATCAATTAAAATTTAAATTCTACCACTTTTGCCCAGAAATTTCACTCCTGGGAGTCTACACTTTAAAGCTGAAAGCTGCAGTGCAGAGGATTTATGTGCAAGATAGTTTATTGAAACACAGAATGTAATGGCAAAAACAAACAAAGTGACTGTCCATCAGTGGTGAAACAGTTGATTTAATCATATTGTTTTCATATGAGAGACTGGCCTACAGACATTCAAAGAATGAATCCAAGCCATAGAAACTGTCTTGGAGGGATTAGTATGTGGAGCTGTTGAGTGAAAAGAAGCATGATGCAAAAAAGCATGATTTCTTTGTATAAAATATTTACTTAGAAATATGTGGGCTCCTGTATGTATATATTTGAGTGGATGGTGTGAGGTTGGAAGAAAATGTTAAAGGACATTTTTGTTAACATGGATTGGGAGGAGAAGTGTGTAATGTGGGGACACTAGAGAGGAGGAGGAGGGGGAAAGCAAAGGAAAAAAAAAAAAAAAGAAATTCTCTTAAAAGCGGAGGCAAGATTTGAATGCATTACCCTGATGGCTCAGATGTTAGAGAATCTGCCTGTAATGTGGAAGACCCAGGTTCAGTCCCTGGGTGGAGAAGATCTCCTGGAGAAAGGAATGGCAACCCTCTTCGGTATTCTTGACTGGAGATTCCCAAGGACAAGGGAGCCTGGTGGGCTACAATCCACAGGATCGCAAAGACTCAGACACAACTGAAGCAACTTAGGGTGCATGCATTGGTATTTTGATATTGAGCTTCATGAGCTATTTGTATATTTTGGAGATTAATCCTTTGTCAGTTGCTTCACTTGCAGATATTCTTCCATTCTGAGAGTTGTCTTTTCATCTTGTTTATGGGAGGGAGGTCCCAGAGGGAGGAGTTTTATATGTATACATATAGCTGACTCATTTCATTGTACAGCTGAAACTAACACGACATTGTAAAGCAATTATACTCCAATTTTAAAAAAAGAGAATGTCAATCTCGTTTGTTACTATTTGTTGTTTTTGTCGTTGTGTCCAGCTCTTTTGCATCACATGGACTGCAGCCCACCAGTCTCCTCTGTCCATGGGGTTTCCCAGGCATGAATAATGGATCGGGTTGCCATTTCCTTCTCCAGGGGATCTTCCCGATCCAGGGATCAAACCAGAAATTCCTGCATTGGCAGGCAGATTCTTTACCACTGATCCACTCAGGGAAGCCCATCAAACTCATAGGAAGATACAAACTAGGGGCACAGGAATACAATTTTGCAATGAAGAATAGGAAATTCATGGACTCTTGAGCTATTCTTCTAGAATTAGAAAATGGTTTGGGCCTAGTCTACAATGAATTTAGATTCAACTTCAACTTTGGGACCCTATGTATTTTTGCATATCTCATTTTAACTAATTTACATGCCGTGTGAGTCCATTTAACACTGCAGTATTATTTCAGACTGTTTCCTTCAACCTCCAAAACATTCTATAGTTTATTCTACTGGGGCAGTAAGATGAATAAACATAAGCACTATCGCTGGTGTCTTACAGTTTACAAAATGTATTCTTATTCTTCCTCTCACTGACACTGTCAATGGGCCTGTGAGATGGCACCAGTAAAGCTGGGATAATCATTGTTATGTTAGTTTGACAAGTGGGAACACTGAGACTCAGAGGGGAGAGTGGCTTACCCAGGTGCTGAAGGGTGGACTGCATTCATATTCAGGTCTTCTAAGAGTACATGCAGTATTGGTGTCAGGATTGGATTCCCAGGTGACTCAGTGGTAAGGAATCTGCCTACCAATGCAGGAGACATGGGTTCAGTCCCTGGGTTGGGAAGATCTCCTGGAGGAGGAAAGGGCAACCCACTCCAGTATTCTTGCCTGGAGAATCCTATGGACAGAGGAGCCTGTTGGGCTACAGTCCATGGCGTCAAAAAGAGTTGAACATAACTAAGCATGCACATATGGCTATGTCTATTGGTATAAGAACAAGGAATGTATATTTTTATATGCTACTGATGGGGGTGCCTACTGCTATAATGTTTCTGGAGGATAATGTGGCAGTTGGTATCAAAGGCCTTAAAATAGGTGTCTTGGGGAATTCCCCGGTGGTCCAGTGGTTAGGACTAGGAGCTTTCTCTGCAGGAGCCCAGGTTCTATCCCTGGTCCGGGAACTAAGATCGTGCAAGCCACTCATCATGGCTGCAAGAAGCAAATAAATAAATATCTTAGCTGAAGCTGCCCTAACAAAATACCATAGACTGAGGGGCAACAGAAATCCAGTGTTGTTGGGCAAAACACATTACGTTTCTGAAATTCATATTCAAAAAGAACGAGACGAGCAGTCCATACTGCTTAACTTGTTATGAATATTATGAAGGCCTAGTACAGTGCTTGGCAGGTCATAGTTTCCTTATCAGACATTTTCATTAGCCATTAATAGAACACTCAACAAAAATGGCTTAATCAATGGACATTTATTCTCTCAAATAACAAGAAGTCCAGAAGCAGAATTAGTTTAGCTTCTCAGTAAAGTCAGGGCTTTCTATTAGCTTTCTTATTGTTTTTATTTTATTTTTGGGGAGTGCCTTTCAGTATACAGAGTCTTAGCTTCTCAACCAGGGAGCAAACCCATGCCTGTTGCAGTGGAAATGCAGTCTTAACCACTGGACTGCCAGCGATGTCCCCTTATTGTTTTTATAACTTTATTTCCTCATGGTCTCAAGATGGCTGCTACAACTCTATAGATCACATCCCCACATGACAACTACCAAAGTTAGGTGAGAGTGGTGACGGCAGAAAATTCTCCCTAGAAGTCCTCAGACTTCCTCAGAACTGGGTCACCCAGTTACCCTCAATCATAGTGCAAAATCCTGCCCAGAGCCGAGTCTAACGGGGAACTAGTGGCAGGCGAGATCTGAATCCAAGTCTTGTGATTCCAGGCTCCCCACCACAGGTTACACTTCAGGACTGCCTTGTGTAGCTGTGTAGATTGTGATCAGTGCAAGGGCCCTAGACTAAAAGGAGTGTGTGGGTGTTCCTTGCACTCAGATGCTCAGTAGTATCTGACTGTTTGCGACCCCATGGACTGTAGCCCACCAGGCTCCTCTGTCCATGAGATTTTCCAGACAAGAACACTGGGGCGGGTTGCCATTTCCTCCTCCAGGGGATCTTCCCCACCCAGGGATTGAAACTGCATCTCCTGTGTCTCCTGCTTTGGCAGATGGATTCTTTACCACTGTGCCACCAGGGAAGTGGGAAGGGGCCAAAACCCAGCTCACCTCTGCTCTCCAAGCCGTGACCCTATTTCTGAGCCCCCATCTACCTGAAGAAGTGAGCATCTTCTTTTTCAGAAGGGCCATTTCTGACACTCACAAAGCTGCACTGGGCTTGCTAAGCCCTGGACCACCCACGGGAAGGTGCCTCTTTAGAATACAAGTGGAGATTCCACCTGGGCTACCTGTAGCCCTGTCTGGCTTGATTCTAGAGCCTGGGGACTTGGATGAGCCTACAGACGGGAAAGCAGGGAGATGCAGGGACCCCAATTATGGGGAGAAAAGGCCAGGAGCCAAGTAAGGACTGCCTAGAATCTACTTTCATGTGCTACCTTCAACAATACTTTAAGGAAAAAATTTCTTTCTGGGATATCCTAAAATGGAATCTCCCTTCATGTAGCCTTCGTCCAGCAAAGCTAGAGTGCATGGCCATATGCTTCCCCGCCAAGGGGTAACTGGACAGGACTCACCCTCACTCGTATGTATCAGGGATAGATGATTTAAAGCACTCTTGAATATCACCTCTCCTGTTCTCCCACTGGCCTATCTGCACAGAACTTCCAGAATAAGCTACGATACAGAATATCCCTGCAGGGGATTTCCTTGGTGGTCCAGTGGTTAGGAATCCTTGCAAGGCAGAGGACATGGGTTCAATCCCTGGTTGGGGGACTAAGATCCCACACATCACAACTAAGCCCATGCACAGAAACTGGAGAATCTATGCACCGCAGTGAAGATCCTGTGTGCCACAACTAAGATCCTATGCAGCCAAATAAACAAACATTTAAAAAAGAAGAAAAAAGAATGTCCCTGAAGTGAACTTCTTTTAGCTCTTCCAGATGGCTCAGTGGTAAAAGAATCCACCTGTCATTACAGGAGATGCAAGAGACGTGGGTTCAGTGGGTTCAATCCCTGGGTCAGGAAGATCCCCTGGAGGAGAAAATGGCAACGCACTCCAGGATTCTTGCCTGGGAAAGGCCATGGACAGAGGAGCTTGGCGGGCTAGAACACACAGTTCTTACTGTTCCACGTGTTTTTCTATCTCTGTACGTGATGTTTATCCCTACAGCTTGGGATCTCTCCCTGAACCCCACTCCTCCTCCAGGTAAACAATTCCAAGCTCCTTCCTCAAGGATGCAACTTGAATGTCCTTCAGATCATTAACCAGATTTCACTGGCATATTACAGGTTTATAGGTATGACTCAACAGAGGAGTGGGAAACTCCTCCCCGGAGCCAAAGACCTCATTCTTATCTTTTCAGCTCAGCTCAGCTCAGAGCACAAGGAGCTCTCTGGATTGCGCCAAGATCAGCAAGAAGGGCAACACCTCATCTTGGGAAGGTTAATAATCAGCATGGTGTGGGGGAGGGGTGGAAGAGAAAGGATAAACCATCCACAGAAGGACTGAGAAGAATCAGAAAGAAAACCTCCCTTAGGCCTGAAATCCCCCAGGGCAAGCCCTGCTTCCAGAGGTGGGGTCCTAGAGACAGAAAGCAAAAGATCAGGATTGGCTCAGAGGCTAATCAGCAGTTGCTGTTCTCCTGTTCAATTGCTAAGGGACAGTCGCTCAGTTGTGTCCGACTCTTTGCAACCCCATGGACTGTAGCCTACCAGGCTTCTCAGTCCAAGGGATTTTCCAGGCAAGAGTACCGGAGTGGGTTGCCATTTCCTTCTCCAGGGGATCTTCTCGACCCAGGGATCAAACCTGGGTCTCCCGCATTGTAGGCAGACACTTTACCTTCTGAGCCACCAGGGAAGCCTGTTCAATCGCTAAGTCGTGTCCAGCTCTTTGCAGTCCCATGGACTGCAGCACACCAGGCTTCCCTGTCCTTCACTATCTCCTGGAGTTTGCTCAAACTCCTGTCCATTGAGTCGGTGATGCCATCCAACCATCTCGTCCTCCGTCACCCGCTTCTCCTCGTGCCTTCTGTCTTTCCCAGCATTCGGGTCTTTTCCAATGAGTTGGCTCTTGGCATCCAGTGGCCAAAGTATTGGAACTTCATCTTCAGCATCAGTCCTTCCAAGGAATATTTGGGTTGATTTCCTTTAGGAATGACTGGTTTGATCTCCTGACAGTCCAAGGGACTTGTGCTAAGTAGCTTCAGTCATGTCAGACTCTGTCCATGGGATTCTCCAAGTAAGAATACTGGAGTGGGTTGCCGTGCTCTCCTCCAGGGCATCTTCCTGACCCAGGGATTGAACCTGCATCTTCTGTGTCTCCTGTGTTGACAGGTGGGTTCTTTACCACTAGTACCACCCGGGAAACCCAATCAGTAGTGGGATCCCACCGACTGCAGTGTGAGTGTGCTAAGTCGCTTCAGTTGTGTCCAACTCTTTGCAACCCTGTGGACTGTAGCCCGCCAGGCTCCAGAATACTGGAGTGGGTTGCCATGCCCTCCTCCAGGGGATCTGAGACCTGGATAGAAATCAAATGGCTACAGCTGAGCTGCTTCCCTTCTTGGAAACGGTGCTTCTCACGTGAGAAATCCTACCTGGGGCTCTCCAGGCCCCCATGTGTGTGGGACCCAGGGTCTAAGGAGAGCTGTTTATTCACAAAAATGATTGAATAACTGCTGAGTGTATCTGATCAGGGGCAAACCTAGGCCCACGTGCCCCCAGAGGATGGCCCTGTGAGCTGCCAAGGCATGAAAGACTGCAGGAAGGGACTTCCCTGCTGCTCCAGTGGTTAACAACCCACCTTGCAATGCAAGGGACATGGGTTCTTTCCCTAGTCAGGAAACTAAGATCCCACATACCCACTCAGCAACTAAACCCATGTGCCACAGCTAGAGAATCCGGGAGCCGCAATGAAGAACCTGTGTGCTGCAGCTGAGACCTGTCCCACTCAAAATAAACAAATATTGAAAAAAAAAAAGAGAGATTGCAGGACGGATACCATTTAGAAGATGGTAGAGACAGAAAGAGAACCTGCATCTCCGTTAATGAAGATTAGCCCGTGCTTACAAGCACTCGCCCTCTGGGGGTGATGCTTCCTGGATGGCTGTAATTAGAGATGGCCACACACAGATTCTGTCATGTAGGCAGGTCAACAAATACGCAACCCTTTCCTGTGTGTGAGTGTAAATATTACCAGCCCAGGACAGTATCAAGTTTCTAATCGAGACACGCTCTCTCTTTGGGCAAAGGAGGTTCTCAAATTAGCGGTATGTGGGTAAAGCTGCCCGGCACAGCGTGGAGAACAGCAAAGCTCGCCTCCACGTGGAGGATTCGCTTATGGTTCAGTGCGCCCACCGCTGGAAATGCAATGACTGCTGTGCGCTTCCCAGCTTACACGGGGTCGGGCAGTGTGAATACATTTAAGGATGTGGAACGGGTCTTTCTACTAGCTTAAATGTAAACCACAACTCTGCTGGGAGGAGGCCTGGAGAATGTTTCTGAATGTTTCCTCTCAGAAGGAAACTTGAGGGGAAAAATGGTTTTGTTTAAAAAAAAAAAAAATTGAGATGTAATTGACATATGACATGATGTTAGTTTCAAGCATACAACATGATTTGCTATTTATATATGTTTTGAAATGGTTACCACAGGAAGTCTAGTTAACATCTATCACCATGCATGGTTAACAATTGTTTGTGTGTGACGAGAACGTTTAAGATCCACTCTTTTGGGAATTTTCCAATTCAAATACACAACACAGTATATGTTGTTTAGTTGCTATGCTGAATATCACATCCCCAGGACGTATTTCTTTTGTCACTGGAAGTTTGTACTTTAGACTATCTTCACCCATTTCAGCCACCTTTCTCCTTCTGCCTCTGGCAACCACCAACCAGTCTGTTCCCTGTATCTATGAATTCAGTTGTTTTTTGGCTTGTTTTTCAGATTCCACAGAAAAGTGAGATCAAACAGCATTTGTCTTTCTCAGACATTTCATTTAGCATAATGCACTCAGGGTCCCTTCATGTTGTCAAAAATGGCAAGATTTCTTTTATTGCTGTTGTCACACTGCAAGGCATGTGGGATCTTACTTCCCTCATCAGGATCAAACCTGCACCCCTTGCAGTGGGAGCGTGGAGTCTTAACCACTGGACCACCAGAGATGTCTCCAACATTTCTTCATGTTGTGGCTGAATAATATTCCATTGTATATATCAGTTTTTTTTATCCGTTTACCCATCAGTGGACACTTAGGTTATTTCCATGTCTTGAGTATTGTAAAAAATGCTGCAAAGAATGTGGGGGCGCAGATATCTTTTTGAATTAGTGTTCTCTTTTCCTTCTAATAAATACTCAGAAGTGGAATTATCTGTTGTTTTTAAAGAATCATTCGACTTGATGCTGACACTCACCCTCTGAACAGCATGGCCTTGAAACATACAGAACCTGAGACTGGCTGGCAGGAAAATGTGCATCAATGTGCATCAAGAAGAAAAAATATATATATAAACAGCATTATGGCATGAGTTTGTGCTGATGGGAACTCTCAATGTAAATTGGAGCCGCTCCATGGCCAGAGGCTTAGAAACCTGGGAAGGACGAGAACCTACGTAATACAGAGGAATTTAGCAAAGGGGCCTATGAGACGTGCAGAAATATCCTCTTTACCTTGATTTTATCTTGTGACCCCTGGATCTCAGGGTCACTTACTAGGAAAACAAGCAAGGGATGCCTTATGTAAGAGAAAAGAGTCACGGAGCTGTTTTGAGTTAAAATCCAACCCAAGACATGAAGTTCAAAACCACTGAATCTTAGGAATCTCCATTGTTATAGTAGTTGATGCAGACAATTTCCTGTACATCCCAGTCTGCCATTCAGAGGATAAAAGGGGGGTGAAGTCTATTTTGTAGGAGAAAACAAGGAACCTTCTACTCTGACCAACTGCTATGGGGCAGTCTCTTCACAGAGATTCCCCCAGCAACAACAAAGATAATAAAAGTTTTAAGACTTACCTTTTGCTGCAGTCTGCATACTCTGAACACAGTGATGTGACAGAACATGCCATCCAGTGCAGCACAGGGTGGCATGGTTTCAGAGAGAAATTCCATGACTGACAGTGTGATAATTGTGGTTCTGTCCTGAGATGTTGTTTTACTTTATTATGCTTCCTTATCATTTTTACTGGCTTTCTATGTGTGTGCTATTTTTACTCTTTCAAACTCTTTTTGTATGCCTTTAAAAACTCTTATATGACTCAAGCCCCACAAGGGCGTCCCTGGTGACTCAGTGATAAAGAGTCTATCTGCATTGCAGGAGACACAGAAGACACGGGTTCAATCCCTGAGTCAGGAAGATCCCCTGAAGGAGGGCATGGCAACCCACTCCAGTATTCTTGCTTGGAGAAGCCCCTGGACAGAGGAGCCTGGCAGACGAATCATAAGGTTGCAAAGAGTCAGACACGACTGAAGCGACGAAACACAGCAAGCCCCCAAAAGTGGGGAGCCATTGCTTTAAAGTCTAGGATAATGTCAGAGAGAGAACCCTTTCAGTATAAGCCATGTCAGAACTCACTCAACTCTAATCTGATCACGAGAGTGCTGTCCTCAACTAAGGATGCAAAGTCCAGATAAATAAACAGATAGGGCAGATAAAAATAGAGTCCCTCTTTTCCTTAAAAGCAAGAAGCCCAATAACAAATTTCCTTTAGGGTTTAACAGTGTTTGGCAAGTCAGTCTCGTTGGAAGCGTGTGGACTTTGCTGTCTGATCATTTACTCATTTCTTTGACAGATTTGCCACTTGCTAGGTAAACACAGTAGTTGGGGTGCTGGGGCTTAGTTACTCCAAAGCTTATGGGATCCTAGTTCCCTCGCCTGGGATCGAACCCACATTCCTGCATTGCAAGGTGGATTGTCAACCACTGGACCAAAAGGGGAGTCCCTCCCTCATGTATTATTATGAAGATTAAAGAAGATAGTTCACTTAACAGCACAGAGTGGTGCAAATAGTAGGAATTCAATAAATGTTTGAGTTTCTTCTTTTGTATTCTTTTTTTGTTTTTAAGAAATTTACATTTGATCTATTTTTTAAAAATCACCCCAGCTGCCCTATGGAGACCATATATAAATGGAATGAATGGAAACGAGGTGAGTTCAGGAGGCTACTGCAACTGTACAAATGAGAGATAATAATGACTTGGACTCAGCAGAAAAGGAAAGAAGAGGGTAGACCTGGGAGTGTGTTTTCAAGGTACAGTTGACAGAATTTACTCTGGGGCATGAGAAGAGAGAAAAATCCCTTTTAAAAATTTGTATTTAGTTTATTTCATCCTGAAGAAAGGGAACCTGACCCTTTGATGGTGTCTCGATTAGCTTTGTCCAAATAACTTTCAGCGATAATGGGAATGTTCTGTATAGGTGTTGTCCAATGTGTTAGATAGTAGCCACATGTGCCTATTAAGCACATGAAGTGTGAGCAGAGTGACTAGGAACTGAATTTTTAATTTTATTTAATATAACAATTTAAATTTATGTATTAGTAGTTACCATATTCGACAGTGCATATCTAGATAACAGACCCACCTAGATATTTTTCCTCCATAATCCTTTCAAGTTGTCGTTCAGCTGATAAGTTATGTCTGACTCTGCGACTGCAGTACTTCCCTGCCAGGCTTCCCTGTCCATCACCAACTCCCAGAGTTTGCTCAAACTCATGTCCATTGAGTCTGTGATGCCATTCAGTCATTTCGTCCTCTGTCATCCCCTTCTCCTCCTGCCCTCAATCTTTCCCAGAGTCAGGGTCTTTGGGCCGTAAAGTTGGCTCTTCGTATAAAGTGGCCAAAGAATTGGAGCTTCGGCTTCATCAGTCCTTACAATGAAAATTCAGGGTTGATTTCCTTAGTTACACAGACACAATTTGAAGAAACTACAATTTGCTTTCACATACATTTTTATGACTTTATCTAATCTTAATGGCTTGCCTAGTTTCTGATGACTGAGCTAAAAGCATGAAAAAAAATGATAAAGACTCTTCTGCTTCTATTAA
Source organism: Oryx dammah (assembly GCF_014754425.2). Taxonomy (NCBI): domain Eukaryota; kingdom Metazoa; phylum Chordata; class Mammalia; order Artiodactyla; family Bovidae; genus Oryx; species Oryx dammah. The sequence goes on along the minus strand of NW_024070186.1, from coordinate 149,477,799 downwards.
TCCCAAAGTTATGGCATTAAAGGGTAACCCATTTTGACCAATTGTAAACATCATATAAATTATATCCTTGCATGCTTTAATTAAGTTGGAATATTGCTGTTCTGCCTAATTCATGTGAAATCAATTGTTGTGGTAACTTATATAGCATGTGCTTGACCATAATGTCTATAGGAGAAATGATGAATTTCAAAAGGACCCAGAAAAAAGACTATGACCTAAACACTGGTAATAACTCTGACTTTCTTCCAACCTAAGAACTGGAGGTGTCATCAAAACATAGGTAGTTAGCAGACATCTCAAGGTCAGCATAAGGGGATTGCAGGGGTGATATTAAAAGTGAAAATAAACTTTAATTTTTTTCTATTTCCTATTTTGTGTGTGATTGTAATATTTTCAATTTATTTGGAAATCTTTATATTTTCTTTTCTTCCTATCTTTTCTTTTCTGATTATCCTTACGTGAGCTCCAAATAACTGCTGGTTACCCTATAGTCTACATACATCTCAACAATGTATTCAAAACTAAACCTTTCATCTAAACTGTCTTTAGGGCAAAGATCGAGGTCTTATTGTGGCATGCATACTCCCTCCATATTCCAACTGGTTACTTGAAATGAATATCTTTTGGTTCTGTCAGTTCAGCCTCCCCGTGCCCCCTTTTTCTTCTGATAAGAGCAACTCTTCTCATTTAGGTAATATACGTTCCCGTACCTGTGAGTTTGGTGGGACACCCAATCCCCGTAACCCTATGATCTCTCAGTTATAATCATAGGCTCAGTTCAGTTCAGTCACTCAGTCGTGTCCGACTCTTTGCGACCCCATGAATTGCAGCACGCCAGGCCTCCCTGTCCATCACCAACTCCTGGAGCTCACTCAAACTCACCTGCATCGAGTTGGTGATGCCATCCAGCCATCTCATCCTCTGCCGTCCCCTTCTCCTCCTGCCCCCAATCCCTCCCAGCATCAGAGTCTTTTCCACAATCCCTCCCAGCATCAGAGTCTTTTCCAATGAGTCAACTCTTTGCATGAGGTGGCCAAAGTACTGGAGTTTCAGCTTTAGCATCATTCCTTCCAAAGAAATCCCAGGGCTGATCTCCTTCAGAATGGACTGGTTGGATCTCCTTGCAGTCTAAGGGATTCTCAAGAGTCTTCTCCAACACCACAGTTCAAAAGCATCAATTGTTCGGCCCTCAGCCTTCTTCACAGTCCAACTCTCACATCCATACATGACTACTGGATTCACCATTTCTTTGTTTGCCTAGTTTTATTGAAATACAATTGACGTGCAATGTTGTATTAAAGTATACAACATGATGATTTGATGTATGTGAAATGCTCACCACAGTTAGTTTAGTTAACATCCATCACCTTACATGGTTACATATTTGCTTTCTTACTTTAAGAATTTTTTAAGATACTTTAAAAAAATTACTTATTTTTAATTGGAAGATAATTGCTTGACAATATTGTGTTGTTTTCTGCCATGCATCAACGTGAATCACTCATAGGTATACATGTGTCCCCTCCTTCTTGAGCCTCCCTCCCGCCCCGTCCCACCCCTCTAGGCTGTCACAGAGCGCTGGGTCTGAGCTCCCTGCATCACCCAGCAATTTCCCACTGGCTGTCTATTTTACGTATGGTAATGTCTATGTTTCAGTGTTACTCTCCCAATTCATCCTACCCTCTCCTTCCCCCACTGTCTCCACAAGTCCCTTCACTATGTCTGCGTTCCCACTGCTGCCCTCTACATAAGTTCATCAGTGCCATCTTTCTATATTCTGCAAAAGCATTAATATACAGTATTTGTTTTTCTCTTTCTGACTTTCTTCCCTGTGTAATAGGCTCTAGTTTCATTTACCTCATTAGAATGGACTCAAATGCATTCTTTTTTATGGCTGAGTAATGTTCCATTGTATGTATGTAACACAACTTCTTTATCCATTCATCTGTAGATGGACATCTAGGTTTCTTCCATGTCCTTGTCATTGTACATACTGCTGCAATGAATATTGGGGTCCATGTGTCTTTTTCAATTATGAGTTCCTTGGGATATATGCCCAGTAGTGGGATTGCTGGGTCATATGGTGGTTTTAGTCCTAGTTTTTTAAAGAATATCCATATTGCTCTCCATATGGCTGTATCAATACATTAAGAATTTGTAAGATCTATTCTCTTAGAGACTTTCAAATATATAATAGTGTCATTAACTATATTCATCATGCTCTATGTTACCTCCCAAGAACTTATTCTCTTAGAACTGAAGGTTTGTACCTTTTGACTGCTCCGTCATTTCTTCTTAAAAATGCCCCTTGTCTAGAGATCCTCCCTCTTCAGAATCTGCATCCTTCCCTGAGAAACCCATAGGCAAAAATCACCTATGATGGGCTATGTGCATATTAACTGGGCGGAGTGTAGTATGTGTTTTCATCCCCACTTCTTAACCAACAGAATCAAGCTGGTAGACATGAGCTTCTCTAAGAACCCAGAGTTCAGAATGTCAATTACTAATCTAGAACTATGATATTTCAACTCCTGATTCAGTTTACATCTCACCCTAAACAACTGCTTTCAACAATATGTTTCTTTACTAAAAGTTATAAACTCCTCAGAGGCACCCTGGGTTGAGCACCACTGTGTCTCATAATTCACCTCATTTTTTTGATCTTAGAAACAGCTGACACCATTGAGTGGTATCACTTTAACTGTTTTGTGGGTCTCTGTGTATTTATTCTAATTGTCTTAATGAAATTGTTAGTTCCTTGAAACATTAGTCTTGCCACTTAAAGTGTGGTCCCTGGACCAGCAGATTTGACATCATCTCAGAGTTTTGAAGAAATGAAGAATCTCCAGCTCCACCTCAGATCTAATGAATTAGAAACTGCATTTTAATAAGATCCCTGGGTAGGGCAATGCCAACATACAGCCAAGCTTGAGAATCACGTGTAATCACTGACACCAGATATTTTTCACCATCACATTTGTATTGATAGCACGTAGGTTGAGAGGCGACTACAGGTATAGGAAAATACTTAATACTACTCAATACTTACTGTCAGATAATCAGGTTTCAAGGAGGTCAATGAGGACAATGCATCAAACTGAGAGTGATAATCAAGACTTTACTCACACAATAGTGTGTGTGTGTGTGTGCTCAGTCGTGTCTGACTCTTTGCGGCCCTGTGGACACGATCCTCTTCCCCGGAATTCTCCAGGCAGGAATACTAGAGTGGGTCGTCACTCCCTTCTCCAGGGCATCTTCCTGACCCAGGGATCGAACTGGCGACTCCTGCGTCTGCTGCATTGGCAGGAGGGTTCTTTACCACTGAGCCACCTGGGAAGCCCGTACAATAGTGCAAGGAAGAGGCAAAAAACAAGGGCTCCAGCTCCCCCTCTGCTCTGTTTTCCCTCACAAAAGAGCACACGTGAGCACTCGTGAGCAGACTTAGAGAACGAACTTATGGTTGCCAGAGGGTCAAGTGTCAGGGCGGGCGGCTGGTGGGGTAACGGGGTAGAAATAGCTAGGAAGTTTTGATCGACATGTACATGCTGCTGGATAGCCAACAAGGCCCTACGGTATAGCAGAGGGAACTCTGCTCTATGTTATATGGCAGCTGGGATGGGAGGGGAGTGTACGGGAAAATGGATACATGTATACGCATGGCTGAGTCACTCTGCGGTGCACCTGAGACTGTCACAAGGTGATGAATCAGCTATTATTGTTGTTTAGCCACTAAGTCACATCTGACTCTTGTAGCCCACCAGGCTCCTCTGTCTATGGGATTTCCCAGGCAAGAACACTGGAGTGGGTAGCCATTTCCTTCTCCATGGGAAGGGGCTCTTCCTGATCCAGGGATCAAAACTGTGTCTCCTGCACTGGCAGGCAGATTCTTTACCATGAGCAACCAGGGAAGCCCGAGTTGGCTATACTCCAATATAAAATAAAAAAATTTTTTAAAAAAGCAGCACAGGTCAGTCAGAGAAACCAATCCACAAGCAAAAGGAGCTGTAAACCAAAGGCTCCTCCCCCTTTATGGACCCCATAGGCTGGGGAAACAGGGAAGGGAGAGGATTAGAAATGGAGACATGAGTCAGGGGGAGAAGTATCTTAGCCAAGGCTCTCAGTAAAGAGGCATCAGCTTGGAAGCAACCAAGGAGCTTATAAGACATAGCTTGGAAGGAGCTAAGTCTATGATCAGGCAGGGGTGGGGGCACCTGAGTCCATGCAGGCCATTCCCTCTGGAAAACTGCAATGTACCAAGTCTGGAGTGCACAGGGCTGCTTCCCTCCACGAGGCCCACCAGGCAAAGCTTTGTCATCACTTCCAATCACATAAAGACAGATCACACGAGGGATTTAGACCTGGTTGTCAGACTCCTCCACTAGCTGGTACAAATTTTGTACCATGTTTTTTAAAATATTTATTTCTTTATTTGACTGTCTCAGGTCTTAGTTGCACCCTGGGGGATCTTTGTCGGGTCATGCGGGATCTTTCATTGCAACACATGGACACTCTAGTTGTGGCCCAAGGACCCAGTATTGGGGCGTGTGGGCTTAGTTGCCCCACCACATGTGGGATCTTAATTCCCTGACCAGGGATCGAACCTGTGCCCCTAGGATTGCAAGGCAGATTCTTAACCACCAGGGAAGTCCCAATTAGATGCCATTTAACAAGTAAAAATACTAGCTTGTTCGGTAGGCTAAGCAAAGTGGGCTCTGAAATCAATTGATGCAGATGGATGGAACTGTCTCCAGCAGTGGTTCTCATAGTGTGGTTCCTGGACCACATCACCCGAGACCATCTTAGAAATGCAAATTCTTGGACCCCACCCTGGACCTTCTGAATCAGAAAATGTAGCGATGGAGTTAAAACACAAGAGCAATTTGTGTTTTAACAAGCTTCCCTGGTGACACTGATGGATGCTAAAGTCTGAGAAGTAATGCCCTAAAGGAAGTTTCTCAGACAGAAAAGTCCTGGATGGGAGTTACCCTGTGCATGGTAGAATGTTTGGATGAGTCTCAGGCCTCTGCCTACTAGATTTCACACCATCCCTCATATGACACTCTAAGATATCTCCATGGACTTCCCTGGTGGTCCAGTGGCTAAGACTTCAAGCTCCCCATGCAGGGGGCCGGGATTCAATTCCTGATCAGGGAGCTAGATCCCACGTGCTACAACTAAGAGTTCACATGCCGCAACTAAAGATCCCTCCTGCCACAACTAAGACTCAATACAGACATATATATAGATAAATGATTTTTTAATAAAATGAGAGATCTCTAGACATTGCAGAGTTTCGTTTGTGACTCAGAGGGTAAAGAGTCTGCCTGCAATGCGGAAGACCCTGGTTCAATCCCTGGGTTGGGAAGATCCCCTGGAGAAGGAAATGGCAACCCCTTCCACTATTCTTGCCTGGAGAATTCCATGGATGGAGGAGCCTGGTGGGCTATAGACCCCATGTCCATGGGGTCGCAAAGAGTCAGACACAACTGTGCCACTTCATTTTCACTTTCAGGCATTGCTAGACATCCTGAGATACAAACTTGCCCCCAGTTGAGAACCACTGCTCTAAAGTGATAACTATGACTGAGCCTGATCCAAGTCTATATCATGGCATAGAAACAATCACATCTCTATATTACTATATATGCATGCATCTATTCACAGATAGGTGATAATATGTCATAAGCTAAGGTTTGAATGAAAGTGAAAGAGGAGAGTGAAAAAATTGGCTTAATATTCAACATTCAGAAAACTAAGATCATGGTATATGGTCCCATCACTTCATGGCAAATAGATGGGGAAACAATGGAAACAGCAACAGACTTTATTTTGGTGGGGGGGGGGGCTCCAAAATCACTGCAGATGGTGACTGCAGCCATGAAATTAAAAGACCCTTGCTCCTTGGAAGAAAAGCTTTCACCAATCTAGCCAGCATATTAAAAAGCAGAGATATTACTTTGCCAACAAAGGTCTGTCTAGTCAAAGCTATGGTTTTTCCAGTGGTCATGTATGGATATGAGAGTTGGACTATAAAGAAAGCTGAGTGCTGAAGAATAGATGCTTTTGAACTATGGTTTTGGAGAGACTCTTGAGGGTCCCTTGGACTACAAGGAGATCCAACTAGTCCATCCTAAAGGAGATCAGTCCTGAATATTCATTAGAAGGACTGACGCTGAAGCTGAAGCTCCAGTACTTTGGCAACCTTAAGCGACGAACTGACTCACTGGAAAAGACCCTGATGCTGGGAAAGATTGAAGGCCGGAGGAGAAGGGGATGACAGAGGATGAGATGGTTGGATGGCATCACTGACTCAGTGGACATTAGTTTGAGTAAGCTCCGGGAGTTAGTGATGGACAGGGAAGCCTGGCGTGCTGCTGGGGTCACAAAGTCAGACATGACTGAGCAACTGAATTGAACTGACGATCTGAATAGTTTATGCTTTACAAAGCACATTCATATGTGTCATTTGCTCTTCACCTTAATCCTATAAGGAAGGTAACTATCGTCATTCTCATATACCTGGTATACTCGGTAAGGGAACTGAAATTCATAGAGGTCACTCAATCTGCTCAAGGTCACTGCTGCTAAGTGGCACAGCTGAAACTTAAACCCATATCCTTCCTTTTTGTAGATAAAGAAAATTATCATATTAAGCAGGTGATGGAGGGGATGTGTCTAGCCTTGAACAGTATCATTGTTCTTGGAACAAATTCAAGATTAGCTGAAAAGTTATCATGGTAAGAATACTTCAACATTCTGTTTAATATGAAAAATGTGTCATACATCTAAGATTAGAGGAAGCCTATTTACAGATGTTGGCATGAGCTATTACTTGGAAATAAAAGCTATCTGGGCATTATTATGAGCCTTAGGCAAGATGTCGGGGAGATTTGTACTCAAATCAGAGAAGGGAAGAAAAATAGCACGATTAACCAATTCAAGAATAGTCTTTCTCTTCTAGACCACAACCCCCCGACAGAAAAATGAAAGCGAATCAGAGAATGCTCAGAACACCAGAGAGCCTTCGACCTGCGGTGACCCAGGTCCCCACAGTATGAAGTGCTGAATGGCCAGCATCAGGCTCCCAGGGGGCAGGGTGCAGAAAGCCTGCAACGCCCACAACTTCCAGAGAGAAGACGCAATCGTCCTGCAGAGGTGAGCTGGGGATTTCCACGGCACAGTAATAGACTTTGGCTTCTGAGGGAGCATCCCATCGCCAGCAGCCAGCTCGCTGACCTTTGGACGGTCCTCTGACATGGCCAAACTTGTCACTGAGCATAAAACTGATGTGCTAAATAAAGACCAAGGCCAAATGAAAGTCACCATGAGACAAATGACCTCAAACAAACCTTCTGATGTCAGTTCTGTTTCATCCTGACAAGAATTTGAAACCTCTTGCCTCCTTTTGAGAGAGGATGGCTAATGGTCCTATAGACTGGGGTCTAACTCTGGAGATATTTTAATCCGAGGAAAGAGCACTGGGCTTGGAGTCAGAAAGCCTGGGTTTCAGACCTGAATAGTCAAAGGAGAAATGACTCAGTTTCCCTCAGCCTCAGGTTTGGGTTCTTGGGTATGTGTATGTGTGTGTTTCCTATAAAACAGAAAACTGATGATAGGAACTTTAGGATTACTTCCATCTGTAGAATTCTACGCTTTATCAGCATCCTAATGTGTTAGTCACTCGGTCAAGTCTGGCTCTTGGCAACCCCATGGACTATAGCCCATCAGGCTCCTCTGTCCATGGAATTCTCCAGGCAAGAACACTGGAGCGGGTAGCCATTCCTTTCTCTAGGGGATCTTCCCAACCCAGGGATTGAACCCAGGTCTACCACACTGCGGGCAGATTCTTTACCGTCTGAGCCACATGGGAAGCCCTACCAACAACCTAAACTTGCAGTTAATATACTCACAACTTGGGAAATACCAAGCACACAATTAAAGAAGCTAGGATCTGAAGGCCTGCACATCCAGCATGAAATCCTTTCTCTGCTATGTCCTGGCTGGTCACGTGGGACGACTCCCTAAACCTTCCTGTCCTTAGTCTCCTCATCTTTAAAATAGAAGTAATAATATTAATAATAGGAACTAACCCAAAGGGCTATTGTGACAATTAAATGAACAATGGCACCCCACTCCAGTACTCTTGCCTGGAAAATCCCATGGATGGAGGAGCCTGGTAGGCTGCAGTCCATGGAGTCGTGAAGAGTCGGACATGACTGAGCGACTTCGCTTTCACTTTTCACTTTCATGCATTGGAGAAGGAAATGGCAACCCACTCCAGTATTCTTGCCTGGAGAATCCCAGGGAGGGGGGAGTCTGGTGGGCTGCCGTCTACAGGGTCACACAGAGTCACAGACGACTGAAGCAACTTAGCCAGATAAATAATTTGCACCAAGTCTTGGGTATATGAGGGCCTCCCAGGTGACTCAGTGGTAAAGAATCCAATGCTGGAAAGGTGAGTTCGATCTCTGAGTCAGGAGGATCCCTGGGAGTAGAAAATGGCAACTCACGCCAGTATTCTTGCCTGGAAAATCCCATGGATAGAAGAGCCTGGTGGGCTACAGTCCATGAGATCACAAAGAGTCGGACACAACTGAGTGACTGAGCATGCACACTCTGGTTTATAGGTAATATACAATAGATTGTAGTTATGTATTTGAAAACAGACACTCAGGAAAATAAAACTGAAGGTTCTGAGTCAAATCTACACCTCCTCTTGTGATAGAAATAGAGCCGCTTAAAAAATGACAGGCTAGGAAATATTATTTACTTTCTATTTAAAGATCTCAGAATGTGTAAATGACAGTCACTCAAAGCAATGCAAGTCATTTGTCATGTTTCCTTCGTAGATAATTAGACATAAAGAGTCCCAGCAGACATAGCATCATTTTGTAATATACTGTTTCTACTAGTTTTCTTCAGTTCAGTTCAGTTCAGTTCAGTTCAGTCGCTCAGTTGTGTCTGACTCTTTGTGACCCCATGAATTGCAACACGCCAGGCCTCCCTGTCCATCACCAACTCCTGGAGTTCACTCAAACTCACATCCATCAAGTCAGTGAGGCCATCCAGCCATCTCATCCTCTGTCGTCCCCTTCTCCTCCTGCCCCCAATCCCTCCCAGCATCAGAGTCTTTTCCAATGAGTCAACTCTTTGCATGAGGTGGCCAAAGTACTGGAGTTTCAGCTTTAGCATCAGTCCTTCCAAAGAAATCCCAGGGTTGATCTCCTTCAGAATGGACTGGTTGGATCTCCTTGCAGTCCAAGGGACTCTCAAGAGTCTTCTCCAATACCACAGTTCAAAAGCATCAATTCTTCGGCGCTCAGCTTTGTTAGGGATGGGGAAATGATGAAAGAAACAGGGAAGGTATAGAGCTGGACTGTCCAATACTGTAACCATTGATCACATGTGACTATTGAGCAGCTGAAAGCGATAGGTCAAGTTGAATTGTACCATAAGTGTAAAATACACACTGGATTTAAAAGACTCAGTACCAAAAAATAATAAAAAATGTCTTGTTAACGTTTTCATACTGTGGTTTAGTCGCTAAGTCACATCCAAGTCTTGCAACCCTGTGGACTATAGCCTACCAGGTTCCTCCAACCATGGGATTTTCCAGGCAAGATTACTGGAGTGGGTTGCCATTTCCTTCTCCAGGGGATCTTCCCAACTCATGAACCAAACCTGGGTCTTCAGCATTCAAGGTGGATTCCTGCATTGCAGGAGGATTCTTTACTGACTGAACTACAAGGGAAGCCCCATTTTTATAATAGCTACACATTAAAATGATAAAAACTGGATTTTTGTTGTTGTCTAGTTGCTAAGTCATGTTTGACTCTTTTGTGACCCCATGGTCATAAAGCTCTTTCTGTCCATGGGATTTCCCAGGCAAGAATACTGGAATACTTTGCCATTTCCTTCTCCAGGGGATCAACCCAGGGATTGAACCCATCACTTGCATTGGCAGGCAGATTCTTTACCTCTAAGCCACCAGGGAAGCCCTAAAACTGGATACAATAGAATAAACAAAATATACTTAAAAATTAATTTCACCTGTTTCATTTTACTTTTCTAATGTGACTATGGAAAACTTTTTAAATTATGCATGCAGATTGTATTATATCTCTACTGGACAGGAATGGTATAGGAAGAAGGGAAGAATACACACACACAGGTTGAGGAAACGGGAAGCTCCCAGGATGCAGCAAATTGAAAAATCATCTGTTTACGAGAGAGGATCAGGCTTGATAATCCTAGCTCCATTGAAGAACAGAAACCATCAAGATTAGATTTTTCTATTAGCAAAAAAGCTAAAAGAGACTGCACTTCCTATGTGTTTTTATATATTCCATCTTGTAACATTTGGAAGAGGAAAGAAAAGAGAGGTTGTAGGTCCTTCACCTCTTTTCACTGAAGGACAGTTTTTGGTCTTAAAAAGCAATACCTCACTTTTTGGTTGTCCTCCTTGGAAAAACTTAAATTAGGGAAAGAGCACCCTCTGCTGGCTACTTAGTAATGTTTTAAGAAAAATAGAGTGACTTCCCTTTCACTTTTCACTTTCATGCATTGGAGAAGGAAATGGCAACCTACTCCAGTGTTCTTGCCTGGAGAATCCCAGGGACGGGGGAGCCTGGTAGGCTGCCGTCTATGGGGTTGCACAGAGTTGAACACGACTGCCGCGACTTAGCAGCAGCAGCAGCAGGCACAGAGGAGTCTAAAAATAATAATGAATGAATGAGTTACATTTCACATTATTGCACGTACAACTTTCACCATGGATTCAGTGAGGATGGAAATTAGGGCAAGGGAACAGGTTTGATAATATGAAAGCTATTTTTAGGTCATGTCAACTCTTTCCTTTCTTCCCTCCGGCATTTTCTTACTTCCTTTTTTCCATCCTTCCCTCCATCTTTTTTTCTTTCATCCTGTGAATAGCTCAGAAACACCCTTTTTATAAATCCTATGTAAAGACAGCACAAGGTGAGATTCAACTTAGAGATCGATGCTGTTTGTTTCATTACAATTTCTTTATGAGGTTCGTGTGTCTAAGACCAACCTAGCAGATGAGATCAAGAACTTTTAAGACTACAAACGTTCATCAGCTAGAAACTTAATGGTGTCAAGTTCAGAACGATAAGCAGCTGTTGACTTAGGAACGGGTTATCTTCCCAGAGGCAGTTGATATGTTGGTTGTTTAGAATTAGACATCTTTTCTCATTTGTTCCTGGACCGGCTTGCAACTATACAAATATGCATTAACCTAAAATGGATTTGAGAAAGACTACTAACAATATAATTATTTCTACTCTATCAAAATAATATGTAATAGTATTTTTATAGGAAAAGGCCCGTAATACTTCCAACTTGGAATCTCAGGAGCCCACCTCATTTTCCCCAACAAGAATAAGCAGCCTTCCTCAACTTCTTCATTTAGGGAGAAGAGGTTCCTCTGGGATACCCAGGCCCAGTATTCCCAGAACAAGTGTCTTGTTAGTTCTCTCTCTTGCAAAAAAAAGAAAAGAAAAAGGTAACTGACTCACTGGTACAGTCAGTCACACCCCAAGATTCCAAACTAAAGAAAAAGGAAACAAAGGAAAGTGCACGTCGTAATGAGATGAGAGAAAGCAGGATTACAAAAGGTGGACTGGCCCTGCCTTCTTCAACACACACACACACATGCACTTTCCCTTGGGCCCCCAAAACTCCTTTCCTAAACTGATCAACTGTAGCCTAAGATTGCCTGTAATGATAGTAGTAACTGGGCTTCAGTAGCCTCAAGAAATATAGCATTAGTGTTATGGAATACATTTCCTATAGCATTTTTATTATTTGCAGCATAATTTATCTTAAAACCAATTTCATTCCTTTTAGACTATCAAGTAAAACTAACGTGCTTAAATTAAACTTTGCAGGATGTGAAATAACTTAAGGAGAGCTTATGAGAAGAGCTTACAAGAACCCAGAAATTATATTTATCCTTACACATAATTCAAAATATGATGAAAATATAATGCAAGTCTGCAAACTTGTGTGCTTTTTGTGAAAATGGATTACATATTTTAAAATAAACACTTGCAGGAGAGCATAACAAAAAGTGATAGTATTTATTTGATATTTATGCTTATGCTTAACTTTCTTAATCAAGCATATTTAGTACAGCCTGAGTTGTTTGTCTATTTAAATTTCACTTTTCATAGTTAAACTGCTGAAAAAATAAAAGCATCTATCTTGATCAAAACTATTAGAACAAAATTGAAGTATTTTTCCCACTTTGCACTCTCCTGAATGCATAGTCTTGAAATTCAGCACTTTTTGAGAAATATGGGCACTATTTAATGCATAGTGGTTCAATAAAGTGGTTCAATAGAGTGGTTCAATAAGTTAACAAATTAACTTAGTTAGTAGATTAAACACAACCGAATCCCTCTCCTGGGCATCTCAGTTTAGTCTTCAGCTCTTACCTCTACATGAGTCCAGGTTTTCTGTAAAGAGATCTCTTAATCAGTGTCTTAAAGCGGGGTGGTTTTTAAAAAATTGGCTTTAGAATTAAGCCTGAATAGATACTGCGCAAGACTTTAGGAGCTGTGTCGCATAAAACAGATAACTTAACCTCTTTGTGCTTCAGCTTCCTGATCCAAAATTTGGAGTTCATTCATTGATTGAATCCCTACCATGTGCTAAACACTATTCTCAGATCTGGAAATATAATAATAAAGAACATGTTTGGTCCAAATCCTCAGGAAGATTACATTACATGATGCTGAAACTGAAGCTCCAGTACTTTGGCCACCTGATGTGAAGAACTGACTCATTGGAAAAGACCCTGATTCTGGGAAAGATTGAGGGCAGGAGGAGAAGGGGATGACAGAGGATGAGATGGTTGGATGGCATCACCAACTCAATGGACATGAGTTTGAGCAAGCTCCAGGAGTTGGTGATGGACAGGGAGGCCTGGCATGCTGCAGTCCATGGGGTCACAAAGAGTCGGACACAACTGAGTGACTGAACAGCAACAATTCTCATATTACATTGTTGGAGAAAGTTTTAATTAATTAACACAAACATTTTCAGGGAATATTAGATGTCATGATAATAAAACAGTGTGATGCGAAAGAGGTATTGAGTAGATGCTTCAGATGGAGTTGACAAAGAAACCTTTCCTGGGAGGTGAGATTTAACCCAGGACCTGAATGACAAGAGGAGCCACCCATGCTGACATCTAGAAGAGCCGTCCAGGCAGAGGGAACAGCTGGTGGAAAGGTGAGAGTGAGCTTGCGTGTTCCAAGAACAAAACAGAGCCCTGTGTGACTGTGGCAGAGTGAGTGAAAAGGAAGCAGGACAGGGACTTCCCTGGTAGCCTGGTGGTTAAGACTATGCACTGTCAAAGTAGGGGGTGTGTATTTGATCCCTGGTTAGGGAACTAGGATCCCCCATGCTGCATGAGAGGCCAAAAATTTGAATGAATGAATAAATAAATGATACATTTAAAAAGCAGAGCAGGACAAGCAGTAGATAGGGACTAGATCATGCTGAGCCTTCAAGGCCCCATAATAGAGCTTCGTTTTTATTTTAAGTCCAATGTGAAGGCATTAAAGGCTTTCCATTAGGCTGGCTATGACGATTAAAAATGTGAAGGGCTCAGTACCAGGAAGACATGGCCCGGAGTAAACACTCAGCAAGAGGTGACAACGTCATCCTTAAACCCAGGTGTATAATATTGGGAGGTCCAAAATGTTCCTTCTTATAAGATTCAGGGTCAAGATTATTGTAGAAAGAACGAGGCCCAACCAGGGCACAAGGTTCAATTGTCATCACCATAAAGCCAAATTCTCATCACTGTGGGGCATGTTTTACTGTGATATCTTCCTTATTATCATTATCATCAACTACAACTGAAATCAAATCTTAGGCTACCCCTATCCACCATTCTTGATTTTTCCCATCTGCCTATGGCAAAGTGAATTTGAAAGGGCAATCCCAAGCTCCATGATCACAAATGACATAGACATTTCATACTTTCTCCCAGTGCATCTTTGGGTAAGTGGATTCCCTATTTCCCACACCTGCTGAGACTCTCTCCACCTACTTCCCAAAGCAGGTGGGCAGCAAACACTGAGGTAGGAACATGGAGAAATCCATTTAGGTTGGAACTCACACAGGTGCATCAAGGATTTTTTTTTTTTTTCCTGGCCACACTCATTGTCTGTGCACTTCATTTCTGGGAGAATGCCGTATAAAGCAATCCTTACTCCGAGGATCATTTCGTTTACTAAATCATGGTTTATTTTTTCCTCTGGATATCACATGCTATTTTAGAGTCCATTTTCAAAAGGTCTTAAATGGCTTGGCTCAAAATTGGCTTTGTATTAAGGGATAGAACCAGTGTCCCAGAGTTTCAATCAGCACCTCGACAAATAGGCAACTGACCTGCCCTGGAGTGCTTGGAGGTTGCCAATGGCAGTAGCTGGCGTAGAGATTTCCAAAGGTTCATTTCTTTCTACTGCTCTTCTACATTTTCCCTACCCTATTTTTGTTGAAATACAGGACGACAGTTGTCGGTCTTATGGGAAGAGGTTGGAGGAGGGCACGGTGTAATATTTGCCACCACATCCCATATAACTACTGAAGGTTCAGTTATCTGCACTGTCCAGCTGCCTTGCACTGAAAGAACTTAACTACTTTAGTTGTCTTTCACATAGAGTGATAAAGAGTTATGATCCGCATCGCAGCTGTCACAACATCGCTTCAAACAACACACTAACCATGTCATTTGTTGTTGTTGTTATTCAGTACGGTAAGTTGCGTCCAACTCTTTGCCACCCCATGAACTGTAGCCCGCCATGCTCCTCTGTCCGTGGGATTTCCCAGGCAAGAATACTAGAGTGGGTTGCCATTTCCTCCTCCAGGGGATCTTCCCAACCCAGGGATCGAACCTGTGTCTCCTGTGTCTCCTTCATTGGCAGGAGAATTTACCTCTGAGCCACCAGGGAAGCCTGACCATGTCATTAGCATTTAATTAATGGATGGAGGAGCCTGGTGGGCTACAGTCCAGGGGGTCCACAAAGGGTTAGGCACGACTGAGCTACTGAGCACACACACACACACACACACACACAAATACAATGTTAAATATAATGGCCTTTCAGTCATATATAATATGAGAGGAATGAGGTTGTTTTTACAAATGAATTTTCCGGACAAGTGAAGCTTCGCCATCAAGAACCAAAATCAGAAAATGTTTCAAAATTTGCCATTGTTTTTGACAAAACTTAAATGTATTTCATATATCGATGACCACTTAAAGAAATGTAAGAATCATTATTTTCTTTATTTATAGCCAATGATCACTTTAAAACACTGATATATGCAATGGCTTCACTAAATAGCCTCAATTATGTTTCTCTAGTTTTTCAAATTTCCTTTAAGTATGTCGTGTCCTTGTCTGTCTGTCTATTATCTGTCACTTGGTCTGATTGTTCTTGGCTTGCGCTTGCCCACACCTGCTGGCATTTGATCTGTCTGAGAAACCACAAGATAAAGCTTCTAGGAATGAGCTGCATTATTTCACAATTCTCAGTCCAAAGGCCCCAGGCAAAGACCTAAGAGTCATTCCAGATTTCAAGTAAGGAGAAAGTGCATAGGCTTGGAGACACATATTTTCCTTGCTATTTTTTTTCCCTTTTTCCTTTGTAATTTTTGCGAAGTATGAGAATCATCTTGAGTGACTGCGTGTCTTTACATGCTCTAAACCTTGCCTTGAATGTTCTAACACATATTGCTTTCTAGGCTTTCTAAGTACATTTCCTTATTCATCTCAGGAAGTTAATTTCTAACAGTTATTAAGCTGTTTTCTTAAGTTTTCAAAGATCCCTGGATGATGTCGTAGGGGGACCAAAAAAAAAAAAAAATATATATATATATATATATATGAAGGGATTTTTGGTAACCTGTCTCCTTCTTCTTCATCAAGATTCCTGAAGCAATTTAACTTTCATCTTGGCAGTGCAGCTTGGAATAGATTCAGAAGAGTAAATGTCTGTTAAGGAAGAGAAAACAGCTCTGTCAGATAGCAACGAGAAAATGTAGTTGCTCTACCCAACCATTTCATAAATAGACACATAGATCCTTCTGAGACTAATGACTGATCCTAATGAAAATCCTAGTAGAAATCATTGTAACAAAAATAGCCAAAACATTAAGAATAGGACCAGTGAGAATGATGATGGCCGACAAGCATTTGAAATATCAAGCAACCTTGCTAATCCAGCCACAGAAATAAGTACTAGTTCATGTGCTAAATAACTAAACAAAATTGGGAACTGTTTTACATGAATTAATGAATGTGTGTATCTTAAGAAAAAAATTATACAATTGTCCTTGATTCCCTTTACTATTTTTTTTTTTTTTTGGCTGCACCCCCATGTCATGTGGGACCTTAATTCCCTGAACAGGGATGGAACCTGCACCTTCCTAAATGGAAGCAAGAAGTTTTAACCACTGGACCACCAAGGAAGTCCCAGCCCCTCGTTGTTTTCAATGGAATTAATGTATGGTTATGGAAGAAGGTCTCAAGCTTGTTTTACACTTTGGTTTTGTGTTACTTATAGTGTGGTAGTGTTTCTAGCAAAACTGTCAATTTCTATATTTAAATTAGTAAGAAAAGAAATGAAGGAAGAAAGAAAGGAAAAATGTCATTCTGCAATAAAGCCTCTAACTCCTTTAATCATCCCTAATGTATCTGTAAACCCATAAACTAACACTTAAAAAAATACTCAGCTCATACCATAAAGGATTTGATGTGATTTATAAAAATAAATAACACTGATAAATATTTTTTTTAAGTTGAGATGGTCTGGGCAAAATAAGAAAGAAGAAGCAAGAAAACAATAAAACCAACTAGTGAATAGTCTACAGAAACGTCACACCATACAGTTGGTAGAGCTGTGCTACACACTGGCTCAGTTTCTAGTAGTTTAACAGAGAGATGAGGAAGTTGTAAGACTCAGTGGGGTCATGAGATAAAAACAATGGGTGAATGACTAATTTTCCCCACAGGTCATATAAAAAGGGCTTCCCAGGTGACTCAGTGGTAAAGAGCTCACCCGGCAGTGCGGGAGCTATAGGAGCCAGGGGTCCAGTCCCCGGGCTGGAAAGACCCCCTGCAGGAGGAAATGGCGATCCACTCCAGCATTGGTGCCTGCCCAGAGGAGCCTGGTGGGCCACAGTCCATACGGCCGAAAAAAGTCAGACACGGCTAAACACGCGTGCACAGAAAGAGGATATTGTGTAACGAAATGCTTGACCTCCACAAAAACAGGCCCAGAATAAAGTTAATAGGCTGTTACAACTGCCTGTTCCTTTACTATTCTTTATTCCTTTGCTACTCCATGATAACGTTATGGAAAAAAACCTAACGAAACTTTTGGCCAACTCATATAAGATAATGGTATGATACTGAAAATGCATTTTGTCAGACTCAGTCCTCCAAAGAACTAGAATGTTGATGCTCTGGCTTGATCCCAGGGCAAAAGTTATTACCTAAATGGAATTTTCCTCAAATGTTAATTTTTGCAACTAGGCTTTTGATAAGAACTTGATAAAAGATGGTTAAAACTTATATTCTCAAACAAGAATCCAGGGTACAGATAGTCTGTGTAGTAAAGTAAAAGCTGAGAAAGTTGAGGAACTAACCAAGGCAGCCATCTCAATATCTTCAGGAAGCACCAATATCATGCCTTCTTAAAAGTTCTGTATCTCTTTCAAAATATAAATAAAGGAAAAAGTAAGACTCAAACTACCACACAATTGCACTCATCTCACACGCTAGTAAAGTAATACTCAAAATTCTCCAAGCCAGGCTTCAGCAATACGTGAACTGTGAACTTTCAGATGTTCAAGCTGGTTTTAGAAAAGGCAGAGGAACCAGAGAGCAAATTGCCAACATCCGCTAGATAATCAAAAAAGCAAGAGAGTTCCGGAAAAACATCTATTTTTGCTTTATTGACTATGCCAAAGCCTTTGACTGTGTGGATCACAATAAACTGTGGAAAATCCTGAAAGAGATGGGAATACTAGACCACCTCTTGAGAAATACCAGACTGCCTCTTGAGAAACCTATATGCAGGTCAGGAAGCAACAGTTAGAACTGGACATGGAACAACAGACTGGTTCCAAATAGGAAAAGGAGTACGTCAAGGCTGTATATTGTCACCCTGCTTATTTAACTTCTATGCAGAGTACATCATGAGAAACGCTGGGCTGGAAGAAGCACAAGCTGGAATCAAGATTGCCAGGAGATATATCAATAACCTCAGATATGCAAATGACACCACCCTTATGGCAGAAAGTGAAGAGGAGCTAAAAAGCCTCTTGATGAAAGTGAAAGAGGAGAGTGAAAAAGTTGGCTTAAAGCTCAACATTCAGAAAACTAAGATCATGGCATCTGGTCTCATCACTTCATGGGAAATAGATGGGGAAACAGTGGAAACTGTCAGACTTTAATTTTTGGGCTCCAAAATCACTGCAGATGGTGATTGAAGCCATGAAATTTAAAGACGTTTACTCCTTGGAAGGAGATAGCATATTCAAAAGCAGAGACATTCCTTTGCCAACACAGGTCCGTCTAGTTGAGGTTATGGTTTTCCCAGTGGTCATGTATGGATGTGAGAGTTGGACTGTGAAGAAAGCTGAGCACAGAAGAATTGATGCTTTTGAACTGTGGTGTTGGAGAAGACTCTTGAGAGTCCCTTGGACTGCAAGGAGATCCAACCAGTCCATTCTGAAGGAGATCAGTCCTGGGTATTCATTGGAAGGAATGATGCTAAAGCTGAAACTCCAGTACTTTGGCCACCTCATGCAAAGAGTTGACTCATTGGAAAAGACTTTGATGCTGGGAGGGATTGGGGGCAGGAGGAGAAGGTGACAACAGAGGATGAGATGGCTGGATGGCATCACTGACTCGATGGACATGAATCTGGGTAAACTCCAGGAGTTGGTGATGGACACGGAGGCCTGGCGTGCTGCGTGATTCATAGGGTCGCAAAGAGTTGGACACGGCTGAGCTGAACTGAACTAAGAGACCAAAGTTCTACAGTGCAAAGAACTACCACGCTAATTTTCAGCCTGAATCTTTTCAATATAGATGTTATCAGCCATTCACTGCAGCTCAAGGAAACAAAAAATATCAGTCGTGCACTAAAAGAAAATTTTAATTTAAGCAATGCTTCTTTCCAGTGAATCCTACACGGTAAATCGGTTCCTTTGGTATATTGACTGCATGCTTGTCCTCAGTTATCATGCTTCTTTCTGTCTACACCCTTTGAGGCTGCCCTCCTACACTGACCCTGGGCGTGGACCTACTATGGCCAATGTGATAGAAGCAGATTTGACAAGGCACTTGCCCATTTCTGCTTGCTTTCTTGGAACCCTCATTTCCAAGAATACGAATCCAGGTAGCCTCTTGGAGAATAATAATTGTCTCAGTTGAGGATTCCTAACCTATCAGCCCTCAGCCCACCCACTATCACAAACACAGCAATTGCTTCCATCTGCATTCCATGTAGGAAACAGAAACCACTCTAGGTATCAGAGACAGAAAAGGTTTTCATACAAGGAATCAGATGCTTCAGAAGTCCACCATGGACGAATGGAGAAGCAAGTTTTCCGGTGAGCCTCCAGGAATAAATCCTAGCTAGGTGTCTCAGAACTGACCCACCTTGAGAGCTTATATTTCCTGTAGGATCAGAAAGGTTGGAATCAGGACTCACCACTGGACAGCCTGAGATCAAGAACACACCACTGCAGCTGTGATGCAAAGAGCAGGAAGCCAGGATAAGAAGCCTTCGCCATCACCACAGCTGCCCCTGCACGCAGAGTAACTAGTGGACCAGTCATGCCAAAACAGCATCGTCTCGTGACTCTGCTTGTTGGAAGAATAAAGCGGCATGAAAATAGACTCTGTCTCCCCACCACCTTCCAGCCCTCACATAAGGTCTCTGACTGGTGGAGACTTATTTATATCCTGAACCATAACTGCAAGTTGTTGTTCAGTCACTCAGGCTTCCCTGTCCTTCACTATCTCCCAGAGTTTGCTCCAACTCATGTTCTTTGAGTCGGTGATGCCATCCAACCATCTCATCCTCTGGTGCCCCCTTCTCCACCTGCCCTCAATCTTTCCCAGCATCAGGGGCTTTTCTAGTGAGTCAGCTGTTCCCATCAGGTGGCCAAAGTACTGGAGCTTCAGCTCCAGCATCAGTCCTTCCAATGAATATTCAGAATTGATTTCATTTAGGATGGACTGGTTGGATCTCCTTGCAGTCCAAGGGACTTTCAAGAGTCTTCTCCAACACCACAGTTCAAAAGCATCAATTCTTCAGTGCTCAGCCTTCTTTATGGTCCAGCTCTCACATCCGTACATAACTGCAAGGAAACCTGGACACACAGTTTCAGCTCTCTGGTCTGAGAACCACACCAGTGTGCCCATCTAGCAGAACTAAGGCAGTAACTTCTAATTTTACTAAGAGAGGGACTGATAAACATAGTTTTCATTTATCAACAATCCATTCACAACAGCTGAAGGGGAACTTCTCTCCCAAGTCATCTAAGAGATTTCATCAATCTCTAGAGATCTAAGGCCCTAGAATAGAATTTAAATACATTGTTTCACTCCATTTCACCTTCCTCATCTCTGTAACTGAACCAGTTCAATTATAAATAGTCATGGGCCAGCTAAGCCAACATTTACAGTTGAGGGGGAAACGATCACTTTCATCCAGTCCACGATCTCCATTCTCAGAATGGTAACAACCAAGAAGTGATTAACTGTGTGTTGTGCTGCGTGTGCTGTGTGTCCAACTCTTTGCAATCCCATGGACTGTAACCCCCCAGGCTCCTCTGTCCATGGAATTTTCCAGGCAAGAATACTGAGGGGGGTTGCCATTTCCTCCTCCAGAGGATCTTCCCAACCCAGGGATTGAACCCTTGTCTCTTGACTCTTCTGGATTGGCAGGTGGATTCTTTACCACTAGCGCCACCTGGGAAGCCTACAGTTAAATATACATTTCTTTTTACTTTGCCTGGATTCAGAAAGGCTTTAAGGGAGATGCTAACTACAGCCTAGTCTTGGACAGACTGACTGGACTACTGATGAAACTCTGAATGTCAGGCACATGCAGAGCTCATTTTCACAGAAAACAGCTGCAAAGCTTTCTTTATACTAAAGTCACAGGTGATCCTAGTCCACTGGTCACCAGGGAGTCTTGTTTCAGCCTAGGCAGCCACAGAAGCTTTTAGTATCCTTGATGAGAATTCAGTCAAACCTGCGGTGGGGGCAGAGTTGTTAGATAGCAATATATTGAATGAACCAGACCCTTTTTCTTGGGATGTTTAAGAATGAAACACACAGAGACCCATCTGAAGGGAGTCAAAAAAACTAAAAGAAATAGAGAAGGATGCCAGCCAAAGCTAAGATGTAGAAAAAAGAAAAATCAGCTGAAAGAGGTAAAGAGAATCAAATGCCAGCTTGATGGAACGCATAGAAACAGAGATAAACTAAGATATGAAATTGGTGACTCAGAGTTACCAATGAAAAGTCATTTGGTTCTAAGATATTTGTGCAATTTCTTACACTTTTGTGATTCTTAATAACCAACCCCCCCCTCCCCAAGTGATCTCAGCATTTTGTTTCCTTGCAACCTCAGAGAGCCTAACTCATAGACCACTACTCTCAGAATAGAGGGAAGTGACCTCTCCAGGTTTACCCACATGAAAAAGCAGCCTCTAGATGCAAATCAAGTTGGTGACAAATTTACCATTCAGCATGCCCCCCATAAAAGTGGCTCCTGGTGACTTGAGGCTTAGGGAATGTCTTCATTTGTTCTTTAACAGACCAGATATTTAAACAGTTCTTCCTACTATGGGATCCACAGAATAAATTCCTCAAATGACAGAAAGGTGGTCCAAAACCTAAGCTGAAAGGGGGTGATCCGATAAGGACAATACATTCATCAAGGCAAATCTCATCTGATTTATCAGCTAAAGTAATCAGGACAAAACTGTTCCTATGAGCATAGAGAATGCTAGGGAATGAACTGTTTCTCCCTGGTCTTTGCAAGCTCCTGAGCAAAACCTCTTGATTGCTTTGTGTTGTTTTCTGGTTTCACAGCATGTAAAGAGATGACTGGAAACCTCATCTCCCAATTCTTTGGTCTTCTCTTCATAAAACGGAGCAGGACGTGATGGGCCTTCCCTGCCTCACCCCCTGTGTCCTCAGTCTGCTTTTTGTTTGTGGAAAACTTTAGTCAAAGCATAAGTGTAATCAGAAAAATAAGAACATGTGAAAACAGGAAAACAGTCAAAGGAGAACAAATAATAATAATACACTCATTAAGCATAGTCAAGGACCTTTAGTTCTTTCTCTAGCACTGTAGAGGACATTCTGAGCCATATCTTGTGAATTGTCTATTATAGATTTTAAAACCCCTACCAGGTGGAGAAGTTAATTGCTGATGATCAGACTGTAGCCATGACATGGGCTGCCACAATTCTGAGAATTGGCCTCAACACAGTGGAAACAAATCTGCCCTAGAACTGAATATTAATTGTACCTAAAACAACCAAGATGACCCTGGTCAGACCACTGCTGACCAACTTGAAGATGACTGTCAGAGCTGACTGTGATGTTTCTGCACGTAGCCCTCTTCTGTCTATAAAAGCTCTCACCCCACTGGCTGCCAGCGGGGTGAGTCTGCCTTGGGAAAGAGGTCCACCCTCCTGCCAGCTGTCAGCATCTGAAATGAAGCAAACGTTCCTTTCCACCAAACTGGCCTGTTGAGCAGTGAGCTTTTGAGCAGTGAGCAGCCAGACCCCACACCTTTCAGTAACACTGAGACACCCATTTAGCCATCCGTTAGGTCTCTGCTTCATGCAACGTCCAGTGATATATGCTGGCAATACAGTGCCTACCTACCAGGTGGGAAAGATTGCAACAAATTTTGTCATAACCAGGATAAGTGCTGTGAAGGAGAAGCACAGAAGCTGTGAGAATGACTCACAGGGAACGTCTTGGGAGTCATCAAAGGCTTTCTAACGTAAGCGTTTGTTTACTGAAGTAGAACTAACTCAGCCAAAAGGGAGCAGATGAGCATTCTAGGTAGAGGAGAGCAGAGGCTGAGACCTTGAAGCAGAGGAGGTAAAGCAGATAGGATGAACCATTCAGGCTTCTGTGGCCAGAAGATGGAGAGGAAGGCCAACAGGGCAAAGATACAGGTGCCATAAGCAGGGACCAGGACCCAGGCCCCGAGCCAAACTGAGTGTTTGTGTTTACTTTTTAGTCTGGGCGAGGAATATTTGGCTAATTATTTGGATCCAGTGGAAATTTTGCCCTTGAGCTTTTAATTCCACAATTATGAATACATCATCTACTCCAAGTAATACAAAATGAATTTTTATCTAAAAAGCATTCTTCTTAGCAATTAAATCAATTTAATTCTTGATCAATTACCATACAGAAGATTTTAACTGATTTAATCCTTCCGATTTCCTTTTTAATTTACTAAAATTAATATCAATTCTCAAACTTTGTTAGTTATTATGGTTACTTTATTATTATTTTTGGCAGTTTTGCTAAGGAATGTAGGTTCTTAGTTCCCTAACAGGAATCAAACCCACACCTCCTGCAGTCAAAGTGGAGTCTTAATCATTGGACTGACACAGAAGTCCCCAGATCAATTTTTTATTAAAATTTTCCATGGAAATTTGATTCATCAATAGTTTTATCCTCAAATTATCTACCATGGTCTCTACCAAGACTTGATACCTTAATTATTATTAAAATTTTATCGTGTCATCTTTAATCTCTTTCAGTTTTGTTGTTGTTGCTGGTTATGTTTATAAGCAATGCTTTCTGAGTTAGATGAATTAGTTTTCATTTATTTCTTGCCTAAACCATAAGGAAATCTCCTGTTGTCCTTGGACCACCCTTTGAGGATCGCTGAATGTTTCCCAAAAGGTGGTTCACATACCAGTTGGTTTGAGATGGCTCGCAAAAATATTTTTTAATAATTATGCATTTAAGTGCTAATTAGAAGAAGTTATAATACATGTGACACATTTGATTATTCCTTAAGACACACTAAATCTGTCCCGTTTAAGGAAAATAAATCATTTGCAAGTGTCTGACCAAGGAACAAAAGACAAGCCAAACGTTCTACTCAGTTGTCTACATTTTCTACTAGGAGTGGATTACTTTCACTGTATGAAATTATTCTTTGAAGTCTTCTGTCATCATTCAGTCTTTTGAAATCAGTCACGTGCTGATGTGGGATGACACAGGTTTTAAAGGACTGTGGGAAAGTAAAAGGGGTTTATATTTCCAAGAAAAAGCAGGAAAGGGATTTTTCCAGGTGTTCCAGTGGTTAAGACATCATGCTTCCACTGCATGGGGGCAGGGTTCCACTACTGGCGGGGGAAATAAGATCTCACATGCCTGTGGGGCGGCCAAAAAACAGAAGAAAAAAGAAAAGGAGGAAAGAGGAATACAGTTGCCTAACAACGTGCATTTTGCAATCTCATCTGGGTAGAAATCCTAGTTTTAACACTACTAGCGCTGTGATCTTGTACAAACTACCTTTTGTAAATTGCA
Organism: Oryx dammah; assembly: GCF_014754425.2. Taxonomy (NCBI): domain Eukaryota; kingdom Metazoa; phylum Chordata; class Mammalia; order Artiodactyla; family Bovidae; genus Oryx; species Oryx dammah. The sequence goes on along the minus strand of NW_024070186.1, from coordinate 149,453,162 downwards.
AAAGTAATTAATAAAATATTGACCACTAGCTAAGATACCGCACATAAAGCAAATAATGGGGCCTGGCACATATGAGCACTCAGTACGTAGCTTTCCTTTCAGATTTTCATTTATCACCTTCAAGTCCCCAGAGGTGCTACAGGGCCCAAGTCTGAGCGCAAGTTCAACCACAGATGTGGAGGATGAAGGCAGATCCTAGGCCTCGGGAAAAAGGGGTGCCCACCTGGCTGATATCGTGGGAAGCTCTGGAAGATTTACACGGAAGCTACTCTTGGAAGGAGTGGCAAAACTCAAGGACAAAACTGACAAAACTCAAAAGTCCCCAGCACAGAGCCTATGAGTCTAAGCGAAGGGAACAACCTCTGGGAGCGAGCCACATCCGCCAGGCAGCCTACGCGTGCATCGGCAGGAAGACGGAAGGCCCAGCCGGATCGAGCCGCCCCATCGATCGACCAGATCGAAAATCGTCAACTTAGTGCTGGCGGCGCGAACTGCTCCTTCTCGCGAGGCTTCACAGACTAGGCCGCCGGGGGAAAGGGCGGGCCCGGCTGAAGAGAGAGGAGGGGCGTGAGCCGGCCGCACGCTACGTTCCCAGGAAGCTGTGCGCGCCGCTCGCTTCTTCGAGGATCTTTTGAGGGCGCGTGAGCGGCACCCTGCAGACTGGTCATGGCGCTCCACGTCCCCAAGGCCCCGGGCTTTGCCCAGATGCTCAAGGAGGGAGCGAAGGTAAGAAAAGGAGGAAGGGGGAGTGAGGTGGGAGAGCCGCGGCGGCCGCAGCCAAGAAGAAAAGCCTACCAACGGGCCCGGCGTGCCCACCCGACATAGCGGTCGGAGGGAAAGAAGATTCCAGAAAGGGAGGTGTTCTCTGGAAAGCTTGGCCGTGGAGGGCCGCGGGCATTTCGAGGTTTTTTTTTTTTATGAACCCAGGAGAGGGGGCAAGCGGCCAGAAACGGCGAGTGGGCGACGAGGCCGCAGGCGGCGCGTTTTGTGCTTTGTAGCCGCCCAGGGTGTGAAGGCCGCTCTTTGCATTTTTCCTCCGTCAGTAAAACGGGAGTGAGGAGGCTCTCCTTTGGGGGACGCGAAGTAGGTGAAATAACGTAGGTGAGGTTGCTTTGAGTACTGCGAAACGGCTCCAGGAGCGGGTGGTCCAGGGAGGAGAGGGACGAGGCAACTCTTGCAAATGAGAAATGGCGAGCTCCCCATTTAGTTCGCAGAAATAGTGCGTTATAGGATAAATCTTAGTTACAATCCCAGTGGGCTCTGTTCTGAACTTAGCCTCTGTTCTGAACTGAATCCTCTGGGTCTTACTTTCCTCATCTTTCAGTTGGGGAGATTGGACGGAAATAGTTGTAACCAACAGAGTAAGTGACACCGTGACCTAAGTAAAGCTTTTGTTTTATGGCGAGGTCTTGAAAGTAATTTCAACAGCATGGTTTTTTTTTTTCTTTTCTTTTTTTAATGTCTTAGACACACTGCTGTAAGTGTGTCTCTTATGTTCAAATAGTTGCGTTCCCTTATTGTCCCCCAGACTTTCTGTGCTTAAAGGAATGTAGATAGTGTGGTTCCGTTTGTGGTAACAGTTTGAGGGAACTAGGTTTCTTGTTGGCGAGGATGCACTTTGGGGATAACGTGACTCTAGGAGGTAAAGAGATTTACTGTAAGTATTAGTGAAAGAGGTTTGCTGAAAATGACATGAACTAATTTTTTTTAAAAGGTTGGGAAGTGTCCGTATTTTTTTTATTCTTCTGAGGCAGAAATAAGTGACCAAATAAGCAAAAGGATAATTTGAAATAATGATAAAGGAAAATGCACCTCTAAAAAAAATTATAAAGGAAAGTTTGGGGTAGAACAGTAAATAAAATGTTAAGGAAAGAACTCTCAGCTCTGTGCTTAGTGGCCAAGATTAAAGGCAATAATGTTTCAGGCTAAGGGACTAGTAAGGGACCAAACTCACTGAGGATGAAGTGAGTTTGCCTTGTTAAAACAGTTAAGAAAAAAGATGTTCACATGAACAGTAGGTTCTTGAAATTTATCTGAGACTCTTGTAAAACTTGAAAATTTGAGTATTGTGAGCAGTTCAGTTTTCAGTGTATACACGTTGGAATTAATGTGTACAAACGAGCAGTTTGTTTCAGTTCAAACGAGAATTCAAAATCTGTATGCTTTAGTTCTAAAAATGTGTAAGGCAAATACGTTAATTCCCTTTGAACATAGACCTGTTGACTCTACAGTGCTCAGGTTTTACCACATTCATACCACATTACAGCTTTTAGAAAGAATTGGTAGACTCTGGAAAGGTGTTTTTATAATCTGCAGTGGTTCATATGCTTTCTGTAATCAGTCTTAGCACTCTTCTCTGCACTTTTCACTACACTTAAAAAAAAATTAAGCTTTATGTTTTGATGTGTAAGTAGGTACTCATGGGCCCTAAAAATGTCATGCCTTATTCATTCAATTTGTGGACAGATCTATGGATTACCATGGTATCTGTGGTATCATAGGAACACCAAACACCATGCTTTACGTACATAACTCTCACTTGATAATATCAACAGTCTTTTGAGACAGGTACTATTATATTATTCCCATTTTACAGATGAAGAAATTATTGAGATTCATTGTCCTGCCTAATCAGAAATTTTCTTTTACAGCATTTTTCAGGATTAGAAGAGGCTGTGTACAGGAACATACAGGCTTGCAAGGAGCTGGCCCAAACAACTCGTACAGCATATGGACCAAATGGTAATTTCTAAATTCATGTTTAATAAAAAATACAGTAATACAATAGAATTTTGTGTAGTAGTTTTTTGAAATTTGTTTGAGGATATTATATGTAAATTGAGAGTTTTAGCCATAATACACTATGGCGTTGAAAATTATTTCACAGTTCAGTAACTCCTGTACAGTTTTCCTAATCTTTAATCAGCAGTTCGGATCTTTTTAGAAAAGTCGTAATCAAAATGTTACTTTTTGTCCTATTGAGAGGATAGAAAAGTTATGGTGCTTTCACCTTTGAGGTAGTACCATTGTTACAGCTAAGGGAGAAAAATTTTCTCTTGCTTCCCATCAACTGAATTAATTGATACAAATTTATGGAATAAGCAAAACAAATACACTTCCAAGTAAATAATTTTAGTCTTTGTACATGTCAATATAATTTAAGTTGATTTAAAAAATATGAAATTGGCAGGAAAGAAATAATACAGGTGTGCAGGCAGGGGAAGCCATTGGGCTGTGGCTTTAAGAATAGGTAGTATGTTTTGAGTTCTTACAAAGTTATTTCAAGGAATGGATAGCAAATTTTTGTTTCTTCACTGGATTTTCTTTGGTGTCTGGAGAAGGGTTTGAGTGATGATGGATTTCTTTTTCTAACTATTTTTGAGGAATGAACAAAATGGTTATCAACCATCTGGAGAAGTTGTTTGTGACAAATGATGCAGCGACTATTTTAAGAGAGCTAGAAGTAAGTTATTTCTTTTAAAAACCCAAGAAATGTTTTGGTGATGTCAAAAATTCAGTGTATTCTAACATCGAATAACCTTTATTTCATTCACATTGGATAATAAGGGTTTTTTTAAATTCCCAACTTGAAAATTCATGCTATAGATATTCCTAATTATAGAGAATCCTCTTTATGTTTAACATCTTTGCTCCTGTTAAAATCTCCTGTTATTTATGGAGAGGTTGGTTGTGATAAAGTATACATATATATTTGCCGATAATATAAAATTGAATGTTGTCTTCTTCAGAGCGTGACACTAAAGTGAATTATTCTATAATGTAGAAACAGCTGATATTTAAGATGGGTTTGTTTTAATTGTGTTTGTGAAATTAAATCAGTTGGTGGAATTTTGTTCACCTACAGTTTTGATGGTATAGAGTTGGGTTTATGAGGACAGTCTGGCGCCTGATCACACATGGAGAACCACTCCTCAGCCAGCTGCTAATTGAAGGATATGTTCAGTCTCAGGGAATTTTTCTTAAAGCACCAGGATTAATTCTTTAGTCAGAACTCCATAGATGTTAACATTTCTCCATCTTCTTAAGTAATCATATGAGAGTGTCACTTGCTCAGTTGTATCCGACTGTTTGTGACACCATGGACTATAGCCCACCAGGCTCCTCTGTCCATGGGATTCTTCAGGCGGGAATACTGGAGTGAGTTGCCGTGCCCTTCCCCACCCAGGGATCGAACTTGGGTCTCCCACATGGCAGGCAGATTCTTTACCATCTGAGCTATAAGGGAAGCCCAAATAATGATATAGTGTTAAAGTAATAACATTGAACGAAACAGATCGACGAGATATTTGTGGAGGGACTTGTCATTATGAAGGTTAACATTGTACTCTGTGATGTTCTCAGGAGTTATTTAAGTATGGTGAGGATATTGTCTTCGTAATAAACCAGTGTCGGCTATTTAGTTTTCTCAGTGCTGTCAGTTGTCACTCCTTGCTTATTTCTTTAAAAAGCATCTTAAATTCTAGGGAAGGACCACTTCAAATTTTGATACACTTTAAGAAATATTTTATATTTTTGGTTTTTTTAGACCATAATCCCTTTCAATGAGGATATACATAAATATTGAGACTTACCACCAAGCTAAATGACATCTACTTTAGCACCTCTGAAGCCTTTTTTTAAAAGTGCCTTAGATTGGAATTACTTTGTTTTTTAATTTAGTGAACCTGTAATCGTGTTAGGAACCTTAATGTATACAGTGTACATACTGAGTGACTGACCTCAGTCAGTTGAAAGAAAGTGCCCTGTGAAGTGACTGTCATTTATGGTGGTGCATTCGTGCTGATGGGTATAAGGGGACCTGGATTGTCTTCTTGTGACCACACTATAGGTGAGATCAGAAGAGTTACTTCACCCATAGGAGACTGGAGTCTGTTAATTTAGGAAGAAATGGAAAGGAAATTTTTCATACTGCTTTAAGGGTCAAATGTTTAACTTGCTATTTAAATTCAAACCCCTTCTACCAGGTACAGCATCCTGCTGCAAAGATGATTGTAATGGCCTCTCACATGCAAGAGCAAGAGGTTGGAGATGGCACAAACTTTGTTCTGGTTTTTGCTGGAGCTCTTCTGGAATTAGCTGAAGAGCTTCTCAGACTTGGCCTGTCAGTTTCAGAGGTGAGTGTCCATTTTATAACCTAGCCCTGTTTAAAATTTGCTTATGTATGTATACCTACTGTTTCAAACTTAAGATAGTACTATAGTAATAGCTAGTACTGTGCACTTTTCTCTGTGTCAGGGTTTGTAGTACATGTGCTTCCCTTGCAATGTCTCATTCTGTCCTTACAAGAACCCTGTGAGTGGGGCCTATTAAAAGTAATCTCAATTTGTTTCAGATAGGAAAGTGAGCCTTAAGTTAGAAAAACCTTGCTCGAGTAGCTAGTAATGGCAGTTGGGGTTCAAATGTGGGCTGTCAAAGCCTGTGCTCTTAAATAGTAGATTTTGCCATGAACGTTACTCTGGGAGTGCGTTTTGTCTTTTTCTGTTGAATATACCATATCCATTGGGTTACCAAGATGAGATGCTTTAAGACACGTCAAAATTATGTCCTTTGAGGAAGTATTTTTGCTCTTTACATTTAAGGTCATAGAAGGTTATGAAATAGCCTGCAAAAAAGCTCATGAGATTCTTCCTGACTTGGTATGTTGTTCTGCAAAAAATCTACGGGATGTTGATGAAGTGTCATCTCTACTTCATACCTCTGTAATGAGTAAACAATATGGTAATGAAGTGTTTCTGGCCAAGCTTATAGCTCAGGCATGTGGTGAGTATATATCAGTAAATGAAAAAATCCAAAATTAAAATGTCTTCATGTGACTAAGGTATTTTCTCTGTTTTCCCAATTTATCTTTTGATATGTCTTTGTTTTATTAACAGTATCCATTTTTCCTGACTCTGGCCATTTCAATGTTGATAACATCAGAGTTTGTAAGATTCTGGTAAGTTTAGAAATGCATCAGTGTTATCTAGATAGGTCTTTTTTTTCTCCCCCCACCCCCTCCAAAAAAAATCTCTTAATCTAAATTTTACCTTGTAAGTTTTAGACACTTAAGACTTCCTGCCTTCATTTAAGATTTTGATATTGCTAAATTGTAATACTTTTACTTTGAATTTAAAAGGATATCAACATATTCTTACCACTTTTCCATGACAGTTGGAAGGTTTAGTGCATAAACAAAATACTAATTATTTGCATTCTTCATATATGCTGACTTATAAAAATGAGCTTAGAAGGAAATTTTGAATGTGGTTTAAGTTTTTCTGTTGCTCTATAATAAAATCCATACTTTTAATACCTAAAAGGTATATACTTGATAGAAAATTGTGATTGGTACAGTAAAACCTGTAACTATTGGTTTTACACATAGACATGTGATTGTTAACGTTGTCAAATTTAACTTACATAAGTACGTGCGCTAGCTGTGTGTGTGATACACATGCTCTGTTCTAACCATCCATACACTGCCTCCCCTACTCCGTTACCTGGTGTGTGTGTGAAATCAGAAATTTGGCGTTGATCCCTGTTCTGTCCCTGTTGCTGACAGTCCAGCCTGGTACATTGGTGCTGAGTGAATGAATGGCTTAGAGCAGTTCTTTGATTTTTCCCCAAGTATACTGCAGGATCCCAGTCTGTAACTGTGGCTCATTGCCAGAGTGATCCCTGCAATGAACAGACTGCTGTGCTTTACTGTCCATCACTGTATCATCATCCCCAAGAGTCCCTGCCTTGCTGTAGTACATTATTTAGTAATGAATATTTTTGGTACATGTAGAAGCAGTCAGTTAGCCCTGATGTTATTTTCATGAAATCATTGATGATTTTGGTATCCAACTCCTCAGGGCTCTGGTGTGCATTCCTCTTCAGTACTGCATGGTATGGTTTTTAAGAAGGAAACTGAAGGTGATGTGACATCTGTCAAAGATGCAAAAATAGCAGTGTACTCTTGTCCTTTTGATGGCATGATAACAGAAACTAAGGTATGTAGATTTCAGAATCTTGAAGGTAAAAACTTGGGCTTCCTTTTCAGTAACACTTTGAGGTGGAGTTTGCTCTTAATCCAGTGAATATGGCATTCACCAGGCTAAATGTTCAATGAAAAAATTAGCATTTGTGTGCTGTTCATTGCAATTTTTTAAATAACGTTGAAATTCTGTAGCATCCTGAAACAAAAATAGGCTAACATAGTTTGAAGTTAGTAACAGTTATAATTGGAAGTTTGTATTTGAAAATACATAGTAAGTCTGAAGTTTATAAGTCACTGTTGACTTCATCCCTGGAATTCTTCAGATCTTGAGCGGTTGGTGGCTTTTAAAATTATACAGGTTTGGGGAGGGGTGGTCCTGGTCATTTAGTCCACATTTTAGAGGAGGTTTGAGAACCACAGTGTTGTTTCAGTACACTAGTTGACATTAGAAGGCAGATGTCAGGACACCTGCCTGACCTCTCATAGTATAGAGTTGGTCTAATTTTTCCACGAAAAGTACCTGTCAAAGAGCAAATATATTAGTGCCGAGTGTGGCAGAGGGAGAGATTGCTGGTCTAGGAGCAAGCTGCATTTCTCTTAGTTTCGTGCAGATTTTGTATTCTGTTATATGTGCATGTTTAAATTGTTTCTTTAATGTTATTCTGTGACTTTGAACACCAAAGTGATGAAATGGTTTTAAAGAAAATCTTTGCTTATTTTGCTAGGGAACGGTGTTGATAAAGAGTGCTGAAGAATTGATGAATTTTAGTAAGGGAGAAGAAAATCTCATGGATGCGCAAGTCAAAGCTATTGCTGACACTGGTGCAAATGTTGTCGTGACGGGTGGCAGAGTGGCAGACATGGCTCTTCACTATGCAAACAAATACAATATCATGTTGGTGAGGTAAGAGAGGACCGCATTCTGTCACTCCAGACTGTGGTGACTTTGGGCAGTGAGACAATGGACAGACAAATTCAGCACACCATAAAGACTGTTAAGCGTATTAAAAGGGGGGAGGATGAGGTACTAGGGAGAAGGCAATGGCACCCCACTCCAGTACTCTTGGCTGGAAAATCCTATGGACGGAGGAGCCTGGTAAGCTGTAGTCCATGGGGTTGCTAAAGAGTCGGATACGCCCACTCCAGTGTTCTTGCCTGGAGAATCCCAGGGGTGGGGGAGCCTGGTGGGCTGCCATCTATGGGGTCACACAGAGTTGGACACGACTGAAGTGACTTAGCAGCAGCAGCAGCATGAGGTATTAGATAATGTAGCAAGTGGACTTCACTTGGTCTAGGGGAACAGGAAATATCTGAGAAAACCTACCTTTAGACTGAGAGCTGAAGGACCAGTTAACAGATGTTAATTGAAGAGAGAGGGAAGAGTGTTCCAGGCCAGAGAAAGAGCTTAAGAGACCAGACACAAATCTGGTACACACTGTTAGCTAGTGTGGGGTTAGGAACATAACTTTGTTTATGGATTACGCTGGACAACTTAACTGTTCCCACCTTTCTTAATATAATGGGCAGAGGCAATCACTGTTCTCTTTCTCACAGAACATTCAGTTGCCCAAAGTAAAGCAAAAGTGTTCTGTGTGCCAGGGCTTCCTTTGTGTTTTACAACTACAAACCCTTGACATCCTAAGGAGACTTGAAAACTAATTCTAGAATAATTCCATAAACATAAGTGGCTGGATTGCACAGTGCAGTCCAGACCTATTCTGAGCTTGAACCTTCAGGGAAGAAAGAAGGTGACTTGAGGCCCTATGAACAGTTTCCTATTTAATCTCATGTGTTTACTATTAAGGCGTTTGTTTTGTTTTTTAAAGGCTGAACTCAAAATGGGATCTCAGAAGATTATGCAAAACAGTTGGTGCTACAGCTCTTCCTAGATTGGTATGTATTTTGGGCACTATTAAAAGATGGTTGAACCTATTCAGATTATTTTATTACAAGAATCGTTTTCTCACAGAATCCTCCTGTCCTTGAAGAAATGGGGCATTGTGACAGTGTTTACCTGTCAGAGGTGGGAGATACACAAGTGGTTGTGTTTAAGCATGGTGAGTAATCACGGTGAAATGTACATATTTGATGTGTAGGGAGTTCATTTTCTTTTACTAATCTCCTAATATATATTTAATTTATTCACAGAAAGGGAAGATGGTGCCATTTCTACCATAGTGCTTCGAGGCTCTACAGACAACCTGATGGATGATATAGAGAGGGCAGTAGATGATGGTGTTAATACTTTCAAAGTTCTCACAAGGGTCAGTATTAGCATTCATCGTAACTTAGTAATTATAAGTCCTCAAAAACACAGTTGGCAGACTCGTAAATATCCTGAGAACTTCAAAATGAAAAACACAAGTGGCTTGTGTAAAGCACAGCACCTTTTTCTGTAAGACTCCATTTAAGTGTTTGTTGCTAATGAATTTTCTAAAATGAAATATGAAAAGGAGCAGCTAATCAAGGCTTCCTTTTTTGACTGTCTTAAAGAGTTTATGGTGGTTTTTCTTCTGTTGCACTTCAGTTTCTTATCCAGTAAATTCTTGTTGCTGGATTTGTGAAAAGTAAGTAACTGCACAGTGGTGTTCCCATTCTTCACTTTGATTCTTCTTTTTCATATATCAGACCCTATGGTGAGGTAAGATAGCTTGTCCAGATCACTCCATTTTTTAATTGGAATTAAAGTTTTATAAAATTTGTAACTGAATCAGATTTAACCCTCTAAGTCTAGTGGAGTGCTGGAATCTGAAAAGATTTAGGAAACTGGACATTGCTTCTTGGTGACTTTTTATTAAACGATATGTTATAGGATAAACGTCTTGTACCTGGAGGTGGAGCCACAGAAATTGAATTAGCCAAACAGATCACATCGTATGGAGAGGTACATGGCTTTCTGTGTATAAACTGACTTTCTTGTTTTTGTTTGAATAAAATTGAGTAACGAGCACATTTTTGTTTTAGACGTGTCCTGGACTTGAACAGTATGCTATTAAGAAGTTTGCAGAGGCATTTGAAGCTATTCCCCGGGCACTGGCAGAAAACTCTGGAGTTAAGGCCAATGAAGTAATCTCTAAACTCTATGCAGTACATCAAGAAGGAAATAAAAACGTTGGATTAGATATTGAGGTATTTGGGAGGGGAAAAAAGTGAACTTTATTTTATGAATGTACAATGTAAAAATAAACATTAAAAGGAAAATCAGAAAATGTTCTGATTTGTGAGCACAGGATTTTCTTAACAGCTTTTTCAGTTTGTCTGATAGAGAATTTAGTTATCTTTCTGTTTTATTGTGTATATAGGGTTGTACTTTGCCTAGCTACTTATTCTAGTTTTATTCAAGTAGCCATGTTTCTATTATTGAGTATAAATATTTTCATGTAAACCTTTAGAATGAAAGCATAAAAACAGTTCTCTGTTGACAGGCTGAAGTTCCTGCTGTAAAGGACATGTTGGAAGCTGGTGTTCTAGATACTTACCTGGGAAAATACTGGGCTATTAAACTGGCTACTAATGCTGCCGTCACTGTCCTCAGAGTGGATCAGGTGAGTGAGAAATGAAATATTGATCTTTAAAAATACTAATTTTTATGTAGTTCAAAGTATATTTTCATGGGACTAAAACACAGTTCTCTTTCTATTCAAAGTAAAGTACTCCTCCTCCCCCCCCAAAAAAAGTTCTGGTTTTCTGTTGCAGTTACACATTGTGTTGAAAGTATTGATTCAACTAATTTAAAATTATTTTTCCAATGAAAGACTCCTTTGCCACTTGGGAACTGAAATGGGTAAGATAAATCTCATTTAGATTCATAGTTTTAAAAACCCTTCTTAAAGGAGGAAGTTCCATATGGAATATGGAGGGGTCATAAAACCCTGAAGCAGACATTAGACTACAGTATTCTCTCCCTTGTTTGCAGTTTTGCTTTCTGTGGTTTCATTTTACCCACAATTCATCTGTTATACCAGACTACTGTATGGAAAATTCTCATATATTTCAGATTGCACACTGTTATCAGTAACATGATGAAATCTCATGCTGTCCTGCTCCAGGACATGAACTGTCCCTTCATCCAGCATATCCACGCTGTGTACATTGTCTCTTAGCCATTTCAATGATGAGATCAACATATTTTACTTCTGGTCCCAAAGTTGGAGAAGGAAATGGCAACCCACTCCAGTATTCTTGGCTGGAGAATCCCATGGACAGAAGAGCCTGGTGGACTACAGTTCATGGGGTCGCAGAGTCAGACATGACTGAAGTGATTTAGCACACAGTCCCAAAGTATAGGAGTTAGTGATGCTGCCAGCTTGAATACACTCTTATTGTACCTGATCAATAGACTTGTACGGGTGAGAAAAAGCAGAGTGTTGTTACATATATAGAGTTCTTACTGTGCTGTTTCAGGCGTCCACTCAGGTTCTTGGAAGGCATCTGAGGGGTAATGTCTGGACCACTAATCTGTACCACCATCAAGGAAATGTGGCGATGACAGGGTTATCTGGTGGTTAAAAGCGTTCTTCTGTGACAGATGTTGTCTTGGGGGTTTTAAGGTCCTCAGGTGTTAAAATTATAGTATTTCTGCTAATATTTTTGAGGAATTAGGCAAAGAAAAGTGGTGAAGACTATTTCAAATTGAGTTAAATCAGAAATCACAATTTTTCAAAAGTGTTTTCTAGTAAACTTAATGAAATCTATTTTCTTACAGAATTCTAGGAGTGGTTATTAACCAATGAATAGTTTTTAAATATTGAGTAGAAAATTTTAATTGCTAGAGCCACAGTGTAAATCCATTAAATGAAAATCATGCCAAATTAATCTTGGGAGAAGCAAATTTTAGGTAGAAATGGAAAAGAAATAGAGTTTTACATAGAAATGGAAAGGAGATTGGACTTACTCTAAGCAAGGACCAGGTGGTTGTAATGACAGCAAAACAGGTTTCACTTCGGTAAAGAACTCTTTCCTATATAAGATGCCCAGAAATGGAACTGGATATCCATGGACTGGATTTAGTAATTGTGCATTCTTATGTCAGTGCATCATACAGTTTTTAGAAAAAAATGGTTTTGGAGTTTGTAAGCAGAGATAATGGGGGCCCCAAGAAAAAGTAGAAGGGGACAGGAGAAGCTAAATAGACTGAAGCATGAGATAAGCAGAAAGTCTCACAGTGAAAGTTTCTAAGGAATATTTTGCATGCCAATTAGCCAATAACAAGTGCCTTTCTCACACAGGTACTTCTTAACCTAGGAAGGCTTGTGTTATGTTTTACCCTAAGGGAGGATGTTCATTGTTTTTGCCGTTAGCACTCTGTACATAGCTATCTTGAGGAACCCATCCAACTGTAACAAGCTTGTACTCTTCAGTATAGTGAAAGTGAGTGAAAGTGAAGTTGCTCAGTCGTGTCCAACTCTTTGCAACCCCATGGACTGTAGCCTACCAGGCTTCTCCCTCCATGGGATTCTCCAGCTAAGAGTACTGGAGTGGGTTGCACCATTTCCTTCTCCAGGGGATCTTCCCGACCCAGGGATCGAACCCGGGTCTCCTGAATTCCAGGCAGACGCTTTAACCTCTGAGCAGTTGTACCTGATTTTGCATAGTATGGATTTTAGAAAAGGACTTGAAAAGTTTTCAGCATTGGACAGTGTAGTAGGGCCAGATTAGTGTTTGTTCAGGTGTTTAATTCACTAGTTCTCAAATTGTCCCCTAATCCATAGCATCCTTGTTACCTAACAACTTGTTAAAAATACAAATTCCCAGATCCACTGAATCAGAAACTCTGGAAAGAGGCCCATCAGTCTGTTTTCTTAATTGAAGTATACTTAGGCTCTAAAATTATACTTGCTGCTTTTAATAAAATCTGAATTTATCCCTAGTTGGTACAAGGGCTTCCCTTGTAGCTCAGTTGGTAAAGAATCTGCCTGCAATGCAGAAGACCCAGGTTCGATCCCTGGGTTGGGAAGATCCCCTGGAGAAGGAAATGGCAACCCACTCCAGTATCCTTGCCTGGAAAATCTCATGGATAGAGGAGCCTGATGGGCTGCAGTCCAACTGAGCAACTAACACTTAACTCACTGGTAAAATGTTATTGCAGGAATTTCAATTTCTTTATGAAAGCAGCTTCTAAAAAGGGGTGGGAACTCCTTTTTAGGGTTTATATATAGGGTTTTAAGAGTACTACTCTGTGGAAAGCCAACTAACTTTAACTTCTCCCAAATTCATTTGACCCCAAAGCTGCAACCACATTTTTCTGCCCAAACATAAATCCTTTAAAAATGCTAGATGGTTATACTTATAAAATGGTGGGTTAGTGCATTCTGAATAAATGAGGCTTTTGTTTGGCATGTAAGTTTCCAGGCAGTTAGGTGCTAGGACTTTTTTATGAACACAATTCTTATACTTGAAGGATACTAGGAAATATCATTGTTGAACTTTAATATATTTTACCTATTGACCACTTTAGATTATAATGGCAAAACTGGCAGGTGGACCTAAAGCTCCTAAACCACAAGGAAATTGGGATAAAGATGGTTGGCAAGACGAATCTCATATATAAATAGCAAATCAGGTGCTAAACTGATTGATGGCAGTGATGCATGCAGATGTTTCTCACATTCCGCACATCGGGTTGTTGAAATGCATGTCTTAGAAGGCCTCCCGCTAATGAATGTGAATTTTGTTGCTGTTATGTCCAGAAAACGGAAAGCTTACCTGCTGGATAACCAACATTACGCTAGTGTTCCATATGCAGTGTAATAACAGATTGCTCATTGGTGATGATTGTTTAATAACAAAGCAGGCTCAGAAAAATATTCTTTCTCTTCATTCTAAAGTTTAGTTTGTAAGTGTACTCTTGTGAATTTTGTTTTGCAGATCATCATGGCAAAACCAGCGGGTGGGCCCAAGCCTCCAAGTGGGAAGAAAGACTGGGATGAAGACCAAAATGACTGAATGGTTTCATTTTTACTGTAGGTGAAGGTTGTATTTGTAGTAGTACTATAGGAATTGCCTGTTGTTTTCATATTCTCCTTAAATTAAGAAGTATCTGTGTTTGTATCTTGTATCCTTGAATGGATGATGCAATAAACGTTACTATCGAAGCCTCTTTGTCTGAGGACCACTGTTCTTGGATCTTGATGACCTGTTTTGTCTCAACCTTGTTAATGAAAACCTGTGGCACTTAAGGGAAGTCACCCAAGTTATCAGGGGGTCTGTTTGCAGTATAAATCTGGCTTGCTGTTTGTACATAAGCTTTATTAGAACACAGATGTGATCAGGTATTTACATCCTGTCTATGACTGCTTTCTACAAGGGAAAAGCAGAGTTGGAGACTTATGACAGAGATGAAGTGGCTTGCAAGGCCTCTGAGACGTTTACTAATTATAGAAAGTGCTCTGTAGGAAGTCTGGCATTCCCTGGACTAGATTTTTAGTATTTTTTCACAGCTCTGAAAATCTCTTAAGACAGATGACTTGTTTCACTAGCACTGAATGATGTGTTGAATGGATGACTTTAAATATAGCAGAGAACAAAAGATACCTAACAATGCAACTGAAAATATGCCTCTTGACATATAAATTTTTATACCGTGGAGGTTTGAAAAAAGCAAAGAACACTAAAAAGTAAACTTACTTTATAGAACATGTGCTACTATGTGTTGGTTATATGAGGTCACTGAGTAACACTTTTATACTGTTTTTGGCATTTCAAAGGAATTTAGATGCAGTATGGCTGACTGGGCCTTATATAATAAACTCATCAAAAGAAATTCTAATAGAGAACTTTACAGGAAGTTTAGACAGTTTTGGTATTCTTAAGGCTCTTAGAGTTCTATGTGCCTTGGAAACACTGGCTTGAGTTCAACCAACACCCCAGTGTATGCACACTGCTTGGCAGCAGCAGAACTACATGTAACTGCCAAATCAAATACCCTATGGTTATAAAATTAATACTTTCATTTTAACTAACACTTCAAGTTTTGTTAGGCAGTCTGAAACTTTTTTAAATGTTTTCTGGTAGTGTATGTCAGTACAACTTACTGATAAAGCAAATTTTGGGGGTAATTAATTTTATTGATGTGTTGCAAACCACCACACCAACATATTATTGAGCACTTAAGTAATTCAGAATCCTTTCCAGAAATTGGAAGCAGGGATAAAAACCACTGTGACAATACAAAACCACTGTAAATTTTTAGGTATTTTCGCTTCAGTATTTCAGTAAACATGATTTCTCCTGGCATGTATTTAAGTGAACACGATTTACAGTTAGTCTTTACTTTTTTATTATAGCCATTATAAAAGCCATAAATGTTTCCAGAGAAAGCACTTTGAAATTGTTACAGTATTCTCTCATAAAATAGGAGGTAAGCCTGTGAATTTAGTACTTTAGTTGTAGGCACAGCTTGCACGTGAGTGTCGCTGATGTGAAACCACTGTCCTTTGGTTGATTCCATTTCAAAATCTGTCAAAAAGGAAATGTAAAATTAAATAGGAATGGAAAAATTCAAGTTCAGCCTTTTTTGGTTTTGCCATAAATATCTGCTGAATACTAGAATTCTGTAAAACCTTTTACCTTGTGGAATATCACCGTGGAGAACAAGGTTAGAGAGATGAGTGTTTGCAGTTCTTGTCTTGGCGTAGGCGGTATAATGCCCTGACCTCATGGTACCACTGTGTTCAACGACTCCATATAAGGAATACAGTACCCGTGTATGTTCTTCAGCAACATTCTTTAAAGGTGAACAGAATTCAAAAAAGTTATTTCTAGGCAAGATAACTGCAAACTATGCCAAAGGTCTCTAACCTTTGAGAATGCAGAAATCATGAGTCTGAACTGCAATTTTCTCCCTTTTCTATGTTGCAGATGATTGATCACAGATCTTGAAATTACAAAGGTACAAAGATCAAAAGACTAAGTGTACTCAGCAACTCTTAATCAACTTCATACTTATGTGAGTTGCTGTTGGAGCATTTGGTAATAAGCTGATGCCCTCTAAAAGATTTCCCCAAAAAGGCAAGTTTCACCTACCTTACACTTAAGGGTACAAAAAGGAGCCAAATCTAAGATTTCTGGAAATTTTATATGTTTGTTAACTTTGCGTAGGTTAAAACCAGCCTGAAAAAGAAGGATAGTAGATTTAAGTTCTTTTCCTGGAAAAACTGCACATGGTAAGAGAACTGTTGACCCACCACAATGCCCAGAAGAACAATAACCCAGTCCCAGTTAAATTGTCTCAGAAGACTAGCTCCCTCACTGCTAACTTCCAGTTGATTGGTTTTTGCTAAGTGCACCTACACACAGTCCAGACCCACACACAGTCCAGATTGAGTAAGCTGTTCCTATAAGAACATTCTCAATGTTTCTGCTTTAACCATCCAGAAAAGCCAGATTAGACAAGAGACTCTTGAGTGCTTAAAACTCAGCAATAGCAGAATTCTGTGAAGCACACTCCTTGGCCTCACTCTAACCAAGCCTGGCAAATTTTGTAAAGATGCACCCAGGTAAGTCAAGCTCACACCAAGCACAGGAGAGAAAATGCTCTAAAAATACTTTGGGAATCTAGAACTGAATTTACAACTGGTACTGCTCAGGCTAAAAGTCTTTCAGAAAAGATGGAGTCACCAAAAAGATGGAAATCCAAGGTACTAATGCCTTATTATTAAGGGTCAGTAAAAATAAGATACTACACACACATTGAAAATGCTAAATTTCCCAAGTATGAGATATAACTAGTAAAATGGTCTTTTTTCGTTAAACCTGAAATTAAGGTTAGAGTAAGATGCTAATATAATAAAGGACACAGACTGTATGGACCTAACAGAAGCAGAAGATACTAGGAAGAGGTGGCAAAACCACAAAAGAATGATACAAAAAAGATGCTTAATGACCCAGATAACCAGGATGGTGTAATTACCCACCTAGAGCAGACATCCTAGAATGCAAAGTCAAGTGGGTCTTAGGAAGCATCACTAGGAACAAAGCTACTGGAGGTGATGGAATTCCAACTGAACTATTTCAAATCCTAAAAGATGATGCTGTGAAAGTGCTGCACTCAATATACCAGCAAATTTGCAAGAGTCAGCAGTGGCCACAGGACTGGAAAAGCTCAGTTTTTATTCCAATCCCAAACAAAGGCAATGCCAAAGAATGCTCAAAATACCATACAGTTGCACTCATCTCACATACTAGTGGACTTCTCTGGTGGCTCAGACGGTAAAGTGTCTGCCTACAATGCATGAGACCCGGGTTCAATCCCTGGGTCAGGAAGATCCCCTGGCGAAGGAAATGACAACCCATTCCAGTATTCTTGCCTGGAAAATCCCATGGACGGAGGAGCCTGATAGGCTACAGTCAGTCTGTGGGGTCGCAAAGAGTTGGACACAACTGAGCGACTTCACTTTACTTTCACACACTAGCAAAGTAATGCTCAAAATTATCCAAGCAAGGCTTCAACAGTACATGAACAGAACTTCCAGATGTTCAAGCAGGATTTAGGAAAAACCCAAGAAGAACCTGAAAGGAACCCAAAATCAAATTGCCAACATCAGTTGGATCACAGAAAAAGCAAGGGAGTTCCAGAAAAACATCTACTTCTGCTTTATTGACTACAACAAAGCCTTTGTGTGGATGACAACAAACTGGAAAATTCTTCAAGAGATGGGAATACCAGACCACCTTACCTCTCTCCTGAGAAATCTGTATGCAGGTCAAGAAGCAACTGGACATGGAACAATGGACTGGTTCAAAACTGGGAAAGGAGTACATCAAGACTGTATACTGTCACCCTGCTTATTTAACATATATACAGAGTATGTCATGCGAAATGCCAGGCTAGATGAAGCACAAGCTGGAATCAAGATTGCTGGGAAAAATATCAATAACCTCAGGTAAGCTGATGACACCACCCTTATGGCAGAAAGTGAAGAAGAACTAAAGAGCCTCTTGATGAAAGTGAAAGGGGAGTGAAAAAGCTGGCTTAAAACTCAACATTCAGAAAACTAAGATCATGGCATCCGGTCCCATCACTTCATGGCAAATAGATGGGGAAACAGTGGGTGACTTTATTTTGGGGGCTCCAAAATCACTGCAGATGGTGACTGGAGCCAGGAAATTGAGACAGTTGCTCCTTGGAAGAAAAGCTATGACCAACCTAGACAGCATATTAAAAAGTACAGACATTACTTTGCCCACAAAGGTCCATGAAGTCCAAGCTATGGTTTTTCCAGTAGTCATGTATGGATGTGAGAGTTTGACCATAAAGAAAGCTGAGCACTGAAGAATTGATGCTTTTGAACTGTGGTGTTGGAGAAGACTCTTGAAAGGCCCTTGGTCTGCAAGGAGATCCAACCAGTCCATCCTAAAGAGATCAGACCTGAGTGTTCATTGGAAGGAGTGATGCTGAAGAGGAAGCTCCAATACTTTGGCCACCTGATGCGAAGAACTGACTCAATGGAAAAGACCCTGATGCTGGGAAAGATTGAAGGCGGGAGAAGGGGACGACAGAGGATAAGATGGTTGGATGGCATCACGGACTCAATGGAGATGAGTCTGAGCAAACTCCAGGAGTTGGTGATGGACAGGGAGGCCTGGTGTGCTGCAGTCCGTGGGGTCGCAAAGAGTCGGACACAACTGAGCGACTGAACTGATATCTAAAAAGAGCAACATGTAGTAAGACTAAGGAGGGACTGTGCCTAAATTTCTCTTCCATCTTGACATTATCTTCATCAAACCCTTTTGTGTTACCCATATGTATACTGTTTTGACTTCCCAGGTGGCTCAGTGGTAAACAATCCACCTGCTAACGTAGGAGACTCAGTTTCAATCCCTGGGGTGGGAGGATGCTCTGGAGGAGGAAATGGCAACCCACTCCAGTATTCTTGCCAGAATAAGCCCATGGACAGAGGACCCTGATGGGCTACAGTCTATGGGGTCACAAAAAGTGAGACAAAACTGAGCAATTGAGCACACACACGTAAGTACTGTTTTACTTTCCTACCTCTTTGAAGTCAGAACTAAGAAATAACAGAAAACAAAAACCACACAAACACTTAAACGTGTAGAGACAATAACATATAAAGCAGGTGTTATATATCTGAAACAAAGTTTTGGTAGGAAAACAAGGGGTACCTGCTGAAATCTCTTGAAATGAAGAGTGAGAACTGGAGGAGCAAGAGAAATTAGCATCTGCTTCTTAGCATTGGTATAAACATGCTTCCTTTCGCCTACAGAAAGAACCAAATGTTAGCAGTGTGAGCATCATTTTAGACTTCTTCAGCATTCACACCTGCTATAAAATCATTTCAAAACATCTAAGTCAAAGATTAGTGAGCTTTCTGGAAAGAACCAAATAATAAATATTTTAGGTTTCTGGACCAAGAGGCAAAAATCAAGGCTATTTTATATGTATTAATACACGAGAGAAAATTTCCACAAATTTTTACTATTATAAAATAATTGAGTACAACTGCAGTCTACTGAAAAGAATAGAATTATTTTTGGAGAAGTAATTAATCAGGGTTCAAAGTTAATGTTTTCTATCATAAAATCATTTTCAAATGTTCATCTATAAAAAATATTTTTAGCTCAGAGATGACAATAAAAACAAGAGGTGGGCCAAGTTTAGAATACAAACCAAGGTCCACTGGCACCAGCACTAAAGCAAACAGAAATGCTATAAAATCAACATGATTCACTGTCTGTAAATAAATAAAAATAACATAGAAAGACTTGTCAAGTGTTTCAACAATTCAAGTGAGAATCCTTAGGGAATCTATGGTCCCTCCCTATCCAATTTAACCCAATCTATAAAAATAAAAAGGTGGGGGCTAGGGGTAGAAGAATTACTAATATCTTCTGTCTGTATCTGAAGAAGCCTGTAAGGAAGCACTGTGCTCCCAGGACCTTGCACTGGGATGTCACCACACTGAAGAGTTCAAGTGTGTTTTCCTGGGTGCGGGGGGATGAGGGCCATCACAAGTGAGAGGAAACCAAGGACACACAGAAACAGCCCCTGTCCGTGAGGAGCCTGTGGAGACAAACAGCTCAGCGGGACGACTTCCTCACGGGAGCGCTTGGAGCGCTTGCTAGCAGAGCGCAAGCTGTCCCACCCAACTACTGGGACGCCAGTGAACTCTGCTTACCCACCCTTCTGTGAAAATGTTTACAAAGAAAAGGACTTAGTGACTCCATCCAAATCCCGGCATAATTAAAACAGTAACGGTCTACTGATGCAGTGCAAACTGTTCCACTGAACATTAACTTTACTTTCTGTGAAGCATCTAAATACCTTTCATATTTGCCTTTGGTCCACTGTATTGTCTCCGCGTGCACACTTCACAAAGCAGTTTATTAGCATCCTGAAGTTTCTCATTTCGAGTGAACTGATACAAACAGTGTTGGACTGAACACTCATCGGTGTTGAAAGCCTCCCTATTTGCGAGTGTACAGAAAGCAGTCTCTGGATCTTCGTTTACAACCTCATATACCTTCGTCCCGGGAGTAGGATCGTCATCCAGAATCTCTATATTTATTTCGTCAGGTTGCAGAGCAGCATTCAAGTTAAGGTTCTCAAAACCACTGGAAATGTCCACTTCTCCATTGCTCCCTTCCTTCAGGTAGGCACCGTTTAAGTTCCTAGGACATTCAGTGGCAGACGATGCCAAAACCTCCAGATCATTATCCACACTGACATTTTTCATAGCTGCTTTCTCTGTGGATTTTTGATTGTCAGTTATACTTTCTATCATTTTTTCATGGCCGTTCAAATCTTTCTGATTAACACAATATTCTTTAGGTGCAACTTCCTCTTGTGAGATATGGTTGGATTTAATATCTGCTTCTCCCTGAAGTGACATTTCAACTTCACATTCATTATCTTCAGGATGGTCAATGGCATAGACATCATTTAAATGAAGAACTTTCCCTTGAATTTTCTGTTGTCTTCGTTGGTTCTGTGTAAAAAGTACAAAATGTTAAAAAAGAGAGAGAGAAAAAAGGCATACATGTACCACATTAGATTTTCTTCATCAATCAAAAATAAATAATAAGGAAGAGTTCACTCCCAGAAAAGTTCCTTTACTGTCAAAGAGATTAAACAATTATAAAGAAAAGTTCTGTGAAAGGAGGGGTAAACCATCACCAATATTCAAAAAACTGTCACACAGGGGCAAATAAAAATGGGCACGGTTCAGACAGAGCAGTCTAGATCTAGACAGAGCAGCGAGGCTGCTGAACCCAAGCAGCCATGTGTGAAGGCGGGGGGCGAGTGACAACACATACATCAGGAAGGGATGTATCCATGTGAGTTATAATTACATGATCAGGGCTTCACTTAAGAGATAAAAAAACAAACCGAAAACTCAAGGACAAGCAGAAGGATGGAGGATAAAATTCCAGGAAACAAACAGCCCCAAATCAGAGAAGCAGCAAGGAAACCACATGTACAGAGGACACTTAAATCACTAGCCACTTAAACCTACTTCTTTGCTGTTTGCTGCCTCTGTCCCAGCATGGGGGTGTGGGGTTGGTGTGGGCAGGGTTTCACGGAGATTCCTGTTAGACTGGAATGGCTGAAGACTCAAAGGGTTAGCACTTGAGCTGTCATAAAAGGACAGCCCCATGAGGCTAATTTGTAATACCAGAAAGTTGAAGGGCCACATACAGGGAGGGCCCTGGACACAAACATTTTCTGAGACGCTTCAGTTAAAAATAGTTACACATGAAAGAAAAATGAAGGAGATGAGCGAATACTTCAAAGGAAACACAAATGGCCCTTAAACATAAAAATATGCTTAACTTCACTTTCATATGTTGCTGATGGGAACATAAATTGGTATAGCTTTTGTGGAGGGCCTTATAGCAAAACTACAAATACAATCCCTCTTCTCAAAATATACCCTACAGATGACATATGTATAGGGTTATTCACAGAAGCACTGGCCATTACAGCAAAAGAGTATAGGTGTTTGTACATCTAAATCAATAAATAAATGGTTAGATGAACTATAGCACATCTTTTAAGAGTATATCTTTTAAACTATATTTTGTAGAAGGCTGAGTGCTGAAGAACTGATGCTTTTGACCTGTGGTGTTGGAGAAGACTCTTGAGAGTCCCTTGGACTGCAAGGAGATCAAACCAGTCAATCCTAAAGGATATCAACCCTGAATATTCACTGAAAGACTGATGCTGATGCTAAAGCTCCAGCACTTTGGCTACCTGATGCGAACAGCCAATTCTGGGAGAAGGGGATGGCAGAGGATGAGATGGTTGGATGGCATCACTGATTCAACGGAGTTTGAGTAAACTCCAGGAGATAGTGAAGGACAGGGAAGCCTTGCGTGCTGTAGTCCATGTGGTCGCAAAGAGTTGGATATGACTGAGTGACTGAACAACATTTACTACTAAAACAGAATTCTATGTAACTTTTTAAAAAGAAATTTTGGGGGTATAGTAGCTTTATAATGTTGGGTTAGTTTTAATTGGACCACAAATTGAATCAGCTATACATATATCTCTTTTTTCTGGGTTTCCTTCCTATTTAGGTCACCGCAGAGCATCAAGTAGTTTCTTTATATGATTGTTTAAAAAAAAAAGAATCTTTGCATCCTGAAACACGAAGAAATGTAAAGATCTCCAGGAATCTAATTAAATAGGAAAAAACAAGGACCAGAACAGTGTGCATAATTTCTAAAACCAGGAAAACACAAGACCACATATTTGTACTGGATTGTATTTTCCCAAAATATCTCCAGCACAAATAAGACACTAATAAGATTAATATATCATACAAGGAGGAAGACTTTTATTGTACACCTTTTATATTTTTAAATGTTAATGTATTAGAAACTTAAAAAATTCTTGAAAATAAATTAAAAAAATTCTTGACAAGTAATGCAGTTTTTTTTTTTTTAAAGCACAAAATTTTCTTCACATATTCTCAAAGAAATTTCACTGCAAAGAATATCACATGAGCTAATTCTATAATTGCCAAATCGAGTAAAAGCAAAAGTCACGTCGTGTCTGACTGTTTGTGATCCCATGGACTGCAGCCTGCCAGGCTCCTCTGTCCATGGGATTCTCCAGGCCAGAATACTGGAGTGGATTGGCATGCCCTCCTCCAGGGGATCTTCCCAACTCAGGTTCCCGAATTGCAGGCAGATTCTGAGCCAACAGGGAAGCCTGTCAAATTAAAGTGCTGTATATAAAATAACAGACATGTCTACCAGTGTCATTCAGACTTCAAACTCAATAGTCTAAAACTTAAAATTAGACAAGTACAGTTTTCCTCCTAATTACCCACCTTGGCTTGCTTCTTGGCTTGCTTCTTTGCTTTTTTCTGTAAGTGCTTACTTGTTCCTGAAGGAATATCGTTTCTCTCCTTTAGGTAACTGTCATTATCTTTTTCTTCCTCGCTATCTTTATCTTCATCTTCCATTGTCTTTTTCAGGTTTTTATCATTTATACTTTTCTTACCACTCTTAAAATATGGAGAGAATATGGACCAAAAGTAAAATTTTATTACTGCTTGTAAAGAGATTTCATGTTACCTAAACAGTTTTCTATTCCTAATTTACACCAGATTTATTTTTCATACTGTTTGGAAACATATCCAGGACAAAATTCATTCATCTGAGACACTAGAAAACAATCTTCACATACTGAGAAAACAAACAAAACGATAAAAAAAAAAAGGCAATTTAACATGTGAGTGTAATACAAAGGACTATAGTGAGTTGTAATAGATACATGCGGTAATTACATCTATTTCTAAATGCACTTTCTGTTGATAAGTGATTTACATGTCCAACTACAGGTATTCCTTTTTATTCTTTTCTTCTCATGCAAGCAACAGTTTTAAAGAAAAGAAAAAATAAGAGTATGTTTGGTAAGACATAGTAACTTTGGTAATCACTTAGTAACAGTGATTTAAAGGGACCCCCCCAATTCATATTAAGCTGAATAATAATTTATCCAATACTCATAATGTTATTTTTTTCCCTACTATTACTTGATAAGAACTAAATTTATATGGCTTACTCTCTGTTAATATTTATGAACTTAAACTTTAAGGGATTTCTGGTTAATCTTAAATAACGAAAATAATAATGACTTATATGAAATAAATACTTCCCTATGTGTAAACTAACTTAGTCATCCATAAACAATTCAAAACATAGTCTTTAAAATGCACACATATACACACACATAAAAAATATATATATATGAATATATATATTTAATCATTCTCTTTTCAAATCTTTAAAACTCTTCTATCTCACATATATTAAGAAAACTTTTTCCATGCAAGGCCTAGTAAAGTACAAACTTGGAAATGGTAACAAACCCTCCCTCACAAAATTTAGCACAGGAAAGAAAACAATCTACTTACATAAAATAAACTCAATAATCTTACCTGATCATCTAAAACTGGTAGAGACAAATCAAGGAAAGATTCATGAACCAAGGAGACCTTAACCAACCAAAAAAGAAGATGAGAAAAGGAGGAAAAGATTCACTTTAAACATCATATAGTAAAATCTTGGGGAGGGGGGCTAAATTTTAAAATAAAGGCTTAAGAATATGAAAAACTACAGTGTTGAGGACTTTGGGTTAGGTATAAGAAATTAAAATATTACACTAACTTCTTCCTGATATAAGGAATGTTCATAGTTCTAGCAAAAAACTATGCATACTTAGTTCAAAAAGAGTATCTTACAAAACTAAGCAGATGTTTCTGTTTCCAAAAGAAACAACTCATGAACTATCCTCTGTTAATATGCATAAATCCAGTCTGCAATGCATCTACTTACAGTTCTGCATTCATCACACATGATTGTACTAGTCAGCTCACCACCAAATATTCGGTCCACAAAACTTGGTACTGATTTTTTCTTTTCATACTCTATAAGGGGAAAAAAGGCTATCAATTACCTGTACACAATTAATGAAGTAAGATGAAACTACTTACTTACCTATCTAACCCTGAAATTTTATTTTTAATTTCCTATTGACTTGTTTTTCTCTACTCATAATTACCATAATTTTATTTTTATACTACAGTCAGCAGAATGTACTCCAGCGTTCTAAGCAGTATACAATTTAACACATCTTGCACACACACACAAAAATTCTTATCTAGGGTCTAGCCAGTGCAAAATGAATTGTGCCAAGTCAGTGAGACTTTCTGTGCATCAATATTTTAATTATCAAAAGTAAAATGAGAAGACTGGGCTATGCAGGATGATAATTTAGCTCACTTTTAGCTCTAGTATTCTAACACCAGCAGCAAATTTGAGAGTAACTTGCTTTGTGAACTCCATTCAAAATCAAAACAAAAACAAAAAGCCCTTAAGAAAGTATTTCAGACAAAATCCTCCTTTTCTTTCTCTATGTCCCCAGAAACAACCTTGGTAAGCTTAGCATAAGGTGATGGAATTTTACTACCTAGTCATCCAATTTTCTAACTACATGAAATGTGTAAGCCTTGTTCAAATGACAGGTGTCATTTATACAGAAACACATTTTATGACAGACAGTTGAGCAGGCTAGATTCTCTCCATTAATGGCCAGGCCAGCACCAAGGGCACTGAGGAGGCAAACAGTTGCTCTGTGTAGATTCCAAGCTGTGCTTCACAATTCAGTAGTTGCGAGTCACTGGAGCCATTTAAAGTGGTTAAAATCAAATGAAAATAAAAATTCAGCTCCTTTTGCACCGGTCACATTTCAAGGGCTCAATTGCCACATATGGCTACTGTATCAGACAGCAGAAATACTGAAGTAATCCATCATCACAGACAGTTCTACTCAACAAACCTTTCTTAAATCATTAAATGTTACACAACGATAAGAATAAAGTCAGCTCCATGATTAATAAACTAGCTGACAACTAGCAAAGACAAGTGTAAATCACTGACAATTTAAAGTCTAAGCTTTTGAGGCAATTCTCTGGCAGTCCAGTGGTTAGGACTTGGACCTCTGGCTTTCACTGCTGAGGTCTGGGTTCAGTCCCTGGTTGGAGAACTAAGACCCCTCGAGCCATGTGGCAGGGCCAAATAAATAAAGTCTAAGCTTTTAAAAAATAAAATTGGGATGTCATCTTAGCTCTATGTTTATAAATTTTACCATAATACTACATAAAAAGAATACAATTTTCTTTTCTTTTCTTCTAGGTTAAATTTTCCTATTTACCTTTGGAGTACTGAATAATTTTTTTAAATCAACAGAGATAAAGAGAAATTATACACTAATAACTGTGGATTTGAAATACATGTGCCAGCAATCCTGTTTTAATGTACACAGGATTTCAACTATACTGTTTTAGTTCAAGAAGTCAGATTACCTTTAACTTTATTTTTCAGTTCTTCATCCACTTTTTCAGTAGAATTACCAAATGCTTTAAGAATTCCTTTACTCACTCTCTAAAAGTAATAAAATAAGTATATATACTATTAAATATATAATTATTTTCCTTAGAAAATATGTCGTAATCAAGTAAAGAAAATGATCAAACATTAGCACCTCAAAATTACCAAATAAAAATTAGTATTTTTAAAATCACATTTTCAAAATTAATTCCAGGAACTAAAAAGAAATATACTTTAAAAAATAACTAACCCTTGAGCAAAGGCACTGTATTAGCATTTCAAGATTTTAACCTACTCAAACCAAAGTGTCTCAGAACATGCCCACCTCCTTTGAAAAAGACCACTGAAATATCATGTTCTAGAAGCAGAGTGCGCGTGTGCTCAGTTGCTAAGCTGTGTCCGACTCTTTGTGAACCCATGGATTACAGACTGCCAGACTCCTCTGTCCATGTCATTTCCCATGCTAGAATACTTGCAGAAAATTCCCATGCAAAATTTTGCCATTTCCTCCTTCAGAGGATCTTCCAGACCCAGGGATCAAACCTGCATCT
The DNA here is from genome assembly GCF_014754425.2 of Oryx dammah. Lineage (NCBI taxonomy): Eukaryota > Metazoa > Chordata > Mammalia > Artiodactyla > Bovidae > Oryx > Oryx dammah. The sequence goes on along the minus strand of NW_024070186.1, from coordinate 149,426,270 downwards.
CTTGCCTCTCCTGCATTGGCAGGCAGATTCCTGAGCCATCTGAAATCCCAGAAGCAGAGAACTATAGGGACAGACTCCAGTGCTCAAAGCCCAGCTCCATCACTACTGGGTGACCCTGAACCAGGCAATGAACTTCTGGATATCCTAGCTTCATAATCTATGGAGTGAGAAAAATGACAGTAGCATGTACCTCACAGAATGGTTGTAAGAACTGAGTAAGGTAATTCATAAAATACTCAGAACAGTGCTTGACAAAAAATAAAAGCAAAATAAGTATCGTTATCACTGTGTTATTACTATTACTAATTATATCTACACATACCCTCCCCAAAATTACTTTACATCCTGGCAATTAACAAAAATTTTACAATGCAACAAATGCTCCCTGACTCTTACAAAATAAAAATACTTCCCAGATTAAAAAGAGTGTTAAATCACACTCTGAGTAAGAGTGAGGCTGCACTGCAACTGGGAATCGTCTGGGGAGGAATATTTTCCATACCTGTATCTCTCCTGACATAGGCTACAATGTCAACCCTTAGTGAACAATAATGATGCAAACAGCGAGCAAAGTAAAGCATCCTGAAACAATCATTTTTAATTCCCTTCATTCATTTAATAATTAAAATATACTAGCCAAGAAAAAAAAAGAAGAAAAGTAAATAAATAAATAAGGAAAGAAAATACACTGGTTGAAAAGGCTGGTGAAGAAAAAAATTTTAATATAATGGCCTCAATAACTAGTTTTCATTGCTCTAATAACCCTTAATAACATCAAATGACAGACAAGTTAATGAAGATAAGATTATAAAATACACTGGCCAATATATGCTAACCTGATGTTCTTCTGCTCTCATTCCATCCAATAAATAGCGAAGCAGCTCCTGACTGTCCTGTTGCTGGTAGCCTTTAAATCGCACTGCTCTACAGGGAAGAAAGAAAAACTATGGTGAGTCCACTAAAATGAAACTATTTTTTATAAAATCTTAGGATCATATCCCAAATTTTGGCATGTTCCAGTTTCTCAAAATTTTTGTTTAGTCCAACAACACCCTTGGCAGATTTAATTTTCACACAAAGTAAATGTTTTTTTAAACCATGCTTAGTATTATCTACTGCATTAACTCTAATCCTATTAATTTTTCATATTATTTCCCAGCTTCTTACTGATGCACTGAAAGCACAATCAATATGGATACTCACTTTTTACAGACCTGAGAAAAGAGTTCTCTAGGTGTCACGATTCCCTTTTTGGTCTCTTGCATCTCGTTAAGAAACTGGCTCATGGCTAATGTAAGAGGGCCTGGTGGCTCAAGATTTATTTCTAAGGGTTCCTGAATATGGGAATAAAAATTACTTTCTTCAGTCAAATTTTAGAATTGTTTATCAAAATGTAACTCGTCAACCTATATTCCTATGTTCCTGATAGAGCTGTTCCAATTAAAAGTTCAAAATGTACATCAAAAGATGGAGAAAGTTTTTAGTCCTAAACTATTTTGATAAAGAATTCAGTTTTATGGTTTTATGTTATCAGGAACTTACTACCTAGGAACTGAAAGAGCTAAATCAAAATGTAAATAATAAAAATGGAGAAGGTAAAACTCATTTCGCTACACAGCGTATCAGTCACTTTAAAAGAAGTTCAAACTGATAATGAGTGCTCAGAGCTTCATAAGCACATTCCCCAGAAGGAAGCCAAACACTCAGCACAGAGAAGGGCTTTCAGGAGCAAACACACATAAAGGCCCCTCCTAAATATCCATTAGCCTGAAAATTTAACTTGGTAGCTTACAACAAATAGAAAAGGTGAAAATGAGCACCAGTTCTTAAAAATAATTTAAAATGCTGCTACTCAGAGAGTAAAAGAAAAGAAGAAAAATTTAAAGTACATACTGTTAGTGCCAAATCAGGTGGTTCAATTTTTACAATTGTTCCAGACATCTTTACTTCTTTTAGTAGTTCTCTAAGCACTGGTGTTTGTGACAAATTCTGGAATGCAGGATGGAAAAGAAAGGAAAAATTATTTACAGGCAAACCAATTCAGTCAAATACTTTAAGTGTCTATTCTTCCAAAACAGAAAAACACCATCAACACTGCAACTTTTATTGTGTCTGTTACACAATAGTAACATCATGCTCTTCCCTCGACCCCAACTGGTTCATAAATACTTTAGTCCTGAGTTTAGTCATCACCTCAGGTCTTTCTCCCAACCACCTACTATGAAGTAGCTACCCTACCCCTACCACCACCACCACCACCACCACCACCACCAGCACCACCACATGCAGCCAAGAATTTATTTCTGTTGTTTTGAACCCTTTGGCATGCCAGTGCTTAGCATAGGGATTTACTGTCAGGTAAAGTAAACATTCCCTTGAATTTTCTTTGAAAACACAGGAAGAAACTATGTGTGAGGGAAAAGCTCAATATTATCCGTAGCAAATATGCAAAAACATCTTAGCATTATGAGGAAAACACTAAGATCTTTTTAAAGGGGAGGAATATTAACATTGGCACCTGCATAACTGCATTGAAGAAACATGTATTTCCCAAATTACTGAGTCCTTTCACAGTTATTTGGGAAGTCGAATTCATGGAAGAATTTTCTCTCGCCATGTTTTCCTTTTTTTCTCTCTCTTGCTCATTTTTACTCTCCTTTTCTAGCTTTTTATTTTCAAGTTCAATATTACCATTATCTTTTGCTGCTTAAAAAAAAAAAGAAGAAAAAGAAATGATTTAGCAAAATGTGCAAGACACTCATACCAAATGCAAAGATATACTTGGGACCAGAATTTATGAATTTTACCTAATAACATGATTTGCCACCTGTTTGATTTTAAATGTTTTATTAGAAATAAATTATCATCGAGAGAAAAACCAATAAACCAAAAATATTCAGAACTGACATAGGCAAACCAAACAGTATTCAGTATAAATCCCCTTTTAACTGAACAAATGTTTTTACAAATGAGCAATCTTACCCTGTGAAATCAGGAGTATAAAGCAATCAAGCAAAGAACATGGACATGAAGTAAATTTTTAAATGAAGTCTCTGAGAGTGGAAAACTAACCCTGGAGACTTCCCTGGTGGTTCGTTGGTTAAGAGTCTGCACTCCCAATGCAGGGGCCTGGGTTCAATTCCTGGTCAGGAAACTAGATCCCATATGCCAGAACTAAAAGTTCCAGCATAGTGCAACCAAGATCAAAGATGCCATATGCCACAACTAACCACATGCCGGTGCAGCCAATTACATTAACTAAAAAAAACAAAAACTAATCTTAAAGTTAAGAACAAACAATTCTGGCTGCACAAAAGATACCTCTGGGACCGTAAAAATCTAAAGGAGCTTTTAAAGCAGATGATGAAAATCAACCCTATTAACTTAATAATGAATGAAAAAACCCGAGAAGTATCTGGCCTTTTGAAGGAATCATAGGCACTTTACTTTCACATCATCCAAACAATGTTCAGTTCAGTTCAGTTCAATCAGTCCAGTCCTACTCTTCACCACCCCACGGACTGCAGCATGCCAGGCCTCCCTGTCCATCACCAACTTTCACATCACCCAAACAATGTAGAAAGATAAATCCATTATAAGGCAGGTCTGCCTTAAGCCCTGTGCCAGGGTATGGGAGTGTGGAGTTACTGCTCATCGCTAACCCAGATTCTTCATCATACATGACTGTATTATTTCTCAGATTCCTTTCTAACTCCTTATAATTATCTATGTTCTTACTGTTTTACATTCTTAACCAAAGATAGTTTCATAGTTTGAAATCAATCATTAATAATGTTATTCAGCTATATGCAATGATACAGTATGTAAAACTACCCACAGGTAATATATATCAACATTACAGTCTATATTAAGAAACAAATGATTTTACCTGATTTTGGAGTTGTATTACCAGCCTGCTTTCTAACATAATCAACCACCTGACCCAATCGGTTTGAATTACAATACTGGACCTCATCGTCACATAGGTAACACCTGTGTCCCAAAAGATCCCAGAGAAGAAAAGTGACAAACTGACAACCACAAAAGGAGACTAATTTTAACTCAGGGGACCCAAAGTTGTGCAACCCTCAAACTATTCCAGTAAAGAAACTGAAAATAAAAACGCTGTTTTCTTGAAGAAGACTATACATATTAACTCTGCTGTACCGTTTAAGTTAGCCTGAATTACAGCTACATATAAATAACTGTGAAAATGCTCCAAACATGTTACAGAAATGATTGTTTATAATGTGAAAGTTTTTTCTAATCATATGTTAAATTACAGACCTACATTATCAAAATTAACAGATTTTACAACTGACAAATGATGTTCAGTGAATGGGCTTCCCGGGGGGCGCTAGTGGTAAAGAACCTGCCTGCCGATGCAGGAGACCTGAGAGAAGCTTGATCCCTGGATGGGGATGATCTCCTGGAGAAGGGCAAGGCAACCCAGGCCAGTATTCCTGCCTGGAGAATCCCACGGGCAGAAGAGCCTGGTGGGCTACAGTCCACAGGGTCACAAAGAGGCGAACACAACTGAAGTGACAGCACGTGTGCACGTTCAGTGAACAGCGCTACGTGAATGGTTTTTAAAGATGTAAAATTTTAATGATGTTAACAGACAAAAAATACCAGCCTAACATTTTCATGCAGATTCATTGCCAAAATTTATTATCTCAGTTTATCTGGAATTTGTTCTTAGTGTCCCAACTCTACCATATGCTTTGTAATATCACGAGAGAAAAACAAAGGGTAAAAATTCCTATGTATTCTACATGCTATAATTGTTGTGTTTGTACAATACTAAGCAAAAGCTTCTCATAACATCACACTCTCTAGCCTTCTGAAAGTGATGCGTGCGTGTGAGCTCGGTAGCTCAGTTGTGTCGCTCTTTGTGCTCCCATGGACTGCAGCCTGCCAGGCTCCTCTGTCTGTGGGATTTTCCAGGCCAGCATGCTGGAATGGGTTGCCAACTCCTCCTCCAGGGGATTTTCCCAACCCAAGGATCAAATCCAAGTCCCCTGCATCTCCTGGGTTGCAGGCAGATTCTTTACCACTGAGCCAATGGGGAAGCCTGAAAGTGACGGTATGTAAACAAATACTAAAAAAATTTAAACTTTCTTGCTCTTTAAAACAGTTCAAACACCTCCATTCTCCAACATTTCAAATAATTTCCAGCAAATGGGCACAGGAGTTGAAACTCACCATACACTCCAGTTGTCCAAACTAAGAACCAGGCAATGTGGTTCAGATCTTGGTTTCATGTAGTGCTTCAAAGCATGTTGCTCCTGAGAATTTCTGCCACAGCCCTAGAGAATCATAATCATAAAACTCAAAGCCACAAAAACTCACCAGGAGAGAATTCACAATCTACAATGAATAAGGAAGTGGATCAAGAAATCCTGCCATTCTTACAATTTTAAAATTAAAACTTGAGACGCTAGCAGAGTCCAGATTCCGTTAGAACTTAAATATGAAGAGGCACCTGAGGACATTCAAGGAAGAAGTTACTTAGAAAAGCACACACTGGAAGTACTCTCTTGCTCCAGCTCGCCCTTTCTAGTCCTAGCTAAACCATGCTAGTGCAATCAGTCACGAGTTCTAGTTTAGACTCCTTAACATCTTCCTCAATATTTTCCTAACTTCAACCTTTCTTCATATACTTATTTTTTCAGTTTAATAGTCCTAAAAGCTCTGTTCATATACTCAATTCAAAAGTGATGAACTGCTCTCAGCAAACTTACTCAACAAACCTGATACCTTCAGACCCCAATCCACCTTTCTAGGGTTAGCACCCATATTCTATTTGAGTATCACCTACTAGCTAAAACCACCTCACTTCCACAATACAGTTTTGTTCACATTATTCCATCTGTCTTGAAATTCTTTACCACTACTGCCATGGATCAAATCCCACTTGGTCTTCAGGATCTTGCTCAGAGGCCACTTCCTCTTAGAAGCCTATGCCCAGCTTCCTAGATGAGGAAACACTGTACCTCCTATAGACAAACTCCCACAAAACATGGTGTATGTTCCTGAGGGCATGCCTTATTTTCTACCTTACAGTAAAGCTGTTAGTGTTGCTATCCTTTCTTCCCTTTCACACCCCTTCCGCAGGAGTGTAAATACTGACTGAAGGCATGAACAACAGAATAATCTATTACCAAAGACTAGCAAAATGAGAGAGGTCAATAAGCATTAATCGAACAAGTTAAGTGGGAGACTCCCACCTACATCTGCATAGGCATATTCATGAGAGAACACGACCAGATTGTTCACCTCCAGCTGACCAGCCACAGCCAAGAAGCACATCTTCACTGTGTATCTACGTGAACCAGCCCTTCAGCTCTCCGATGACACTACCATTAGTGGTCCTGTCTCTACTGCAGCCCTTAAAAAAGATTACTTTGGGGGTGAAATATCCATCAATGGCTTCTAACCCTTCAACTATTGACATCAAACCTACTGATTGAATTTATCCCACTCAACATTTAGTTCTAAAATAAATGAACTCCAATTTGGTATTGATTTTGAAAATTCTAACACCAACTGAGGCTATCTAAAATAAACATGAGATATCTTAATAACTGAGAATCCTGTACTAACACTGTAAAACGTAACTATTGGGATGAAAGTTAACAGCTAATACTGATACTGTCTTACCCCAAGGAATTAAAAAACTAGCAAAATAAATAAATTTTATAATAGGAAATGCATTATGGAAAATTTGTAGTAGTAAAATATACTCATGTTCATCATATGTATCTAACAGGTTAAATGACAACTTTTCAAACACAAATAAATAAAAATGCTAACATAAAGTTTTGTAACTGTCTGGCCACAGTGAGATCTTAACCTACCAGAATGGTAAAATAAAAAACTGTGACAATACTAAACGCTGGCAAGGATGGAGAGAGTGGATCACTCAAACACTACTGGGAGGAATATAAAATGGGACAGCCATTCTGGAAAAGCCTGGGAGTTTCTTAAAAATGAAACATTTAATTATCATATTACCCAGTAATTGTACTATTGGACATTTTCCCCAGAGTAATGAAATCTTAAATTCACACAAAAATGTGTACACAAATGTTCATAGCAGCTTTACTCATGATCACCAAAAACTGAGATCAGCCCAGAGGTCCTTCAATGGGTGAACAAACCATGGTACACCTCTACCATGGAATACCACTTAGCAATAAAAAAGAAGCAACCATTGAGACACAGGACTTGGGAAAACCGTCAGAAGTGTGTAAAAAAAAGTCATCCCAAAACGTTGTGTATCACATGTTCCCACTTATGCAGCATTTTGAAATGACAAAATTTTAGAAGTAGGGAACAGACTAGATGTTGTGAGGGGCTGGGAGGAAGGGTGGCAGTCCAGAGGTGGGTATGATTTTTAAAAGGCAACATAAGAGCTCCATGTGATGTTGGAACTTTTCAATACCCTGAGTGTGCTGGTGGATACGAATCTGCACAGGTGCCGGACCGAACAGCACTTCATACATACACAACACACATACACCCCCACATGAACTAAGAGAAGTAACGCTGGGGAGACCTGATTAAGACTGTTGGATTGTACCAATGTTAATTTCCTGGTTGTGATACTACACTGTAGTTTTAGAAAATGTTACCACCGCTCAGTCCAGTTTCCTAACAGGTAAACTCACCACCACCAACGTTGATTAAGACGCCTTCCTGACCTTTAGTATCATGACACCTGTGACCGTTCTGCCACCCAGATACCACCAGACCCAAGGTATTCATTCCCCAGAGGCCGGAAATGTGGCCTGGGGACAGGTCACAGCTCAGTCTGTCCATCCCCAAGAATTATCCTCAGTGGAACGAAGCTGCCTTCCTTACCATCAGTTCCATTCCCCAGAAGCAACCAACATCCAATGACTGGTCTAGGCACAAGGACAGAGACTTGGCCCCGTGCTGCAGTTCAGGATTTCCTGGATGACCAGACTCCACTGTGGGTTCAGCTGAGGCCCTGGAGCACTGCCTCCACCTAAGCTTGCTGGTCTCCCTGCTTTCCTAGTAGAGTACCTGAGAATACTCCGCAATAAACCCCCTACACACAAGTCTCAGAACCTATTCCCCAGGGAACACAAACTACGCCAACACACATTCTGGTCACCCATACCATGCTTTTAGGTAGTATCTTCTAAAATAAGTTCATAGAGTTTAATACAATCCCGAATCGATCAGAATCTAAGCATACCTGATGGCCACATTTAAGACACAGCCAAACTGAAGGATTTTCTTCTGCTTCTTCTTCAGATTTATCTTTTACTTTATTGTCCGTCTTACAATCTTGGCAAATGTTCCATTCCACATTCACTAAAGCTTTTTTCAAATTACCTTGTTCCAATCCTTTTCTAATGTGTCTGCACATAGGTTCTATTAAAACAAATAATAAATATGAGGTAGAATATGACTTTCTTCAGTTAATCTCAAAACTTACACCTGATTTCAACTTTAAAAATGAATTTACTCTATAAACTAATTGTTAGATAACCTAAAAACTTAAATTTTTGTCTATTTGATCATGAGATGATTATGTAAAAAAGATCTTATACAAGCTTTGAAGTTCTAGGTATAACCACCACCACCCTAAATTCACTTCAATTTATTAATTGTATCTATTATCCTCTTCATTTTATAAGGTTGCAGAGAAGGTCCCTCATTCAGTCAACAATACAACTGCTGCATGTCTGGCACTGTAATAGACAATAAAACCGAAAAAGTGACCAACTCACAGCTCTTTCTTTGCACAGCTCACATTCTTGCAGGAGAAGCAAATAAGTGAATGCACAAGAATCTCTAGACATGCTATATACATCTGCGTGGGTGCTTAGTCGCTCAGTCATGTCCAACTCTTTGCGACCCCATGAACTGTAGCCCGCCAGGCTCCTCTGTCCATGGGATTCTCCAGGCAAGAATACTCGAGTAGGCTGCCATTTCCTTCTCCAGGGGATCTTCCCAACCCAGGGACTGAACACCCATCTCCTATGTCTCCTGCACTGACAGGCAAATTCTTTAACACTGCACCACCTAGGGAGCAGTACTATAGACATACTATAGCAGCACAAGAAGAGAATGCTAAAGTCAACGGAAGTTCACAGAAGAGGTAATGCCTGTACAATCTTGGGAGATACATATAATCATAAACATTTCTCACACTGATTAAGCACTTACTATGAGCATGACAGGGATCAAGACCATCCCCATGGAAAAGAAATGCAAAAAAGCAAAATGGCTGTCTGGGGAGGCCTTACAAATAGCTGTGAAAAGAAGAGAAGCGAAACGCAAAGGAGAAAAGGAAAGATATAAGCATCTGAATGCAGAGTTCCAAAGAACAGCAAGAAGAGATAAGAAAGCCTTCTTCAGCGATCAATGCAAAGACATAGAGGAAAACAATAGAATGGGAAAGACTAGAGATCTCTTCAAGAATATTAGAGATACCAAGGGAACATTTCATGCAAAGATGGGCTCGATAAAGGACAAAAATGGTATGGATCTAACAGAAGCAGAAGGTATTAAGAGGTGGCAAGAATACACAGAAGAACTGTACAAAAAAATCTTCATGAAACAGATAATCACGATGGTGTGATCACTCATCTAGAGCCAGACATCCTGGAATGTGAAGTTAAGTGGGCCTTAGAAAGCATCACTATGAACAAAGCTAGTGGAGGTGATGGAATTCCAGTTGAGCTGTTTCAAATCCTGAAAGATGATGCTGTGAAAGTGCTGCATTCAATATGCCAGCAAATTTGGAAAACTTAGCAGTGGCCACAGGACTGGAAAAGGTCAGTTTTCATTCCAATCCCAAAGAAAGGCAATGCAAAAGAATGCTCAAACTACTGAACAATTGCACTCATCTCACACGCTAGTAAAGTAATGCTCAAAATTCTCCAAGCCAGGCTTCAACAATATGTGAACTGTGAACTTCCTGATGTTCAAGCTGGTTTTAGAAAAGGCAGAGGAACCAGAGATCAAATTGCCAACATCCACTGGATCATGGAAAAAGCAAGAGAGTTCCAGAAAAACATCGATTTCTGCTTTATTGACTATGCCAAAGCCTTTGACTGTGTGGATCACAATAAACTGTGGAAAATTCTGAGAGAGATGGGAATACCAGGCCACCTGACCTGCCTCTTGAGAAATCTGTATGCAGGTCAGGAAGCAACAGTCAGAAATGGACATGGAACAACAGACTGGTTCCAAATAGGAAAAGTAGTGCATCAAGGCTCTATACTGTCACCCTGCATATTTAACTTATATGCAGAGTACATCATGAGAAATGCTGGGCTGGAGGAAGCACAAGCTGGAATCAAGATTGCCAGGAGAAATATCAATCACCTCAGATATGCAGATGACACCACCCTTATGGCAGAAAGTGAAGAGGAACTAAAAAGCCTCTTGATGAAAGTGAGAGAGGAGAGTGAAAAAGTTGGCTTAAAGCTCAACATTCAGAAAACGAAGATCATGGCATCTGGTCCTATCACTTCATGGGAAATAGATGGGGTAACAGTAGAAACAGTGTCAGACTTTATTTTTGGGGGCTCCAAAATCACTGCAGATGGTGACTGCAGCCATGAAATTAAAAGACGCTTACTCCTTGGAAGAAAAGTTATGACCAACCTAGATAGCATATTCAAAAGCAGAGACATTACTTTGCCGACGAAGGTCCATCTAGTCAAGGCTGTGGTTTTTCCAGTGGTCATGTATGGATGTGAGAGCTGGACTGTGAAGAAGGCTGAGTGCCGAAAATTGATGCTTTGGAACTGTGGTGTTGGAGAAGACTCTTGAAAGAGTCCCTTGGACTGCAAGGAGATCCAACCAGTCCATGCTGAAGGAGATCAGCCCTGGGATTTCTTTGGAAGGAATGATGCTAAAGCTGAAACTCCAGTACTCTGGCCACCTCATGTGAAGAGTTGACTCATTGGAAAAGACTGATGCTGGGAGGGATTGGCAGCAGGAGAAGGAGACGACCGAGGATGAGATGGCTGGATGGCATCACTGACTCGATGGACCTGAGTCTGAGTGAACTCCGGGAGATGGTGATGGACAGGGAGGCCTGGTGTGCTGCAATTCATGGGGTCGCAAAGAGTCGGACACGACTGAGCGACTGAACTGAACTGATGAGCATGACACTGTGCTGTTTACACACATCATCTCATTTAATCTACACAACCACCATGAAAAGCAGACTGTACTACCCCCAATGATGGATGAGAAACCTCAAAGTTAGGGCCCAAGGTCACATAACTACTGAGTGGCTATCCTAGAATTTGGGTTTAAGTCTTTTTAATTTCAAGCTCATAGTTTAAAGTATGATTTCATGGAGTAAACAATCTGAAAAGGCCTTGTGCTTAGTTGCTTAGTTGTGTCTAACTCTTTGCAACCCCATCGACGGTAGCCCATTAGGCTCCTCTGTCCATGGGATTCTCCAGGCAAGAATACTGGAGTGCGTTACCATTTCCTCTTCCAGGGGATCTTCCTGACCCAGAAAAGGCCACATCCCATTAACAAAGGGATGGAGGTATAAAATGTAAACATGCATGCTCTCTTCTCAGAATGGCAGTCACAAGTGAAATAATGAGCAGCAGGACCTGAGACTGAAAACCCCTTTGGGGCCAGATCAGTAACAGGCTATGCAAGCCACTCTAAAGGGCTTCAGTTCTTCCATGGTCCTGGAGGTTTAGAAACTCATCAATGGGTATAATTAGCTTTATGTCCAATGAATATGCACCAAGAGAATACAAATGCAAATGAGCTCATGTATAAAAACTACTAAAGCCCAGTAAGTTGTCAAAAACAACACAAATTGAAAAAAGAAAATATTCTTTTTCAACTAGCAAATCAGCAGAAATTTTTACAAATAATACCAACCTGTGTCATTAAAGGTTCAGAGAAATGTGTACCCTGTTATGCTGCTAGGGGGCCCCTACATTAGTAATACATCTCTGAATAGCAATAGATCCAAAGGAATCTTGAAAATATTTATATCTTAGTTAAGCGATTCTAATTTTAGCATCTGTACCAAGAAGATAACCAGATGTGCACAGTTTGAGCTACAAAAATATTTACTATCACTCCATTCATAACACTGAAAAGTTGAAGATTACCTACATTTATAACAGTGGAGGATTACCCAAATAAATCATGAAATAAGTACCCATAGTCTTCTATATCAATGGAATAAATATCACGCCATTAAAAATGTTGTGCAGACTATTAAATTACATGTCTATACAAACATTAAGTTAAAATGCAAATTACAAAATAACATAATCAAAACACTTTGATCCCATTTTTATGTATTAAAATAATGTCCATTTAGGGATACAAACATTACTTTAAAGATTTAATTGGTGAAATATACCTAAAGATTCAGAAGAATCATCAATTGGACCAGTTTTTCCCTTTGTCCGTTTCTTTCCCATGTTGGCACTTTAGGGGTTACTTACTGACACAAAACAACAATCTAGAAAACAAGACAAAGTTAGCTTGACCAAAAAAAAAAAGTGTTACAGTTCTCTAGGATACAGTATTACAGTTCTCTAGGATACAGTAACGTAACTAAACCACATCATTTTGTGTATCTATCATACTTTATAAGTTACAAAGACCATTCACATGTATCATTGTTTTTAATAAGAACCCCCAAAGCAGAGTATTACCTCTGTTTTTCATAGCTTAGGAAACTGATTCTTAGTAATGTTAAGAGGTTTTCAATAAATGTAAAGGTCTGGAGAGAATTTGTATCTTCTTACACAGATCTTGAAGTCTTAACACTTTACACTATTAGGAACTTAACTTCTCACTACATAAATGTGGAATGGTGGTAGCACTTGAAACTTTAATTTCCCTTTCTTCAAAGCTATCTTTCTTAGTTCTTGCAGGCAATGCAATTAGATTTATAATTTCTCAAAGAAAATTAAAATAATTCTGAAAACAATCTCCTAGAGGGAGTTAGAAAATTTGCAAAATAGTGTCAAAGCTAAATATATAGTATGATACACTGTTCTGCATCTTCCCACACCAGAACTTCCTATGGATGTTAACTGAAAACTGACTACATCTGTATTCTCGGCCATCTACACTATTATATTCTTGACAAAATCAGTTTGAAATAATATGACAAATCTGAAGTGAAGTCACTCAGTCGTGTCCAACTCTTTATGACCCCATGGACTGTAGCCTGCCAGGCTCCTTCATCCATGGGATTTTTCCAGGCAAGAATGACAAATCTAGTACCATCAAATCACCTCTTCAGTCAACAATTAAAAATCAGAACACATGATAAATACTGAAAGTACATACAGGTCTAACTAATAATGATGTTGAAAAGTTGTAGTTTACATACATTAGAATAACTTAGTGTCAAAATTACTTAAATGACTATAATAATTATTTTACCTGGGATGCTTATGAAAATTCTGATTCCATAAGTGGAAAGTAGGATGTGGGACATATATTTTTAAAACACTTCCCAATTAATTCTGAAAGGTAGCTGTCATCTTGCTCTGGTTTACAGTCTTAAAAATATTCCTCCTTTAGTTCTTAATGTGTGAGGTTAATTCACAGTAATCCCACAAGGTTTGTAAGAAAAATGAGTGCCAAATCATTAACTGTTACCCTTTTCAAAGATAAAACATTAACAAAGTTTCATTTATACAGAACCAATGTATTTATTAACAGAACACAACTATATGGTTATATACAAAATGAGGGTATATTCTTATTTGGCGGAGGTGGTGGGGAGGAACAGCACCCAAGTTCTTGCCTCCCTCCAATCCAACTCCCTCTAATCTGTGCTGCATTCTAGTACAATGTCTTCCAATGATGCCATTTTCATCAAATCACTCTCCTGATTCAAAGTACTTGACAGTTTTTCGACTCACTCTCCTGTGCTGTGCACTCATGGTCCCTTATAAATTGTCCTCAACACTCTCGTAACCCTGACTCTCATCACTTCTCAGAAAAGAACCACGAATGTTTAGTCATACAGTGCTTCGGATTTTCAAAGCCTTTTCATAAATATTATCTCATTTGATTTTCACAAAAGCCTTTAAATGGAGCATTGTGCTAAAGAAGTAAACTCAAAATGATGAAAGATCACAGGGTGGCAGAAATGGAACTTAAATCATAGATCTTTTGGTTCCAAGGCAGAATCCCACAGACTCTTCTGAACCCTCCACTCCAAAACACCTTGCCTTCCACCTCTAAGCCTTTACTCTCTAGCTGGAAGTTCACTCCATCTATCCAAATCTTCCCCATTCCTCCAAGATTTTCATTTCAATGGAGCCTTAGGCAACCAGTTGACTTTAAATAAACCACTCAACTCTGCTTTCCCAGGGTTCAGTGTGCGCTATTCACCTTGTACCCTAATCAGATACCTAAGTGAGATGCTTCTTAAATCTTTTACCTGGACATGTGTCATTTCTCTATCTGGAATCTAAAGTTCTAAGAGCAAGAAAGTGTTTTAGGCCTTACTTCTGAATCACCTACAGCATTAGAACAGTGTTAACATATGGCAGATCTAGAAATACTACCTGCATTGAAACAGAAAAAGAGAATAGTACCTGTGGCATTAAGGATGATTATAAGGTGCAAAGGTAGGTGTACAAGAATGAAGCACACAAATTCCGGTGAGAAAGAAAAAGGTAAAGAAGGAAGAACTCTGCAGCAGTGAAGACAGCACTAGCAAATCTGGTTTTGGACCTGCTAGTCGCTCAGACGCCAAAGGAAAACTTGAAAGACGAACTGTAATTGCTGCAGGCAGAGGACAGTAGGGGGACTGCTTCAGTGTGGAAAAAAAGAGCTCCCAATAAATTTCTGACAACTATAAAGGGCATCTAATGAGTTGTGACAACAGTACTGTGAGTATTATCATCTATAAAACATCCATAAATCTACTCAATTTTTCAGGCGCGTCTTCAGATGAGCGTTACCTTCTGGGCCAAATTACTCTTTGCAGGGCTCCACGCAAAAGTGAAACCATAGCTGGTCTTGCCGGCTCTCATATTAACCTAGTTCCCTTCCCTCTCCGCCCTTCCAGTATTTCCCACGCCTGCCTGGGATCCATTAAACATGCATGCGTTTGGAAAACTTCTGTCAGCGGGGCTAAAACAGGGCTTTCAAGTTTCGCGAAGATGTGTCCTACCCTGGGAGCACTGAATCGTCTATACGACAGTTCCTGCCTGTCCTAATAACCAACAAGCAGACACGGCGGCAAACAGCGCCAACTCGTAAGAAGAGTCCCCGGCCGCACAAAGTCCGCCACACCTCCCCTTCCCTTCCAACTGCTCCGCACCCACGGGGGGAACCTCGGGGTCCACTGGGTCGAGGAGGGCGCCAGCACCGACAACTCATTGGTCAGCTCCTGGGACTGACAGGACTTGAGGCCAATGAGAACGCGGTACTGGGCCGAGGCCAGGTAACGTGCTTAAAGGCAGAGGGGCCTTCGAGGAGAGAACCAGGTTGGGGCAGGAAAATTCGGGCTCCCGGGCGCGGAGGAAGTCATGCGAGTGGTGACTGCGAAGGCAGTGGGAGCGGAACTCACCCACGGCGACAGCGCCCATTGCTGCATCCCCTAATGGGCCCTCGGGCCGGGCAGCCTGCTCCGTCTTCCTCCCCGGTGACGAATTGAAAGCGACAGAGCAGCAGCCAGCGTGACCCCTAGAAAGCAACAACTTCCGGTACGCGGCATTATGGGAAGCGGCTGTGCCCCTCGGCCCGGCGGCACTGACGCTAGTTAATCGGCGCCTGCGCGGGACTCGCGCCGGAAGTCTGAACGCGATGGCTTGCGACTGACTTGGCTGTCAATGATTTTTATTCCCCGCCCCTCCGCCCCCCGCTTCCGGTAATTAGGTACGTGTGCGCTCAGTCCTGCGGACTCTGCGACTCCGTGGACTGCAGTTCACCAGGTTCCTTTCGTCCATAAAATTTTCCAGGCAAGAATACCGAAGTGGTTGCCATTTCCTACTCAAGGGACCTTCTCAATCAAGGGATCAAACCCGTGTCTCTTGTGTCTCCGGCATTGGCAGGCGAGTTCTTTACCACTGGCCCCACTGTGGTTATTGGGTTATTTTAATAGTTCTAAGGAGACTTCCCTGGTGGCTCAGAGGTTAAAGCGTCTGCTTGCAATGCAGGAGACCTGGGTTCGATCCCTGGGTTGGGAAGATTCCCTGGAGAAGGAAATGGCAACCCACTCCAGTATTCTTGCCTGGAGAATCCCCTGGACAGAGGGGCCTAGTGGGCTACAGTCCCTGGGTCGCAAAGAGTAGGACACGACTGAGCGACTTTGGGTAAATAGTCCTAAAGTATAGGTACCTGGGGGTGGTCAGACATTTGTAGTCTCCTGGATGGTTACCTTACTCAAACACATCACATTTGAAGGGGGACATTTAGATTTTACTCATTTTCCCGAATTCTGACCAGCCGGACTTATAACATTGAGTATATAGTCTGGAACTAACCTTGCTAACAAGGTAAAATTTACAAATATTTACTGTTTATGCGTTAGAAATAGGTTAAGTGCCAAGCCCTCTGTAGAATGAAATAAACATAGGCTTTCGTCGCCTTGGAGTTTAGTCCTATGCAGAAGACACAATAATCGCTAGGGGAAAAGATGCAGGTCCCAATAGAAAAGCAGGCAAAGGATATAAACAGGTAATTCACAATAAAAACATGATACGAATAAACAGTTACCGTTATTAGTAATCTGATAAAAGTAGGTTAAGGGGCACCCTAACCTGTCGAATTGGCCAGAGTAATGATGGTTAAATTTGGGGGGTAAACGGCTCTCCTGCTCTATACTGCTTATATAATTTTTTAAGTTTTCATCATTTAGCACAAAGGCCTTTTTTTTTTCTTTTCTAAAATGGCCTTAGGGCCATTGTACCACACCTAGAATGCCATTCACTTTTGAGCTTTTAATTCTGTTCACACTTTAAAAGTCACTTTTGGCTGAAAAACATAGGTAACATGGCGACCCTATCGCTCACATCACCTTATTTTACTTCTCCACCCAGTATTTATCACCACCTGGTATCTTTGTTTCATAGTTACCTATGTATTTACTCCCTGCCCCAGCACCCTGACCTTATGTGTGTGTGTTACTCAGTCTTGACTCTGCGACCGCGTGGACTGTAGCCCGCCGGCCTCCTATGGGATTGCCAGGCGAGAATACTGGTGTAGGGTGCCATTTCCATTCTCCCCTGCCCCAGAAACAAGCAGACCTAAGCTCTTTGCGATGGGGGCATCTTTGTCTTCTATATCTTGTGGCTATATCTCTGGAACCTAGAAGTATTTGGAACATAATGCTTAATACTTACTGAAGAAATTCAGTCATGAGAAATGCTGGTACTTGACTATTCACACCTTCCTCATAATAGCCAAAAAACTGCAAACGGCCCATGTCTCCATCAAAAGGGGAATGGAAGAACTGAGGTATAGTCACTGAGTGGATACAGCTAAGGAATAAAAGAAATTACTGATACACACAAGAACATGGATACACACAATGAAGCCTTACACAAAGGTACCTACTGGATAATTCCATCTCTATTAAGTTCTGTTGCTGCTGCCAAGTCTTCAGTCGTGTCCGACTCTTAGCAACCTCATGGACTGCAGGGCACCAGGCTCCTCCATACATGGGATTTTCCAGGCAAGAGTACTGGAGTGGGGTGCCATTGTCTTCTCCATATTAAGTTCTAGAACAGGCAAAACGAATTATGGTGTGCAGGAAAAAAAAAAAAAAGACTAATAGTTGCCTGTTGAGTTCCTTGAGGACTGACTGGGAAGGAATCTGAAAGAATTTTCTGGGGTGCTACCAAGGTGTATGAATTTGTCAAAACTCAGCAAATATACATTTCTTTTTTACTTAAGAAAACCCTACGTAATTCAAATCCTAATGTTATGTATGCTTAAGTACTTAGAAGAAGACTAATGTCTGCAGTTTACTTTGAAATGAATTAAGAGATGGGATGGCTGAATTAGATTTATGACAAAGCTAGTTAGGCATTGTTGAGGTCAGTTACTTAACCTTAGCACTATCAGCATTTTAGACCAGCAAATTTTTTGTAGGGGGGATACCCCGGTGTACCCTGGTGCACCCTGCTAAGTTGAGCAGTATCCCTGGATTCTACCCATTGGGTGCCCAAAGCACACACCCTTCCAGTTGTGACAACTCAAAATGTCTTCAGACATGACAAAAATCCTTTGAGGAGCAAAATCAACTTCCTCCTTCTCCTTTCTTTGTGAATTGCTTCACTTGAAATTCTCTCAACTTCGCTGTAATGCTTGAAATGTTCCATAAAAGTTGGAGAGATTATTTAATGACACTGAAAAATGCTCACAAAACACCACGTAGAAGATGAAGCTATGAAGACCTTTAAACACATCTTAAAAAGAAAAAAAAAAATTAGCAATGATAGTACCTAATATTAATACCAGCTTGTGCTGTACTGGGCTTAGTCACTCAGTCGTGTCCGACTCTGCGACCTTATGGACTGTAGCCCGCCAAGCATCTCTGTCTATGTGGTTTCTCCAGGCAAGAATACTGGAGCTGGTTGCCAAGCCCTCCTCCAGGGGATCTTCCCAACCCAGGGATCAAACTCAGGTCTCCAGCATTGCAGGCAAATTCTTTGCGGTTTGAGCCGCCAGGAAAGACCCAGTATCAGGCGATAAATCTTGTGAGATTTCTACAATGAATATGTAACATAGAGGAAAAGGTACACTGCGTATATTTAGTTGGTTAAGAAAAACATCTTTTAATTACTCTCGTGTTGGAGAGTCAGCTTAAAACTGTCCTTGATCCGTGGCGATAAATTTCTGTGTTGGCACAGGGTCCTTCCTAGGGTCGCCATGGCCACCATCCACGCTCACCTGTCCCTACTGCCTTGCTACTCAGCGTCGTTCAGGGGCCAGCAGGACCGCTACTACTGGGAAGATCTTAGGAATGCAAAACGTGGGACTCCAAGGCTAACTTCCGAATCCCATCTGCGTTATACCAAGATCCCCGAAGGACTCCGCCGCAAGTTCGAATTTGAGGGGCGTTGCTTCAGTGGACCATATCCTGACCCAGGAAACTTGCCGGCCATGCTTCTCACAGACAGTGGCAGCAGCTGGGAAACGCGAATAGGGAAGAACAAAAACTATCCGGCTGACAGAAACGAAGCCGGGCCCAGGGATCCAGGTTTTATCAACTCCGACTTCCGGGACGCGCGCGCTTGAGAACGCGCATGCGCCCGTCCGGGGGGGCGGTGTCTCACTCTCCTGAGGCGGCCCGACCAAGGCTGTTTGTCGGCTTCCGGTTCGCTAGCCCTGGGATCCTTGAGGGTGTCTCCGAATAAGAATCGAGCCGTTTATGCAGTCACGAAACGCGGGGTTACAGCACTGAGTGGGTCCACGGCTCGAGGTGAGTCTTCTGTCCAGCTGCGGACCGGGAGTTCCTACGCTGCGGCGGCCCAGTCCACCGCTCGGTAACTCGGCGACCTGGTGGTCCCGCCTTCCCACTAACTTCTCACCGCTCATTGGTTAGAACCAGCTTCGCGTTTCCTGGCCCCGCCCACCCTCGTCTCTTCTACGCCGCCCCCCCTCCCCCAAACTCCCACACACCACACACATCCTGAACATGGTCTGTCGTTAGGACAGGGGCCAGGAGAAACTTTCTGAGTAAGGTAGGACTTGGACAGCCAAGTCCTTTAAAAGAAGTAATAGTCAAAATAAGAAAAAAATCTGCAAGGGAAAAAGAAAGGAAGCTCGTGTCATTCTGCGTTCTTACAGTGATATTCACTAAAACCCTGAGTCAGAAAATCCTGTTCAAGGTGTTTCTGGGACTGAAACCTCGTCTACGAAAATAACTGGACAAATCATTTATTTGTGACATCACTCCGGTAGCTGTCCAGCCATGCGTCGCTGAGACCCGAACCTCCAAACTCAATGAGGCCTGTTCCCAAATTAACTCACTCCCCAACTAACTAAACAAACGTGCTTTTAGAGAAATGCTCAGTACTCCCTAAATTACATCTTCAGCCAGATCTCTTACAAACGCTGTAGTTCATCGAGCTGCCTGCTGGACGTCTCTACTTACTAGGTGGCTTGACAGACATTTCATTACCTGGTCTGTCTAGGACCAAGCTTCAGATTTCCACCATCTTCCCCATCCAAGTATATGGCAGGTCCGTTCTTCCAGTTTTCTGGAAGCCTCGGAGTTATTCTTACATATCACATATAATTCATCAATGATCCTGTTGGTCTACTCTTAATACATGTCTAGAACACGAACAGTTGCTCACCACCTCCACTACCATACCCTAAGCCAAGTCACCATCATCTCTCCTGTCGTTGTAGTGCCTGCCTGCTAACTCTGCTGCCATCCTTCTTCCCAGCAGTGAGTGTGAGCCTTTAATAAGTCAGACCCCTTCAGTGGCCTTCCATATCAGTCAGGATAAAACCCCAAATCCTGGGACTTCCCTGGTGGTCGAATGCTGCAAGATCCCCAGTGCTGCCACTAAGACCTGGCACAGCCGAATACATAATAAATATATATTTTTAAAAAATCCTAAATCCTAGCCATTCCCTGAGTTCCAACATGACTGCCCCTGATTTCCTCTCTAACGTTTTGTCCTAAAACCCTGCCCCTGGCTCACTGCTTCTGCCACCTGGTGTAGCATCATCCTGCTTCCTGGGCTATGGACATGCTGTTCCTTTTGCCTGGAAGACTTTTTGCTCATTTCAACACATGGCTTTCTTCTTCAGTGCCTTCCAGTCTCATTCCCCCGCAGTCACCTTAGCAAAAAGGCTGTTCCTGGCCAGCCTGTGTATAATTGAACCACCCCCAGCAACTTGCACTTTATTTATCTTCTTCATAACTGTTATTCAGTGGACATATATGTGAGGTGTAGAGGGCCAGTGTATGTGGTGCTTCCCCAGTGCCTCCAGCCTGCAGTGCAGGAGCTGCAGGAGAGTGTGTTCAATCCCTGGGTTGGGAAGATTCCCAGGAAGAGGGCATGGCAATGTGTGTGTGTGTTCTGTTATCATAGTCTGCTCCCACTAGGTTAAGTCTCTGACAGCAGAGATTTTTGTTTTGTTTTGTTACTTTAGTCCATCATTACAGTCTTAGTGCTTGACATACAATAGGTACCCAAGAAATATTTGTTGATTGAATATAAAAATAGCAAGCTCTTTATGGCACTTACTCTGTTGCCAGGCATCATTTTAAGTACTTCCCACACATCCTCATTTAATAACTTACAGCAGCCCTGTCATTCCCATTCTGGAGATGGGAAGAGTAAGGCACAGAAAATTAAGCCACCTGCCTCAGGTCACACAGTTGGTAAGTGGCAGAGCCAGGAGTTGCATCTTGGCAGTGTGGCAACAGAGTATACTTAACCACTATGATAAAAACCAAAGTAAATTCACCTCCTCTAATAACCATCTAACAAGTTGTTTCCTAGTTCCCCAACTCCAACAGGACTAGAAAAGATAAGGAATTCTAATAATCCAGGGATTTTAAATATTTCTGAAGATATATATATATACACATATATATATTCTGAAAATATATGTGTGTGTGTATACATACATCCCCTGGAGAAGGGAATGGCAATCCACTCCACTATTTTTGCATGGAAAATTCCATGGACAAAGGAGCCTGGTGGGCCACTGTCCACAGGGTCACAAAGAGTTGGACATGACTGAGCAACTAAGTGCACACAGACACACACACATGCACACACCCCTACATATATATCTTTTGGCCTTATCACATGGTACAAGCGGAGAAAGCAATGGCACCCCACTCCAGTACTCTTGCCTGGAAAATCCCATGGACAGAGGAGCCTGGTAAGCTGCAGTCCATGGGGTCATGAAGAGTCAGACACGACTGAGCGACCTCACTTTCACTTTTCACTTTCATGCTTTGGAGAAGGAAATGGCAACCCACTCCAGTGTTATTGCCTGGAGAATCCCAGGGACAGGGCAGCCTGGTGGGCTACCGTCCATGGAGTCGCACAGAGTCGGACACGACTGAAGCGACTTAATAGCAGCAGCAGTACAAGGGGATCTTAGTTCCGTGACCAGGGATCAAGCGTACACCCCTGCAGTGGAAACACAGAGTCTTAACCACTAGACCACAGGGGGAAGTCCCAAGGTATGGCCAGATTTAAAGGAACCATGACTTTCTCTAGGCTGAAAGTTCTACTGGAGCTAAAGAAGTGAAGGGCTGCCTGCAGGAGCTTGGTCATAGGTCATTGTCAGAATCCCACCAAAGCAGGAAAAGAATAATGAAGAAATACCCTGGCCTCTTTCTCCTTTCATCCTCCCACTTCCAGCCAGAGCACTGGCCAACCACAAGAAAAGCAGAAGACTTGGGAGCTATAGGCTGTGGAGGTCAGCTGTCCAGAGTCCAGGGAAGGGTAAAGAAGGACCAAGAATGGGTTTAGAGGACAAACATATTTCAAACAATGAATCCCTGAATTATACCTGGGCAGTTGGACTTGTGAAGAAGGGACCGGTTCAGGTCCATGCTGTTTCTGTTGTGCTTTCTTGCCCTGCACACCTTTCTTCCCTCGGCACATTAGGCCTCCTCCTCCCTTGTCTAAGTCTTACTCTTCCTTTAAGGCTCAACTCAAATCGTGACACCTTCCTCAAATCTTTTTTTTGATGACCCATTTTATTGATCATTTTAATCCTTGTGATAATACTGGTCACTGAACACTTGGCCTTTTTACCTTCACTGTTCTATATTTTATTAGATATAAGTCCTGATCTTCAACCTAAATAGTTCCAGGAAGGAATGAAGGATGAAGCTCTACAGATAATAGCTGCCCAATCAACCTTTACCAAAGATGAAAAGGAAGTCCATGAAGACACCACCAACTGAAATAATGGTGTTTGATTCCCCAGAGTAAATTCTCGTTGAGAAGGTAAGCCGTGTTTCCTCTGCATCAGTGCGATTCAGTTTTACATTCAGAAGTATAACTCTTACTCCTTTCTAGTGAATTTAGAGGTACTACATGCTAATCATGAACTTCAAGCAATATAGAAGCATACAAAATAAAAAATGAAAATCCTTCTCTTCTTCTGTCAACCCACATTAGCCAACTGTCAGTAGTTTTGTGAATTCTCTTTGTGATTTTTTTTTCATGTATGTGTGATCGTAAGAAGGAATAGTGATATTATTTATTGATTATTTATATTGTTCTACAACCTATTTTCATTTATTTTTTATTTTTATAATCTACTATTTTAAGTAACCATACATCATGAACATCAATGTGAATATCCATTTTTTAAGTTATTTCATAATATTCTACTGTTTGGGTGTACAGGGTGTACAGGCATATCTCATTTTATTGCACTTTGCAGATAGTGTGTTTTTTGTTTTTTACAAATTGAAGGTTTGTTGTAACTCTTGAGCACATCTCCTGGTGGTATTTTTCCCACAGCATTTGCTCCCTTTGTGTCTCTCTCTCACATTTTGGTAATTCTCACAATATTTCAAACTTTCATTATTACCAAATTGGTTATAGTGACCTGTGACCACTGATCTTTGATGTCATTATTACAAAAAAGATCATAATTAAGGTACGTACGTTGTTTTCTTTTAGACATATTTCTATTGCATACTTAACAGAATACAGTGTAGTATAAACATAACTTTTATATGCACTGGGAAATCAAAATATTTGTGTCATTCACTTTATTGTGATACTCACATTATTATGTTGGTCTAGAATTAAACCTGCAGTATCTCAAAGGTATGCCTATGTATTTACTTAACTACTGTTCTGTTGCTGAACAATTAAGCCATTTCTGAATTTTTTTCTTATTTTTAACAGTGATCATCCTTAGAAACACAGTTTTATGTGTTGGTTTTTCTTTAGGGCAGTTTCATAAGATTGGCATTTTTAAGTCAGCTTTCCTTATAACAACGTTTCCCCCTTTTTCTTTTTTTTGAATGCCAACTTGATAAATTAAAAATATTATGTTAGAGGGACTTCCACTTTTCAGGATATTTTTCCTAGTCTTCTCCAGAAGAATCATGATATATATATATATATATATATATATATATATATATATATAAAAAAAACAAAAAAAGACTAAGAGAGAGAGAGAGGGTGGCAGATCAGCCAAAGGACCCAGGCCCCAACAAAGGAATGATGATTTCTCCTTTGGTTTTTTTTTTTTTTTTTGCCTCAAATATCCCAGGCTTGACACGGAAGAAGCAGCAACCCATTATAGTCTGCTGGTATCATATTTTACCAGTGTCAGTAAAATACAGAAACCTTATGTCACTTTTAATTCAATGATATAATAATCTTAAATTTTTCTTCTACATACATTTAGAACAACAGTCTTATAATTTGTGATTCAGCCATCAGATATGTAGTGCCAATATTAAGAAACCCTGAAAGAGAGTCTAAAGTCTAGACTCTAGAGTTTCAACAAATTCATGTTTTCTACGGCATACACAGAGCAACTTTCCAAAGTAGCTGGTGTTGACAGTTCTGAGCCCTTCTGAAGTTCTGCAGTTCCCTTCCCCACCCAACCAAGCAGTTAATAAAGGAAAGAAAGCTGAAATCTAAGTTAGCTGTGACTCATTCACCCCTTTCCATCTTCCCGTATTTTGTTGACAGCTTTTATCTGTCATTTCCTGTCCCTTTATATTTAAGAATCTATTCCTTTACTCTAATTTTAATGGAGGGAAAAGAGAGAAAGAGAAATAAATACATATGCTCAGCCTCCATGTTTTATTAGATGGCCCTGCACTTTCTTGCAAATGAAAAAATCAAGTTATCAAATTCTAAAAAATGTTTTAAAATCCTATTTTGGTTAGCATCTTGTAATCTTTATAACCTTGGAGTGGGGAAGAATCTTTTCCAACAAAGATTCAAAGTCCAGAAGCTGTAAAAGAAAAGGCTGGTGAGTCTGCCTCCTTAAAAATAAAAACTAATGAATGGCTCACACAGACACAGAACATCATATAAAGACTATATGCCAAGAATTTTTTTTAAAGCAGGGGACTGTGTGAAAATTTTAAACTTCCATGTAGCAACTTTCTGGAAGGCAACTTGACAATACCCAAACTTGTAAACTGCTGTACCAATCAGCCACCTCTGCAAACTTACTCTTGTGTATATATTATTCACAGCTCACCAAACTCTGTGTGTGTGTGTATTCATAAAGTTCCATTATAGAAGTGTTCATAATAGCAAAACTGTGGGAAAAAACTCAGTGCCCATCAGTAGATATGGAATGCAATAAATTATGACGTATCTATCTGATTCATTATGATAGTCAACCACCAGAAAGAATGAGATAGATCAATCTATGTGCTGACAGTGAATCAGTTCAGTTCAGTTCAGTCGCTCAGTCGTGTCTGACTCTTTGCAACCCCATGAATCACAGCACACCAGGCCTCCCTATCCATCACCATCTCCCGGAGTTCACTCAGATTCACGTCCATCGAGTCCGCGATGCCATCCAGCCATCTCATCCTCGGTCGTCCCCTTCTCCTCCTGCCCCCAATCCCTCCCAGCATCAGAGTCTTTTCCAATGAGTCAGCTCTTCGCATCAGGTGGCCAAAGTACTGGAGTTTCAGCTTTAGCATCATTCCTTCCAAAGAAATCCCAGGGTTGATCTCCTTCAGCATGGACTGGTTGGATCTCCTTGCAGTCCAAGGGACTCTTTCAAGAGTCTTCTCCAACACCAGTTCCAAAGCATCAATTCTTCGGCGCTCAGCTTTCTTCACAGTCCAACTCTCACATCCATACATGATCACAGGAAAAACCAGAGCCTTGACTAGACAGACCTTAGTCGGCAAAGTAATGTCTCTGCTTTTGAATATACTATCTAGGTTGGTCATAACTTTTCTTCCAAGGAGTAAGCGTCTTTTAATTTCATGGCTGCAGTCACCATCTGCAGTGATTTTGGAGCCCCAAAAAATAAAGTCTGACACTGTTTCTACTGTTTCCCCATCTATTTCCCATGAAGTGATGGGACCAGATGCCATGATCTTCGTTTTCTGAATGTTGAGCTTTAAGCCAACTTTTTCACTCTCCTCTTTCACTTTCATCAAGAGGCTTTTTAGTTCCTCTTCACTTTCTGCCATAAGGGTGGTGTCATCTGCATATCTGAGGTGATTGATATTTCTCTCGGCAATCTTGATTCCAGCTTGTGTTTCTTCCAGTCCAGTGTTTCTCATGATGTACTCTGCATATAAGTTAAATAAGCAGGGTGACAATATACAGCCTTGACGTACTCCTTTTCCTATTTGGAACCAGTCTGTTGTTCCATGTCCAGTTCTAACTGTTGCTTCCTGACCTGCATACACATTTCTCAAGAGGCAGGTTAGGTGGTCTGGTATTCTCATCTCTTTCAGAATTTTCCACAGTTTATTGTGATCCACACAGTCAAAGGCTTTGGCATAGTCAATAAAGCAGAAATAGATGTTTTTCTGGAACTCTCTTGTTTTTTCGATGATCCAGCAGATGTTGGCAATTTGATCTCTGGTTCCTCCGCCTTTTCTAAAACCAGCTTGAACATCAGGGAGTTCATGGTTCACGTATTGCTGAAGCCTGGCTTGGAGGATTTTGAGTATTACTTTACTAGCATGTGAGATGAGTGCAATTGTGTGGTAGTTTGAGCATTCTTTGGCATTGCCTTTCTTTGGAATTGGAATGAAAACTGATCTTTTCCAGTCCTGTGGCCACTGCTGAGTTTTCCAAATTTGCTGGCATATTGAGTGCAGCACTTTCACAGCATCATCTTTCAGGATTTGAAACAGCTCAACTGGAATTCCATAACCTCCAGTAGCTTTGTTCGTAGTGATGCTTTCTAAGGCCCACTTGACTTCACATACCAAGATGTCTGGCTCTAGATTAGTGATCACATCATCATGATTATCTGGGTTGTGAAGACCTTTCTTGTACAGTTCTTCCGTGTATTCTTGCCACCTCTTCTTAATATCTTCTGCTTCTGTTAGGTCCATACCATTTCTTTCCTTTATCGAGCCCATCTTTGCATGAAATGTTCCCTTGGTATCTCTAATTTTCAGTGAATAGATCTCCAAAATATATTTGGTGGGGAGAGAGTTAGGAAGTATGGACAAAAGATTTGTAAATATCACCCCTTCTAGGTAGATTTTAACGATATATTTCATTCTCTACATTTATTTACACGTTATACCACCATGGTATATGTGTAATGCCTAAAATGTTTCTGAAATACCAAAATCTCTGCCTTGGATAGGGGGCTTAGCTAGGGGAAGCAATCACCAGCAGCAAACTGTGTCTTCACTTTTTAACCTTTCTCCGTCATTTGAATTTTATAATCTTGTAACTTTTTGCTGTTGTTGACATGTGTTACTTGAGCTATGGGATAATTAGCCTTTATTTTCTGTTTTTCACATTCTTCTGTTTTTTAAAAACTAATGAATATTAAGAGAAAAAAATGACCACACATCTAACTTTCTTCCTTATTCTTTTCATTCTGAGTTTCCAAGGTAACCAGTCAGAGCCTCTCTCCTGGGTATATCATTGTTATGACTTTTGACTACACAATTAGTTTACTTCCGTGTAATTGCTCATTGTGGTATCTCAAGACGCCACATCAACTATCTACATATAGAGAAATCTGGTGCCTGGGTTTCTTTGGAGTTTTACCACTGTCATTGGGTTGTCCTGTAGTTTGGATCCCTGGTGGTGATTTAGTCGTTCAGTCACATCCAACTTTTTGCCACTTCATGGACTGTAGCCCGCTAGGCTCCTCTATCCATGGGATTTCCCAGGCAAGAATACTGGGGTAGATTGCTATTCCTTTCTCCAGGGGATCTTCCTGACCCAAGGATCAAACCTGGGTCTCCTGCATTGCAGGCAGATTCTTCACCAACTGAGCTACCAGGGAAACCCCTTTCGATCCTTAGTATATTACATCTGAAAGTAACACAGAAGGTATTCTGATTAAATGTCATATTTTATTAAGAAATCAGATTTTCAGTAAGTACCCATATTCAATATGTACCGATGTTGAGTTCTCCCAAGACTGTATTTATAAATGTCTCTCTTATCCTTACTTTCTTAGAAACTTACAGCTACCCCGAAATGACTGAGATTGAGCAGGCAGAGGCCCAGCTCTCTGAGTTGGACCTGCTGGCCAGTATGTTCCCTGGTGAGAACGAGCTCATCATGAATGACCAGCTGGCTTTAGCAGAACTGAAAGAGTGCATTGAAAAGAGGACCATGGAAGGACGATCTTCAAAAGTTTACTTTACAATCAGTTTGAACCTGGACGTATCTGAGGAAGCAGTGGTAATTCAGTGTTGCTTTTGGAAGCATTGAAATATGTCTCAACTTAAAACAGCACTTAGGGCAATTTTTCTCTCTCTCTCTTTTTTTAATCAGGTGATGGTTTCTCTGGCCTGTATTCTTCCTTTTAAATACCCTGCAGTTCTGCCTGAAATTACTGTCAGGTACGTTACAGACCCTGGCCAACTTTAGAGGTCAAAACTAATCTGAGAACAAAAGCACTTCTCAAGTTTGTTCTGAGAAAATTGATTTAATGTTTAATCCCATATCTTTTCCATCAGGTCAGAATTATTAAGTAGATCCGAGCAGGCTCAGCTGAATACGGATCTGACCGCATACCTACAAAAGAACTGTCTCGGAGATGTCTGTATACTGAATGCCACTGAGTGGGTTCGAGAACATGCTTCTGGCTACATCAGCAAAGACGTCACCCCATCCCCTGCTCCAGGAAGTGCAGTCCAGCCAGGCGACCACGTTCTCACAAGGCTCTGGATCTACAGCCATCACATCTACAACAAATACAAAAGAAAGAATATTCTTGAGTGGGCAAAGGAGCTTTCCCTCTCTGGGTTTAGCATGCCTGGGAAACCTGGTGTTGTTTGTGTGGAAGGCCCACAGAGTGCCTGTGAAGAATTCTGGTCAAGGTTGGCTATCACCACCTTTTTTGTTGTTGTTGTGCTGGGTCTTTGTTGCTCTGTGCGGGCTTTCTCTCCTCTTATAGCGAGTGGGCACTACTCTCTAGTTGTGGTCTGTGGGCTTCTCATTGTGGCTTCTCTTGTAGCAGAGCACACATGGGCTCAGGAGTTGTGATTTGCTGGCTCTAAGACGCCAGGCAGGGCTTTAGGAGTTGTGGTTTGCAGGCCCTAAAGCATGCTGGCTTCTGGAGTTGTGCCTCATGGGCTTAGTGGCTTCATAGTACGTGGAATCTTGCTGGACCAGCGATCAAACCCGTGTCTCCTGCACTGGCAGGTGGATTCTTATCCACTGTATCACCAGAAAAGTCCAAGGTTTTCACAACTTTTGTATGCCTTGTCAATTATTACAGTATGCAACATGATACTCAGTTCAGTTCAGTCGCTCAGTCATGTCTGACTCTTTGCGACCCCATGGACTGCAGCACGCCAGGCTTCCCTGTCCATCACCAACTCCTGGAGTCTACTCAAAGTCACGTCTATAGAGTTGGTGATGCCATCCAGCCATCTCATCCTCTGTTGTCCCCTTCTCCTCCTTCCTTCAATCTTTCCCAGCATCAGGGTCTTTTTCAATGAGTCAGTTCCTTGCATCTGTTGGCCACAGTATTGGAGCTTCAGCTTTAGCATCCGTCCTTCCAATGAATATTCAGGACTGATTTCCTTTAGGATAGACTGGTTGGATCTCCTTGGAGTCCAAGGGACTCTCAAGAGTCTTCTCCAACACCACAGTTCAAAAGCATCAATTCTTCAGCACTCAGCTTTCTTTATGGTCCAACTCTCACATCCATGCATGACTACTGGAAAAACCAAAGCTTTGACTAGACCTTTGTTGGCAAAGTAACGTCTCTGCTTTTTAATATGCTGTCTAGGTTCATCATAGCTTTCCTTCCAAAGAGTAAGTGTCTCTTAAGGTCATGGCTGCAGTCACCATCTGCAGTGCTTTTGGAGCCCAAGAAAAAAAGTCTGTCACTGTGCCATGTATCACATGATACTAGAGATGTGGAAATCTGTGTGTCCCGGAAGTCATATCAGGATTTAGTCTAAAACAGCACTCACATTTGGTCAGCGTACTCCTCTCACCTGACACACGGCGCAGAGAAGATGTTCTGTAGGTAGACATTAAGTCCCGCCCCTGCCCACAACACTGTCTACTGTCCCCTCCATTTCTATGGACCTGATTCTTCTCTCATCTTAGCGATGCTGTAAGTTGTGTGTACCCTGTGGAACAAGATTTCTAATCTTATTTCTCTGAAAGTGAGAAATGAAAGGTATCGGTCGCTCAGTCATGTCCGACTCTTAGCGACCCCATGGGCTGTAGCCCACCAGGCTCCTGTGTCCATGGAATTCTCCAGGCAAGAATACTGGAGTGGGTTGCCATTCCCTTCTCCAGGGGATCTTCCTGACCCAGGAACTGAATCCGGGTCTCCTGCATTGCAGCAAATTCTTTAATGTCTGAGCGACTCAGTTCAGTTCAGTCACTCAGTTGTGTCCGACTCTTTGCGACCCCATGAATCGTAGCACGCCAGGCTTCCCTGTCCATCACCAACTCCCGGAGTTCACTCAGACTCACTTCCATCGAGTCAGTAATGCCATCCAGCCATCTCATCCTCGGTCATCCCCTTCTCCTCCTGCCCCCAATCCCTCCCAGCATCAGTCTTTTCCAGTGAGTCAGCTCTTCGCATGAGGTGGCCAAAGTACTGGAGCTTCAGCTTTAGCATCAGTCCTTCCAAAGAAATCCCAGGGCTGATCTCCTTCAGAACGGACTGATTGGATCTCCTTGCAGTCCAAGGGACTCTCAAGAGTCTTCTCCAACACCACAGTTCAAAAGCATCAATTCTTTGGTGCTCAGCCTTCTTCACAGTCCAACTCTCACATCCATACACGACCACAGGAAAAACCATAGCCTTGACTAGACCATCTGCAGTGATTTTTGAGCCCCAAAAAATAAAGTCTGACACTGTTTCCACTGTTTCCCCATCTATTTCCCATGAAGTGATGAGACCAGATGCCATGATCTTCGTTTTCTGAATGTTGAGCTTTAAGCCAACTTTTTCACTCTCCTCTTTTACTTTCATCAAGAGGCTTTTTAGTTCCTCTTCACTTTCTGCCATAAGGGTGGTGGCATCTGCATATCTGAGGTTATTGATATTTCTCCCAGCAATCTTGATTCCAGCTTGTGTTTCTTCCAGTCCAGCGTTTCTCAGGATGTACTCTGCATATAAGTTAAATAAGCAGGGTGACAGTATACAGCCTTGACATACTCCTTTTCTTATTTGGAACCAGTCTGTTGTTCCATGTCCATTTCTAACTGTTGCTTCCTGATCTGCATACAGATTTCTCAAGAGGCAGGTCAGGTGGTCTGGTATTCCCATCTCTCAGAATTTTCCACAGTTTATTGTGATCCACACAGAGCCACTAGGGAATCTTATTTCTCTACTGATATCCTAAATGACAAGCCCCTTCAAGAGGTCGAGATTCAGTAATTTCTACATTTGTAAAATACTGATACCAGGCAGTCATAATAGCAGTAAATGAATTTGGAGATGGGATATGAAGGAAATGGCAACCCACTCCAGTATTCTTGCCTGGAAAAGCCCTTGGACAGAGGAGCCTGGCGGGCTTACAGTCCATAGCATTGCAAAACAGACATGACTGATCACTCATTACTGGAATCATATTAGATTAAAATCCATGTGAGATGAAAGGAAATTTCTTTACTTCTAGGAAAAAGCATTGATAAATCTATTTTATAACTTCTACTTCAGGGCTTTAGAGTACACACCTTCAAATTTTCTACTCTGAAAATTTTTTTTCAGGCTCAGAAAATTAAACTGGAAGAGAATTTTAATTCGCCATCGAGAAGATATTCCTTTTGATGGTACAAGTGAGGACATGGAGAGACAAAGAAAATTTCCAGTTTTTGAAGAAAAAGTATTCAGTGTTAATGGAGCCAGAGGAAACCACATGGACTTTGGTCAGCTGTATCAGTTTTTGAATGCCAACGAATGTGGGAATGTTTTCCAGATGTTGTTTGGTGTGGAAGGACAGTGAGAAGGGGAGTGGCTGAAAGCGTTTTGCCACTGTTGGTCTTTTGACTTTTTCCTCTCTTTTGCTTGAAAGATTAATTTGACTTTAGTCCCACTCTAGAATGTTAGGGAGGGAAAAAAGGAAAAGCAATGTAGCAGAAATGCATCTGTTAAAAATATGTCATGATTAGAACTGAGTTTTAATTTATAATCTTAAAATTGTTGATAGACATTTCTTGACTTACAAGCTACCTATTCTGAAAGAGAAGTTAATTATATTTAATTATAACATTGGTGGTCCAACTTGCCACCCATTCCCAACCCCTTTCCCCTGTATCTGTCTCCACTAAAGAACCTGGAAAAGCTAAATGCTCACTGTCTCAGACTCTCTTGCAGCTAGGGTGGCCGGGGGACACAGCTTTGACCACGGAACCTCTGGGAAAACTTTTGCTTCCCTGATTAAAGTGATAGGTACAACTAGGGCACCTCTTCCCTCTCTTCTGTCACAAGCACCAAAATGATCACTAGAGCTGCAAACGTCCTTTCAGCCATGAAGGAAGGAGGGGTGAAGAGAGCCACAGAGATGCCAATCCTCAAGCAGTTGAACCACTGATCCAACACTAGCACCTGCCTATCTCTAGACAGCTTATTAGGAAATAAAACCAGTTTTATTTGTATTTATGTGCCTGTTACTAGCAGCTGAAAGTGAGTTTGCCTATTAGATTTTTTTCAGAGCATTAGTTTTGCATGTACCCCAGCCATTTGGTACAAAGACAGGTGGGATTTTTCTTAAACAGAGTTTGCAGTTCATCTCTATTTTTGTATGCTCATGCTCTGCCCTGCTCCTTGGCTTACCTCACAGAAGGCTTAGAAGACTTTTTAATAGGTCTCAAGCATGCATGGAATTGGTAATTTAGAGCATTCGTTCTTGGCAAATTGGATTTTGACACATTTTTTTTTCATTCTGCAAGTGGCTTTCTGTAAATCTACTTTTAGCAAATTGACCCACTCAAATAAACACACAACCTGGTTTTCAAGACCCTGCATAAACCAGTTTCAAAAGTGATGATTAAATATTTACTAATTGCTAGCACTTAGGTTGATCGATCCTGTCTGTTGGGTGTTCCTTGAGGAGTCAGACTGATAGAGGGACAGGTTGGGGTCGGGGGCACAATACATTGCTTATCTTAGTAAAACAGTCAGAGGCAACTTCTGTGGCCATCACTAAGCATAGGTAGAAAACAAAAAGGGACAAAAGAACTCCAAGGAAACGTAGACAGACCTTGGATATACACGCAGGGAAAAATCCAAATGGTGTTCATGGATGCAAGTCTTACATGCCTTCTCAGGTTCCGCCTCCCCGGTCCCCTGTCAGCTGCCCTGGAAATGCCAGGCCCTCCTCGGCTGCCACCACACAGCCAGATGCACCAGCTGTACCTTAGTTTCTGACTTCCCCAGCCACTTCCAGGTTTGGATGAGTACCCCACCAAACATGATACCGACATGGCAACAAGCCACCAAGGGGGCCAGGTGATGCCCATGTTACTTTGAGCGGAGCTAAACTGCTAAAACTTCTTCACTCTTTGTGCATTATTTTAATGAAAACCACATTGTATGTATAAATATATAGATCTCAAGCGTAACATAAAAACATTGACTACAATAATGTAGCTTTATAAGCTTTCTTCACAGACAACTGTCAAATTTAGACATTGAACTATTAACACAGTGACCAAGAGAAGTACAGAGTTTTCAACTGCATAATTAAGAAATTTTCTCTGAAAATGAATCGAAGTATTAGTCAATACTTCAATAAAGAAATACATCAATAAAGAAAACAGCAAGTTAGATAGTTTGCCTACATTATATAACGTAAAAGACACAGTAAAAACTGTAAGAAACTAAAGTTAAATGTAATAGGCAATACAGCTTTTTTAAACCTTTACCAATGATTACAGGCTTCCCTGGTGGCTCAGTGCCTGCCAATGCTGAGACAGAGGTGTGATCCCTGGGCTGGGAGGATTTCCTGGAGAAGGAGATGGCAACCCACTCCAGTGTTCTTGCCTGGGAAGTCTCATGGACAGAGGAACCTGGCAGGGTACAGTCCACGGGGTCACAAGAGTCAGACATGGCTTAGTGAACAACCACCCAAACCAATGTACTACGTTTATAAACATCCTTAAATGTAAAATTATTCAGTATGATTGCATGGTGTTTATTCCACAATGACAGATTGTCAATGTATTAATCAGAAAAATATCTTGAACTGAAATCATCTGTAAAGAAATGATAAATCTTTAAAAGAAAGTCTTAGTCTCAAGTTATGTTTAACGTAATCGATAGAATCTATAGAAACCAACATTGTTGGCAGGAAATTCACTACATAGCCATTTTTATTTGTAAAAGTAATT
Organism: Oryx dammah; assembly: GCF_014754425.2. NCBI lineage: Eukaryota > Metazoa > Chordata > Mammalia > Artiodactyla > Bovidae > Oryx > Oryx dammah. The sequence continues at coordinate 149,391,810 of NW_024070186.1, read as the reverse complement.
CTGGTACAAACAATAGTTTTCTTAAGTCAAAACAAAATAAAACCTAAATTTAACCTCATAAAACCAAATTAAGTTTGGATTAACAAAGTCAAACCTACCCCCTGCACATTACTTTGACAGAGTGCATTAAAAAAAAAAAAAAACAACTCTTATCTGCTGTCCAGCAGAACTGACAATTACTTTTGGCAGCTATAAAAGTAACAAGCACAGATTTCTTTTTTATTAGTTGTATATCAGGGAAACCCAACAATCTATCATTTGTGAAATTCCACTAAAGCTACCCGGCAGCCAAGAGTTCATAGAACATAAGAAGAGCTGATGCAATGCCAAAGAATGCTCAAACTACCGCACAAAGGAAGTGGCAACCCACTCCAGTGTTCTTGCCTGGAGAATCCCAGGGACCGGGGAGCCTGGTAGGCTGCCATCTATGGGCTCACACAGAGTCGGACACGACTGAAGTGACTTAGCAGCAGCAGCAGCACACGCTAGTAAAATAATGCTCAAAATTCTCCAAGCCAGGCCTCAGCAATACATGAACCGTGAACTTGCAGATGTTCAAGCTGGTTTTAGAAAAGGCAGAGGAACCAGAGATCAAATTGCTAACATCCCTGGATCATCAAAAAAGCAAGCGTTCCAGAAAAACATGTATTTCTGCTTTATTGACTATGCCAAAGCCTTTGACTGTGTGGATCACAATAAACTGGAAAATTCTGAAAGAGATGGGAATACCAGACCACCTGACCTGTCTCTTGTGAAATCTGTATGCAGATCAGGAAGCAACAGTTAGAACTGGACATGGAACAACAGACTGGTTCCAATTAGGAAAAGGAGTGTATCAAGTCTGTATATTGTCACCCTGCTTATTTAACTTTTGTGCAGAGTACATCATGAGAAACGCTAGGCTGGATGAAGCACAAGCTGGAATCAAGATTGCTGGGAGAAATATCAATAGCCTCAGATATGCAGATGACACCACCCTTATGGCAGAAAGTGAAGAGGAACTAAAGAGCCTCTTGATGAAAGTGAAAGAGGAGAGTGAAAAAGTTGACTTAAGACTCAACATGCAGAAACCTAAGATCATGGCATCCAGTCCTGTCACTTCATGGCAAATAGATGGGGAAACAGTGTCTGACTTTATTTTTCTGGGCTCCAAAATCACTGCAGATGGTGACTGCAGCCGTGAAATTAAAAGACGCTTACTCCTTGGAAGGAAAGGTATGACCAAACTAGACAGCATATTAAAAAGCAGAGACATTACTTTGCCAACAAAGGTCCATCTAGTCAAGGCTATGGTTTTTCCGGTGGTCATGTATGGATGTGAGAGTTGGACTATAAAGAAAGCTGAGCGCCAAAGAATTGATGCTTTTGAACTGTGGTGTTGGAGATCCAATTAGTCTATCCTAAAGGAAATCAGTCCCTAATATTCACTGGAAGGACTGATGCTGAAGCTGAAACTCCAATACTTTGGCCACCTGATGGGAAGAACTGACTCATTTGAAAAGACCCTGATGCTTCGAAAGATTGAAGGAAGGAGAAGGGGACGACAGAGGATGAGATGGTTGGATGGCATCAACGACTCAATGGACATGAGTTTGGGTGAACTCCAGGAGTTGGTGATGGACAGGGAGGCCTGGCTTGGTGCAGTCCATGGGGTCGCAAAAAGTCGGAACCGACTGAACTGAACTGAAGGACATGTACAGGGACATTACTTGCCAGTCCCCTGTCCCCCCCGAAACAATGAATACAACTACTTAAAAGAAGAAAGTGAAGTCGCTTAGTTGTGTCCGACTCGTTGTGACCCCATGGACTGTAGCCCTTCAGGCTCCTCTGTCCACGGGATTTTCCAGGCAAGAATACTGGAGTGGGTTGCCAGTTCCTTCTCCAGAGGATCTTCCCGACCCAGGGATTGAACCCGGCCCTACCCGCATTATAGGCAAACGCTTTACCGCCTGAGCCACCAGTGAAGATCTAAGCCCACAAAAATTCTGCAAAGGGGCACCAGGCGCCTTCCCCTTTAGCATCATCCGGCAATCTGACCCACCGCGTCGTAGAAGGATGTACGCCTTTAAGTCCTCTGCCTCTGCTATCTCTACGAAATGTCAAGGGCAGACATCTGCTCCTCGGAGCAGCAGAACCCGGGGAGGGAAGACTCCGGCTCAGCGGCGTAAAGCACGTGACTGGCTACCTAGGGACACCAGGGTCCCGAGATGCTCCCAAATGCACCTGGACAGACTTCACGCGCTTCGCTCACAAGGTAGCAGCGTTCAGTCACCGGACCTGCGCCTGCGCAGCTGGGAGGCCCCCCAACGGTGACTTCACGCATGCGCCCCGGAAGCACGCTCCCTCTTAGGGGCAAAGGCGTATTGAGGCTGTCCGGCAGGGGGCGCTGGTTTCTGATCTGTTGGCAGGGTGCTGACCCTGGCGCCCGTCCTGTCCTGTGGGCTCGTCCTTCAGGCGGGCATCCTCCAACCCTGCCAGAGGCTTCTCTGGTGTTGAGATGCGCTTTTTTTCTTTTAAAAAAAAATGGCATCGATCCACATTCTCTTGGGATTGCCCAGGTGTTGCTAACAGCTGGAATAATTGGAGGCATGATGCTCCAGGGACTTGAATGGTGTCTTCGAGGACCAGGGTGTCTGTCCCTGGATGTTAACGAAGGAATTACTGAAATGGAGACTTAATTATTTTTTTAATATTAAAACTATTTTTATTTCGTTTTAAACTGATACTCTATTGTTTGAAACAAATCGAAGTCGTTTCAGAGAAATTTAAATGACCCGAGTGCTCAACAATATTGTCGTCTTGAGATATTTTGAAGTTCGAATTAACGATTCTTTAACACTAAAATTAACCGAAACTAAAATATGATAGAAAAAAGTAATTTATTTAGAAAAAAATTCTTGTTTATTGACCTAAATTTCGTTTTATCAGAGTTCTTTTTTAAAATTTATCAAAATATAATTGATTTACAATGTGTTAACTTCTCTATTCGGAGAAGGCAACGGCAACCCACTCCAGTACTCTTGCCTGGAAACTCCCATGGACAGAGGAGCCTGGTAGGCTGCAGTCCATGGGGTCGCGAAGAGTCGGACACGGCTGAGCGACTTTACTTTCACTTTTCACTTTCATGCGTTGGAGAAGGAAATGGCAACCCACTCCAGTGTTCTTGCCTGGAGGATCCCAGGGACGCGGGAGCCTGGTGGGCTGCCGTCTATGGGGTCGCACAGAGTCAGACGACTGAAGCGCCTTAGCAGCAGCAACTTCTCTATTACAGTAAAGTGATACAATTATACAAATATATACTTTCTTGGAAAAAGTAAATTTTGATAGACCATCACTTTTGTTCTTAAAATATTTTCAGATTATTTTCAAATAGTCCCTGAAGAATCATTTGCTTTGGATGATTAAATATACAAGTTTTGCTCATGCAATATGGAGACTTAATTTTTTTTTCTGGGGTGTTTGGCATTTTGAGTTTTGTAAACTTGTTTTCTTTTCTCCCTAAATCCCAAAATATATGCAAGTAAATCTGTGAAATATATTTTTACTGAAAAGGTGACCATTGTATAAAATGTACAAATAACTGGATATAAAACTCACCGATAACCTTGTGCCCAGGAAGAAAAATTTTTGTTTTATGTTTTTTTAGTATATTATTTTTGTATATGTGGTCTTTGTTTTTTAACACAAGTCATAGTGTCTGTGTTGCTTTGTTATCTGCCTTCTTTGATAAAACAATAGATTGTAAACATTTCCATGAAATTAAATATTTTCAAGACTATCTTGTATTCAGTTGTCTGAGTGGACTGTAATTGATTTCAGCAGTTCACTGGTTAGTTGTAGTTTCAAAAACAAAGCTGCTCTGAGCATCCATTATTATCTTTTCAAGTTAGATTTCAAGAAGTGGAATTTCACTCTGAAATTCTGGATTTGTCTTGCTAATTGTACTTGTGAAAGGTTGAGAAATGAAAATTGCAAAGACATAAAATTTCCTTTGCCCTAGATTTTTACCAACATTGGTTATTATCATTTTGCCAACTGGAAAAAAATCTATATTGTTTTATATTATCTTCATTTGACTTTTGATCTGGGTCAGGAAGATCACCTGGAGAAGGGCATGGTAACCCACTCCAGTAATCTTTTTTTTTTAGTTTTTAAAAAAATTACTTAGTTTTAAATTTAAGGATAATTGCCTTACAGAATTTTGTTGTCTTCTGTCAAACATCAACATGATTCAGCCATAGGTGTACCTATGTCCCCAGGTAATATACATATGTCCCCAGGTAATATACATATGTTCTTGCCTGGAGAATCCCATGGACAGAGGAGCCTGGCGGGCTGCAGCCCATAGGGTCACAGAGTCAGACACGAAGGAAGTGACTTAGCACTTCAACTCATTTGACTTTTAGTGTGAGTTAATAACTTTTTATATGTGTACTGGTCAGTTATATTTCTTTTGCTGTGAATTGACTGTGTATGCCTTACTTAATTTTTATTTAAATGGGCAGCCTTAAAATATTTTTTTAAGAATTTTTAAAATAGAACTATTTTAACCTTAGTTATTTCTTTCTCTTTAAGATTTTTTTTTTAATGTGGACCATTGTTTTTTCAAGTCTTTATTGAATTTACTACAATATTGCCTCATTTTATGTTTTGGTTTTTTGGCCTAGAAGTATCTTAGCTCCCCAACTAGGGATTGAACCCACAGCCTCTGTGTTGGGAGGCCAAGTCTTAACCCCGGACCACCAGGGAACTCCCTGTAAGAATTTTTTTAATGGAAAGCCTATTAACAACTAGTTAATGTTGCAGATATTCCCCAAGTTTGTCTATTTGTTTTTTTCTGACATAGAAAAAAAACTTTGGTCTTCTGTCTTTGATGCATTGACTGGGAAGAATACTTCCCTACTCCAGGATAATTTGAAAATGTGTCTATAGAACCTCATAATTTTTTGTTTGTTTTAAAAAATCTTATTGTGAAGTAGATATGTAACATCCATACTATTTATTTTACTATGAACATTTACCTTATAGAAAAAGGTGAAAAGAAGTAAAAAATGAAGTCATAGTCTTACCAACTCCTTTAAGAGAACTTAGCCAACAAGCAAAATTTACCATTCTATTACACAAGTGTGGCTGAAAGCCTCTTGTGTACTTTTGCTGATTACAATCCTATTCCTTGGCAGTATTAACCCTACCCTAAAGAATTTATCATTCCCGTATATCTCTTTGTATTTTCATAATGTATGTGTTCCTATGCCATATCTTATGGCATCATTAAAAAAAATTATTAACTCCATCATGTCTCAGCTGCAGCATGTGAATCTAGTTCCCTGACCAGGGATCAAACCTGGGCCTCCTGCATTGGGAGCTCGGAATCTTAGCCACTGGGCCCCCAGGGAAGTCCCTATGGCTTTATGTTTAACATTCAGTCATCAGCAATTCATTTTAGAGTGCTGCATGAAGTAGGTGATGAATCTGCCTACAATGCAGGAGACCTGGGTTTGATCCCTGGGTAGGGAAGATCCCCTGGAGAAGGGAACAGCAACCCACTCCAGTATTCTTGCCTGGAGAATCTCATGGACAGAGGAGACTGGCAGGCTACATATCAGTCCATGGGCTACAAACAGAACTGAACAACTAACACTTTCATGAAGTAGGTACTCAAATTACTTCTTCAAAAGGTAAGCAGTTGATTCAGTGATATTTTTTTGAATAATCTATATTCTTCAGACACAGGACATGCCACTTTCATCAGAACCTGAGTGTGAGTTCCAGATTTGCTATTCTATTTCAGTTTAGTCCTAACAACACCGTTAGGATAGTATTGGCAGTATCTTGAGTTTTGAAGTTTATTAGGACAAACTGTTATTATGCCTGCTTTCCAAAATATCTTTCCTTATTCTTTCATATGAGCTTTTGAGATAGTTTCAAATTATCTGAAAACAAAAATCTCACTGAGGATGCTGTTGGGAGTATACAGGTTTCAAACTTAGCTTTTGAGAGTTGACATCTCAGCTACTGTAATTTCCCATCCTCTTTCTAGTTATGACCCTAAGATTTGTAGCCTTTTTCTCCTAGGTAGTGCATCTACATTGTTTTAATTTTTATGCATTTTGAATTAGACAATTATCTTTAATTAGGTCTTGTACTTTAAAACCTGTTTATTATTTGATAATGTCAAAATAGATGTTATAATCTGACATGACAAAGTTCTCTTTGTTACTTACAAAAAATATCCTTTTAATTCTTTTATTCTTCCAAGTAAACATTTAAATCATATTTCCAAAGTTCATTAATTCTTTGATTTACATTCGTTATGGATATTTTGATTGGAATTGACATAATATTTGGAGAATGCAATGGCGACCCACTCCAGTATTCTTTCTTGGAGAATCTCATGGACTGAGGAGCCTGGGGAACTACAGTCCATGGGGTTGCAAAGAGCCGGACATGATTGAAATGACTGACCATGACATAATATTACTTCTTTTGGTAGGGACTGTTTAGATTACTCTTTTTAAAAGGGTCTTATCTTAAAAAGATTAAGTAATGCTGAAAAAGACGAGCGCTGGAAACTGTTACATAATGGAGACTATTTTCAAATGCTCAAATAATAAAATGGGGCTCTAGGAAAATCAAACAAAGACCTGTGTGGTTTGGAATAGTTTGAAGGTCCACATCAAGAGGTAAGGATCCTTGTTATGAAATGTGGATAGTGTCAAGGAAATAGAAATAAAATCATTAGTTATTTTGAAGTAAGAATAAGTAGAATTTAGTAAACGTGCATAGCTAATCACTCTGGTCCTTTTCAAATTTTAACAAGACCTGAGAACATTGTTAAAAATGCAAAATCTGATTTAACAGCCCCAAAGTGGGCCTGACAGTATGCATTTCTAAGAAACATCCAGATGAGATGGTGATAATTGCATTTTGAAAGGTCTAACATTTTCAAAATGGAAAATTTTCATTGGAAAAGACCCTGATGCCAGACACAACTGAGTGACTGAACTGAACTGAACATTTTTTCCATCTTCCTTCAGCCACTACCATGTCATTCTACTGCTACCCTTGTATGCAAATACCTCCCACTTGGCTCAGGCCAATCTCCTATTGCTGGTGAAAAGTTGCTTAGTCCTGTCCAGCTCTTTGCAACCCCAGGGACTATTCAATCCATGGAATTCTCCAGGTCAGAATACTGGAATGGGTAGCCATTTCCTTCTCCAGGGGACCTTCCCAACCCAAAGATTGAACCCAGGTCTCCCGCATTACAGGCAGATTCTTTACCAGCTGAGCCACGAGGGAAGCCCTCATTTTACTTATAAGTGAGCAGTTATGGAGGATCAAGGGCTCAGACTCTCCTCTAGCAGCTTCCTTTGCTTAAGCAAAAGGGAAAAAGGGAAGGAACACATCCTTACAGAGTGGACGTCGCCAGAGTGAACTCTGCCACTATGATGTGAGGCCACTTGGAAATACAAGCAAGCCCGAGTGGCTCTGAGCCCTGCATTGCTTGGGACACTGTGCAGGTAGTTAACATCTAGGAGCAGAGTCAGAGAAAGCTGCGTTCGAGTCTTGTCTACACTGTGCATTGGCAGCAGGAGCCAGGGCAAGAGGATTTACTCTGCCGACTCTGTCTCTCTCTGTTTATAAACATGGATGGGATCGTGCCTATCTCAGAGGACGCTGGAAAGATTAAATGAGACGTTTGCAAATGTCCTAAAACTGTACACACACGGCAATCAGCAGGTCTCAATAAATAGGACCTATTATATGCTAGCTTTAATGTTCAGTTCAGTCGCTCACTCGTGTCCGACTCTTTGTGACCCCATGAACCACAGCACGCCAGTCCTCCCTGTCCATCACCAACTCCCAGAGTTTACTCAAACTCAGGTCCATCCAGTCGGTGATGCCATCCAACCATCTCATCCTCTGTCGCCCCCTTCTCCTCCCGCCTTCAATCTTTCCCAGCATCAGGGTCTTTTCCAATGCGTCAGCTCTTCGCATCAGGGGGCCAAAGGATTGGAGCTTCAGCTTCAACATCAGTCCTTCCAATGAACACCCAGGACTGATCTCCTTTAGGATGGACTGGTTGGATCTCCTTGCAGTCCAAGGGACTCTCAAGAGTCTTCTCCAACACCACAGTTCAAAAGCATCTTCGGCGCTCATCTTTATAGTCCAACTCTCACATCCATACATGACTACTGGTATGAAACACGTGTTTTCAAGTTCTAAATAAGCAGGAAGCTGGTGAGGATAAGAGAAAGGAAAATTAAACGCAGAACTGGCTAGAATCAGAGGAGGTGGGGACATGCAGGAATTTTAGAAATTCTCCTATCGCTAAGGAGGGAACAAATGTTGCCTTAGCAAACGGAGAAAAGCAGCATTTGGCGCTTTGGGTCTCCAAGGCGTGGCTTCCTACTGAGCAGGAGTTACGTCACTCGGACGGGCGTGGCTCCAAGTGTGACGTTTCCCGCAGCGGATGGTCCCGGAAGCGGCTGGAGGTGGAGGCGGAAGTGGGGCGGGAGATGGGCCCGGTGGGTGGCGGAAGGGGCGGGTTGGGGGTGGTTGTTCCTGTGAGCCCTTTTCCGGTGCCGGGGGCCGGAAGTTGTGGCCCGGCTGTGTCAACCCGGGGGCTTCGGGCTGTGAGAGCGGCTGAGACCACGACCATGGGCGGGAAGAACAAGCAGAGGACCAAGGGGAATCTGAGGGTGAGTGCAGGCGCGGGAGTCCTCTCATCGCTGCGACTGGCTCTGTCTGCCCGGCACATGGCCGGAGGTTGTGTGGAGAGCGACTGTGGAGTGGCATGGGTTTGCGTGTCCAGTGTGACCTCTCTGTTGTGTGTGCGTCCCTGCGGGCGGGGTGGGATATCTCTGAGCAGAATGGGAATGTTAAGCAGAGGGGAAAGATGTTACCTTGCCCAGCTGTCCCCAGCTGAGCACACTTCCTAGCCACCCTCCACTCCCCACCGTTTTCATTAAGAATTGGTTCAGTGTCAGCTTCCCCTGGAAGGTTACCTGGCCAGGGTAGCAGGGGGTAGCATCGTGAATAAGGGAGTGGAGTGGGAGATAGTTAAGGTGAGCCTGGAGTGCACGGAGTCTCTGATCACGTCGCTCCTTCGCTCAAAAAATCTGTGGCTCACCACATCCATCAGGGTATAGGCAAAGCTCTTACGATGATATATATACACGATATGGGGTGTGCTCCGGCCCCTTTGCATCTCCGACCCCATCTTCAGCTTCCTTGTCTCTCACTCCATCAGGCCAAACTGATCTCTTCCCGAACCTTGACCTTGCATGGCAGGCTCCCGACGCTCTTTTGTTAGGTGGCTCCAAATTTTGCCCGAGACATCTCAGTGAGGTCTCCCATGATCACCCTATTTTCAGCTGTAGCCTTCCCCTCCACCGCCCCCACCCCCACCGCTCCCTGTTCTTTTTTCCTGCTTTATTTTATCCCATTGCATATCTGACTTATAACATACCATTTGTTGATTGTCCTGCTTCATTTACTGTCTTGCTTCGTTAGAATATTAGTATAGGATATAACTATTTTATGAAGGTAGGTGTTTTTATCTGCTGCTATTTATTATCTTTGGGACCTGTAACAAGGACTGGCATATAGCAGAAGTTCACTAAATGCTTGTTTAAACCCCAGTGTGGACTAAACATACAAGACTGAGAATGTCATAATGGTGTATTTTTTATAAAGATTTTTTTTAATGGTACTTTAGATTTTTAATGGTACAGTCTAATTTCATGAAGATGCTTCTTTCTGATCCAGTTCTAGTGATTTCAGTACCACGGTTTTCTTAGACCTGTCAGTTTTCTTTCGCGGTTAATAATATCAACAATAATAACAGTAACTAGGCTGTATCAGTACTCTTAAATACTTTACTTGCATCCTCATTTAATTTTGATTTTTTATTTAAAAATTTTTCTCAATGTTTAGTTTTGAAGTATTCCAAATAATGAGGAAAAGTTGCAAGAATATTGGAGCAACAACTCATAAATTCTTTACCTAGAAATACCCAATTGGTAGGGCTTCCCAGGTGGCACTGGTGGTAAAGAACCGGCCTGCCAATGCAGGAGCCACAAGAGATGCGGGTTCGATTTCTGGATATGGAAGATCCCCTGGAGGAAGGCATGGCAACCCATTCCAGTATTCTGGTCTGTAATCCCATGAACATGGGAGCCTGGCAGACTGCAGTCCAAGGGTTACAAAGATTCAGACACAACTGAAGCAGCTTAAGACACACACACAAACCAGTTGGTAATCTGGTCACGTTTGCTTTCTCTTTCTAAATATATGTATTTTGCTTAACCATATGATGGGGGCTTCCCTGGTGGCTCAGAGATTAAAGTGTCTGCCTGCAATGCAGGAGACCTGGGTTTGATCCCTGGGTGGGGAAGATCCCCTGGAGAAGGAAATGGCAACCCACTCCAGTATTCTTGCCTGGAGAATCCTATGGACGGAGGAGCCTGGGTCACAAAGAGTCGGACACGACTGAGCGACTTCACTTTCATTTTCATAATACTATTATCTAATAATATACAATATTATATTCATATTTCTGTAGTCATCTCAGTATTGTTCTCTATAACTTTTATTTTAGATACAACACTTTTAAAAACATTGGTGATCCTTTGAAGGATCATTCATTCCATTTAGATCTAGGCAGTTTCTTAGTGCCTTTTGTTTGTTTTTTGGAGGAGCATTCTTTTATAGCATGAACAATTTGGCAGAATGTAGGCAATTGACTTGCTTAACTTAGATTTGTCTAATTGTTCCTCATAATTAGATTCAAGGTAAACAGCTTTTGACAGAAATACTTCCTTGGTGATGTGTCTTTCTTGGTGCCTTTCACACCATGGAGACACATGGTGCCTGCCTGTCCCATTATAGGTGGTGTATGTTTAATCACTTGACTAAGCTGATGTTCACTGTATAGGTTTCTTTTTCCACTGACTATCAACAAAGAATCTGTGGAATGGTAGTTTGAGATTAGGACTAACCTCTTACAGAATATCACTTAATGGTTTTGCGCATCCTTTGATGATTCTTCCTGAAATCAATTATTATTTTGGTAGTTTGAAAACTTTATGTTTTCATGACTTCACCCTAAGTAATGATTTAGTTACTGTTACCTCATTTTAAGCCACCTTCCCTGGTGGCTCAGAAGGTAAAGAGTCTGCCTGCAATTCAGGTGACCTGGGTTGATCCCTAAGTCAGGAAGATCCCTTGGAGAAGGAAATGGCAACCCACTCCAGTATGCTTGTCTGGAAAATCCCATGTATGGAGAAGCCTGGCAGGCTACAGTCCATCAAGTCTCGAAGAGTTGAGTCAAAGCTATGGTTTTTTTAGTAGTCATGTATGGATGTGAGAGTTGGACCATAAAGAAAGCTGAGTGCCGAAGAATCGATGCTTTTGAACTGTGGTATTGGAGAAGACTCTTAAGACTCTGGAGAAGACCCTTAGACTGCAAGGAGATCAAACCAGTCAATCCTCAAGGAAATCAGTCCTGAATATTCATTGGAAGGACTGATGCTGAAGCCGAAGCTCCAATACTTTGGCCACCTGATCCGAAGAACTGACTCATTGGAAAAAACCCTGATGCTGGGAAAGATTGAAGGGAGGAGGAGAAGGGGACGGATGACAGAGCATGAGATAGATGGCATCACCAACCTGATGGACATGAGTTTGAGCATGCTCCGGGAGTTGATGGTGGACAGGAAAGCCTGGCGTGCTGCAGTCCTTGGGGTCTCAAAGAGTCGGACCTGACTGAGCAACTGAACTGAATAACTGATTCCCTTTGCTGTATACCTGCAAATAGCAAAACATTGTAAATCAACTATACTCCAATAAAAAAGAATTGTTTTTAAAAGTTTGCTGTTAAGAAAAAAAAAGATCAAATTGTGAAAAGGCATGACATATGCAGGGACCTTTGTATTGAATCTGGGTCTGGAACACACATGGTGGGAACAAAATTAAGAGAGGGGAGGAGGGTAATGGAACGAGGGAAGAAAAGAGTGTCAGGAAGGTGACTGGAGAGGTTGAGTCCAGGTGGTGAAAATCTTGAAAGTCGTCCTGAATTTGGTCTTTAAACTGTAGACTCAGGGTTGCCACCTCAAATGCCTCTAGAAGCCAGGCACAAAAGAATGAAGTAGGTGTGGTATAAGAAAATTAACTGCCAGAAATAGAATCCAAGTTCTTAATTTTTGAACTGTGGGTACAAGTAGCTAACCCACAATGGAGAAAGTAATAAGAAACAGTAACTACATTTTAAATTCAAAGTAGACCTTGAAAAAGATATAATTAGTTAAGAATAGTTTGTTATTTTTGAAACTAGAAATCTGATAGCTTTTCTTCTGCACTGTCAGCTCTGATCTTAAGGTCAGTTCAGCCTTGACTCCTTCAGCTTTTTATACTATTACATTATTCTGTTTCACAATGAAACTTCACTCATGAGATTATAGAGAAAATTCCAATATCTTAGTGTCATCACTGTTGGTTTTCAGAATTATACTTCACTGACTTCCTTTGTAGGTCTTTTAAAAAATGAATTACTTTTGTTTTCTAAAAACAAAGTGCTGGGTCTTCGTTGCTACACACGGGCTTTTCCCAGTCCCCCTGGGTGGACTTTTCATTGCAGTGCCAGTGGTGGCGCACAGGCGTGGTGTCCTTGCAGCACGTGGGCTTTTCCGGGACCAGGGCTTGAATGCATGTCCCTGCGCTGGATGCTTAAGTCCTCTGTAGCTCTTTATTCATGTATCAGTATTGAGAAAGGTGGACTGAATAATGTTCGTTCATTTTAATAAAGTCTCAAAATAGAAAACCTTTTTTGAAATTAGTCTTAAATGCTTCTGTTTTGGGGGGAAAAAATGAGTCCATCGTTTTCATTTCTGGTCACTCATTTTAGTTCAGAAAGTAGTCCAGATGATAATTTCTTGATAAATGAGTTTCCCAAACACAGTTTTTCTGGGTATCAGCAAACTAAATCACACATTTTTATTTTCAGACATTCTTACAGAGAAATAAACAGATGAGTTTAGATGGGTTGTGATGTCATCCTGGACATTGAACTGAGGCATTTTCTTATTAGATGACAGTGAATACATTAATTTCTTTCAACAGTTTAGATATTTTCTGTATCTGTCACAAAGAATCCTACTGGAAGCTACCATATTATGTACCTTCCAACAAACCACTGACTATCATTCAAAACAAAAGAATGTATCTTATATCCTGACCACTGTATTTATTTTTATGTCCATAACTAATGTAGTATGTAACCATTTTAGCCCATTAGGCTAGGCTTTGGTATGTGGAAATGAGTGTGTCTGCCCACAGGGAACTCTTGGTCTAGAAGTTGCTGTCATTAGACTTGTCTTGTGATAGTTGCTTAGTAATTTCTTGAATGAGTGAACGAATGAAAAGATACAATCCATTTACGACTTAATATTGCATCAGTACACAGCACACATATATGTGTATATATGCTATTTATAAAAAAATTTGAAACAAAAAATTTCACAAAACAGTACTTATTCTTACCACTTGTGATGTATTCTGATATTTTAAATTTTGTTCTATTTCTTTAAAATGATCTACGGGCTGTTAAGTTGATATCAGGAACCTCTAATGACTTGTGTGTGTGTGCATGCTCAGTCACTTTAGTGTTTCTGACTCTTTACGACCCAATGGACTATAGCCCACCAGGCTCCACTGTCCATGGGATTCTTCAGACAAGAAAACTGGAGTGGGTTGCCATGCCCTCCTCCAGGGGATCTTCCCAATGCAGGGATCAAACTGATGTCTGCCCATGTCTCCTACATTGCAGGCGGATCCTTTACCCACTGAGCCATCTGGAAAGCCCCTAATGGCTTGTAATCATAACTTAAAAAACATTGTTCTGATGTTTAGGAAACCGGGAAATAGCTCCTAGGATCATTATCATTAAGTACTTGTGACAGAAGTATTCATCTTTGGGGAATATTAAAATAGAGGCATAGGCTAGGGGGAAAATGTCCTCAAATGAGTTTGCTTCCTTGTGGGAATTGTCAGGGAATTATTCTAAAGAACTCAAAGTTAAATTTTGAACTCTTCCTGAACTCTGTTTTTCTCCCTACTCTCTCACCAGCCTTCAAACAGTGGCCGAGCTGCAGAACTCCTTGCCAAGGAACAGGGAACAGTGCCTGGGTTTATTGGTTTTGGAACATTTCACAGTGACCTAGGCTATGTTCCTGCTATTCAAGGAGCTGAAGAAATAGACAGTCTTGTGGATTCTGATTTCCGAATGGTGCTGCGGAAACTTTCTAAGAAAGATGTCACAACAAAACTAAAAGCAAGTTTTCTTTTCATTAAAATGATCAAGAAAATCTTTTTGTTAAGATGTCATTGGTGTCCCCCCCCCCCCCCCGGCCAGATTGCACAACCAGAGATCTAACCTGTGACCCCTGTGTTTGAAGTATGGAGTCCTAACCACTGAATCGCCAGGGAATTCCCTTCATTAGCATATGTTATATAAAGAACAGCGAAATCATTTACCACTATTACTTCTACAATTGTACTTTTTTTTCTGATACATTTTATACTTGTCTTCTGGATTATAAGTTAGTTTGTTGTTCTGCACTTTTTAGAATCACTTTGGAATTCTGCCTTTACATTTTTTCCTATTAGATAATGTAATTTTGACCCTATAATTGTAAATGGGTTTTTTTGTTTGTATATGTTTTGTATTTTTTAAAAAGAGGGGAAAAAAAAAGAAAAGTTTCTCCCATAGTAATCTGTGATGGAACTCTTAAGATTAGTATTATATGGCACAAACAGAAACAAAGTATTCTCATGTTACATAAAATATTTCTGCAATTTTAAAAATGAAATATAATCAATAGTTTATTATGGCTGTTGATTCATTGGCTAATGATTTTAATAATTTACTTTTAGGCTATGCAGGAATTTGGAACCATGTGTACAGAGAGAGACACAGAAATTGTAAAAGGGGTTCTTCCATACTGGCCAAGAATTTTCTGCAAAATTTCACTTGTAAGTATTCAGACTTTCCTATTTTATTTCTGTTGTGTTGATGTTTTGTTTTTGTTTGAAGTTATGAGGACTGTCAAATTTATATGATTCATTTTTGCTGAGGGTTATGGATTGTTATGTCAGTATGGTTATACAGATTAGATTATGTAGGTTGTGCAAAGGAGTATGTGTTTTTGGAAAATAGGTCGTTACTATAGAATTACCTGGATACTTTTGAAAAGTGAAAATGTAAGTCATGTCCAACTCTTTGAGACCCCATGGACTATACAGTCCATGGACTTCTCCAGGCCAGAATACTAGAGTGGATAGCCTTTCCCTTCTTCAGGGGATCTTCGCAACCCAGGGATCGAACCCAGGTTTCCTGCATTCCAGGCGGATTCTTTACCAACTGAGCCACAAGAGGAGCCCAAGAATACTGGAGTGGGTAGCCTAACCCTTCTCCAGCAGATCTTCCCAACCCAGGATTCGAACTGGGGTCTCCAGCTTTTCAGGCAGATTCTTTACCGGCTGAGCTATCAGGGAAGCCCCCCTAGACACTTTTAAGTCATAGTAAATTTTGACAGGGCTTCCCTGGTGGCTCAGCAGTAAAGAATCCAGCTGCTAATGAAGGAGACTCAAGTTCGATCTCTGGGTCTGAAAGATCCCCTGGAGAAGGAAATGGCAACCTTCTCGAGTATTCATGCTTGGGAAATCCCAAGGACAGAGGATAGTAGCGGGCTACAGTCCACAGGGTGCAAAAGAGTTGGAGGCGACTTAGTGACTAAATAGCAACAAATTTTGACAATGTAATTTCTTTGTATACTTGCTCTGGAAGAATGAGAATGAATTGCTTCATTATCCCAGAAGTAGCCTTGACTCCATCTTGAATGTAGTTCTTTTTATCTCATTGGGATAAAGGAAGAATTAATCAATTTTTCTATATAATTATGGATTTTTCTTTAGCTCTGCACATAGGTGAATTCTTATTAATATGTCTTCATAGCATACCCAGAAATGTCTGTATTTGTTTTTATGGGTTAGAACTGTTTTAAACCTTACTGTGTTTTCAATAGGATCATGACCGCCGGGTTCGAGAAGCCACACAGCAAGCTTTTGAAAAACTTATCCTTAAAGTAAAGAAACACTTGGCTCCTTATTTAAAAAGTTTAATGGGTTATTGGCTGATGGCTCAGTGTGATACTTACACGCCAGCTGCCTCTGCAGCAAAAGATGCCTTTGAAGCAGCTTTCCCTCCGAGCAAGCAACCTGAAGCCATAGCATTTTGTAAGGATGAAATCACAAGTGTAAGTCCTAGGAACCATTCCATATCTAATTTTTAAAGTATTTAAAGGATATGAGGCATATTACAAAGGCACCTCTTTCACCTAGCATTGTGAAGGAATGAGACATGAAAACATTTTCAGTGGAAGATTGCTTTTTTTAAATGGTGTATAACAAAATTGACCATTTTGGCTTTTTAAACATAATAAACTTTTCAGATTGGATCATTCTTAAATTATTTAGGTTTTTCCTTGTTTATTTTAATATCTAACTTACCATGTCTAAAAAACTTGAGGTATGTGCTTTGTAATATATAAACTAAAAAAAGAATCCATCTAAAAATTAAATCTAAACTTTTTTTCTCCCATATTTTCAAATCAATACATGTATACAGATATATTTCATCCTGATAATCCTTTGTATTAATATACTACAGTTTATTTAACATCTTTCACATTAGTATACATTTGGGATTTTCCCCCAGTTTTTTATGGTAACGAACACTGCTTCAGTGAACATTTTTGAATAGATCTCTTCATACCCTGTAAGGATGGGAGTTACCAGAACTTCTAGTAATTCAATATGTTGGGTCAAAGGATAAGAACGTTTAAAATTTTTATAGATATGGTAAATTGCCCTTCAAAAGGCCATCCAAATTTATACTCCCTTTAACAGGTATACATTTCTCCAACACTTGGCCAACACCTTTACCAAATTGATATTGGCCATAGCTTTTGCGACTTCCAGTTTGTGTGTAATACGGTCATTTTTTCATTTTTTCCCTCATTTGCCATTCCTAATATATGAACTAGAAAAAGTAAATTCCAGACTTGTTAGTTTTATAGCAAGAAGTAAGAATGAGTGAGCTGTGAGTCCACTGAGAAGAGATGAGGTTTAAAAAAAACATGCTTTCAGTCATTCCCCTATTTAGTACTCTTGTTTAGCACCCTGTATAATCTTGCTTAGACATCCCCCTCTCCTTACCTCCCTCCCTCCCTCCTTCCCTTCCTGCCTTCTTTAAATTAATCAGCCTTTCTGTAGTTCCCATTACCCTTACAAATTGAAATTGCTTCTCTTGGCCTGCAGGATTCTTCATGATCCCTTATTACATACATATCTGATCTTTTCACCCAGCATATCTTTACACAGGCACACATATGCATTCTAGTTCCTTATTTAGATTCTTGGTTCTTCCATTGTTTATTTTTCTGGGGACCAAAGTTCTTTTTTTAGGATGAGGGTTTGTAGCTTTAATCATAGTCTCAAAGGGAGTTCTCTGACCCAACTGTAAGTTAGGAATCATTGGTTTATTTAAAATATCAAGCATAAATGTTATGAGAGTGAAGTGTCATGAGTTTGGACACTTTAAGAGTTTGAGAAAATGAGTTTTGAGACAATTAATTTGGTTCTTCATAGTTTTTTTTCTTCTTGGCTTTGTTATGATTGGATAACTGATGATTGAATATGTGGATTAGTTCCTGTATTATTTCACCTTTAATTGGCCGTGTCACAGCTATACAGATACCGGTTTGAACTTTTCTGCGTTCAGAATCAGTTTATTAGAGAGGAGTAAGACAAATGAGATTAAAATGTCATAGTGTCTGGCAGAGGTCATGGGCTCTGGCTCACACCACTGGGTCCCGTCCCTCTCTGCCATTAGCTGGGGTGTTTGGCCACCCGCAAGTGTCTGTGCCTCCATTTCCTCTTCTGTTAAAGTGGGTACTTAACTGAGTTGCTGTGAGGATTCATTTAATTAATGCATGGGATGCAAGGTGGGTGGAAAAGCTCAGTAAATTTAGTGGGCTCTTGTTATTGCTGATAAGAGTGATACCGGAGCAGTGGACTTGCCCGAACTCCACCCCAGAAATAAGCAGCCTTCCTCTGCATTTCAATTGGAACCTTCGGCCTTCCTCTGTGATGGGGCAGGACACAGTGTGTGTTCTTCCCTGTGAGGAGGGAGGTGCTCAGAAAAGCAGGGCGAGGGAAGCAGAGCCTGATTCTGTCCCAGACCTGCTAATCAGGCGTCCTTTCACTTCACTGCTGCGTGCAAAGAGGAATGAAAAAGCAAGCGGACAAGAGTATTTAGGGAGAAAGTCCTCTTGGCAGAAACTAGAGATGTTTGAAAGAAGTACCCTATCCTTCTTTACCCTAACAGCTGCCAACCTTGGGAATTAGTAAGGGGAAAAAAATTGGTGAAATTCAGACCTTTTAGTTTTGCTTCTTTTGTGAGGAAGAGGATTAAGAACTTATAGGTAAGATGTAGTTTATACTTGTCTCTTCACCATCGACAGTTCAATAAGATCTCAATCCCCTCTGTAGGTGCTACAGGATCATCTTATCAAAGAAACACCTGATACCCTCAGTGACCCACAGTAAGTTGTATTGTGTCTGTGACTCTGGTTAAGTGAAACTCTGTTGCACTCATAGGTAACAAGGGGATAATTTCAATGTGACTTTGTAAAAAGGGATTCTTTTAAAAAAAAGAAAAAGGATTCGGAATGTAGAGATGAAGATACTTAATGAAATACTGTTTGCCAGGTGCAATTTTAAGTGTTTTTACTTGCAAGTTGTCCCTCTATTTAATTTGAATTATCTGGGAACTCATACATTTGGTTCTTTTACGAAGAGATGTTTTTAGATTTTTTTTCTCCCACATTTGCCTTTTGACAGTCATAACAGGAATCATTTTAAGGTCTGGATGAAAATAGCTGAAGAACTGTGAATAGTTCTATTTAAAGAATACTAAGAAGTTCCATTTGCTTTTTACTCTTGTGTTCTAATCAAGCTATTAAGAGTTTGTAAGGGAAAACAGTCTTAGATGCAGTATTGTTTATTCTCCAGAAACACCCAGTTAATTGCTGCTGAGAGTGATGTATACATATACACTTATATCAGGCCACTCCTTTTCATCTACTTTAACCTGGTATTATTAGAAAGATATGTGATTAAAATTGTATGTGTATTTGTATTTTGTGTGAGGGTTTGACACAGGGAGAATGAATATAGAAATAAAGTAACTTTGGTAGATATTCAGTGATAAAACATTTAAAAAAGAAGTGTTGCATACGTAGCTTGTCTTATCCTCAATCCTTATGTATATTTATTTTCTTTTTACATTAAGAACTGTTCCAGAGGAAGAGAGAGATGCTAAATTCTATCGAGTCGTAACTTGTTCCTTATTGGCATTAAAGAAATTGCTTTGCCTGTTACCTGATAATGAGCTTGACTCTCTGGAGGAGAAATTTAAGTCTCTTTTATCACAGAATAAGTTTTGGAAGTATGGAAAACACAGTATACCTCAGGTATCTTAAACTTTTGGTTTTAAGACATTTCTCTGATTCCTTTTTCTCCCCTGATCTTGTTAGTTTTTATTTATGCTTAATGTTTATTGTTTATGTTTAAAACTCTGCAAACACATTTTTGTGCTGGGACTGAATTGCCTGCCTCTCTTACTAGAATGTTAATTGTATTTTCATTTTTTTACTTAGTTATTTGAACCTTAGATGCAGAGTTGAATCATCGTCTTCCTCTGTTCATGGCACCTTAAAACTTGTATGTGTGTAAGGCTTTTTCATTTAATATATTTGTTTTTTCCTTTTTGTCTTTCTCCATTTTGCACCTCCACCAGCTGACCATTCTAAATGTGATTAATCTATGTGCTTTTGCTTGTGTAGTTGTCTCATTGTTTATGATAATTACATTCTGTGAAGTGCACAAACCCTGAATACTGAAGCATTGCTCTTAGGGTTCCTGTGAGTCTCTGATCACAACAGTTTTGGTAATCGGTCAGTACATTACCTTATTTTATATTTGTCTGTTTAAAGACACCTTAATTAACATATATTGTTAGTTTGCTAACTTTGAACTCCCACACAGCATTCATGCCTGAATGACGTTTATCTCATTTTCTTTGTTAGGCATGTCCCAACCTATGTGTTTTTAATTCACATGAATGATTTCTGTGTTATATTTCATCTCGTTTATTTCTTTTTACTTAGTAATTTTTTTTGTAAAGTACTGAACTATTTCACATTCCTGTATGTGTATAGTTGGCCCATGGCTTCTCACTGATGGGTAGTACCCAGAAGTTTGCATTTGTTCCATTTTATACCTGTTCACTTCCCCAGTAATAGACACCCTGGTTGCCTCGGACTCCCTGCTCCCACAAATAAGGCAGCAGTTAGCATCTTCATTCATGTATCCCCGGATCTGTGAGAATTTCTTTTTCTGAAATCGTCTTAATTTTTGAATTGCTGAGTCAGTATATGCATAGTTAATTTTCTGAAGTAGCACCAGAGTACTCACCTGATGGGCTGCATTGCTCTAGGCTCAACCAGCAATACATGATGAATACTATTAATATGTATCTTATATTGTAGCCAGGGCTAGGCATCATTCAACTTCTTATTTTTTTTTATCAGTCTCAAATGAAGCTGTCTTTAATTTTAATTACTCTGCTAACTGGTGACTTACCATCTCTTCATAAGCTTTTGAAATGTTTGTGTTTCTTTTATAAACTACTTGTTCATATCTTTCTCTCCTTTTTTTCTACTAGAATTCTCTTTTTCTTATTCTACAGGAGTTCCTTGTATATTTTCAGTATTAGTCCTTTTGTCACTTACAGGCATTGTAAATTATCTCCCATTCTGTTACCTTTTATGTGTCCTCTTTTATTTAAAAATCTTAATTTCGATGTAATCAAAGCCACTGGTTTTGCCTTATGAAGTCCTTTCTCACTTAAAAATTTTTTTAAAGATTATTTATTTATTACTTTGTATTTGGCTGGGGTTTTTTTTGGCCATGCCACATAGCTTGTTGGATTTTAGTTCCCCCGGCCAGGGATTGAACCTGGGCCCTTGGCAGTGAGCACTTCGAGTCCTAACCACTATACCACCAGGGAGTTCCCTGTATCTGGCTTCTTTTGCTCAGCATAATGTTTTGAAGATTCTTTGTTGTTGCTTATATCAGTATTTCAAAGTGGTTATACTGTTTCCACTCTAATCAGCAGTGTATGAGGTTTTTAGTTCTATCTCCTTACTTTGATATTGTCTGTTGTTTTAAGTCATTCTCTCAGATGTGGAATCGAGGATCAGCGATTTATAGCTCATGGATCAAAATCTGGTACAGCTGCCCTGTTTTTGTGAATCATTTTTGTATTGTTTGTGGCTGCTTTATGCTACGGTGGCAAAGCAAAATAGTAACAGACCACATGGTTTGCACAGTTTTAAATGTTTCTTCTCTGGCTCTTTAAAGAAAATGTTTGCTGACCTCTAGAGTAGAGACTTTTCATTCTGGTTTTAATTTGCATTTCCCTCAGGGTTAGTGTGGAGAAGGCAATGGCACCCCACTCCAGTACTCTTGCCTGGAAAATCCCACGGACGGAGGAACCTGGTAGGCTGCAGTCCATGGAGTCGCTAGGAGTCAGACACGACTGAGCGACTTCATTTTCACTTTTCACTTTCATGCATTGGAGAAGGAAATGGCAACCCACTCCGGTGTTCTTGCCTGGAGAATCCCAGGGACGGGGGAGCCTGGTGGGCTGCCGTCTCTGGGGTCGCACAGAGTTGGACACGACTGAATCGACTTAGCAGTAGCAGCAGGGTTAATGATATTGAACATCTTTTAATGTGCTTATTGGCCATTGTATATCTTTTTTAATTTTTTTTGGCCATATCATTTGGCAAGTGGGAAAGCAGAATCTTAGTTTTGTAACCAGAGATCAAACCCAGGCCCCTGCAGTGAAAGTGCTGAGTCCTTACCACTGGACTGCCAGGGAATTTCCCCCACCTCCTTTTTTTTTTGAGGTATCTCTTTAACCCTTTTGCTCATTTTAAATTTAATATGTTGTATCTTTTATACTTAAAATTTCTATTTGATTTTTGTATATTGTTTCTTTGATGAAATTTTGTACTTAAAGAGCAGTTTTAGGTTCACAGCAAAATTGAGGAAAAAGTGCAGATATTTCAAATATACCTCCTGACCCTCACATACATAGTTTCCCCCATTATCAACATCCCCTTACCAGAGTGAAACCTTTTTTTTTTAAAATTCACAACTGATGAACCTACGTTAATACATCATTATTATCCAGAATTTACATCAGGGTTCATGTTGATGCTGTATGTTCTGTAGGTTTGGACAGATGTATAATGACGTTTATCTCGTGTTTTTCTGATCGTTGTTATAGTTTCCTTTACCTTGCTGAGTATAGTTATAATAGCTGCTTTAAAGTCCATGTCTTGATAATAACATCGGGATCATCTTGGGATTGGCATCAGTTAATTATCTTATGCTTTGAGATAGGATCACATTTTCTTGGCTTTTGTATGTTGAGTGATGTTAGATTTTATCTTGGATATAAATGTTTAGATTACCACCTGGAATATTATGTTTTGGAGACAGGATTATTTTACATTGCTCCAAAGGGTGTTGATATGTTTGTGTTAGTGGGCAGTCAACTTGGTCAGACTCAAACAGCAAACTCAAACTCATGCCTGCAGTGAGCATGGTTCAAGTGTCAGCTGTAGATTCAGGCTGTTTAAACTCAGAATGAGGGGGTTGTCTTCTCTCTGCAGTTCCCTGCCGCTCTCTTGCCGTCCTAGTTACCCTGGGCTCCTTTTCCTAGTTCCTTCAGTTCCTCCACCCAGAAGGATTCAGGCAGCTGTAGCTGCCTCTGTGCCTCTGTGCTTCTGTGCTGGTGACTGTAGCCACCTTCAGGGCAAAGCTGAACAAAATGGGAACTCAGTATGTGTGGACTGCTGCCTCCAAGTGATGTCACCTCCTCCAAAATGTGTATTTCCGTCCTCAGAGACCTCAGATAGTTTTTTCACGGAGTCTGTAGTTGTTCTTTGCAGGAAGATCAATGTATCAGCTTCACTATTTCACTATTCCATATTCTTTTGCCTATTTGTAAGTTCGGTTTTTGGTCTTTATTTTTGAGTTATGAATGTGCTTTATTTATCCTGTATACAAGTATGATGTCAGATAAAACATCATGACTGTTTTCTTCTAGTATATAGCTTGCCTTTTCACTTTTTTCATGGTTTCTGTAGAGTAGATGATTTTGAAGTCCTTTTATCAGTTTTTTCTTTTACACTTCATACTTTTGATGTTTTATCTAAGGAATCTTTGCCTACTTGAAAGTTACAAAGATTTTTAAATATTTTCTTCTAGAAGTTTTATAGTTTAGGTCCATTTAGAGTTAATTTTTGTGTAGGCATAAAGGTGAGAGTCAGATTTATTTTTGTATAGGTATCTATTTGTTGAAAGACTACTAACTCCCTGCTTCCCCCCACCCCAGCCATGTTCTTTGTCAAAATTAAATTGAACATATGTGTGGGATTTTAATTTTGGGCTCTTCTCCCACATCTTATGCCTGTCTTTATACCAGTACCATACTCTTATTATTGTTTTATGGTAAGTCTTGAAACCCTCCAACTTTGCTCTTCTTTTTCAGAATTCTTTAGGCTATATAAGGCTCTTGGCATCCTGGAATAATATTTTATAATATGCTGCATACTGAATGTGGTTTTTGTTACTACTGTGATTTTTTTTTTTAATTCCACATTCTGTTTTGTTTCTACTGTTGTATAGAAATGCTGCGCTTTTGTTAATTTTGTATCCAGCAACTCTTGCCTTTAAATTCTTTTTAAAATATTTTTATAGCTTATTATTTTGCTATGATTATAGATAGTAACGGGTTACTTTCCAGTTCTTCCCCCGCCCCCTTTTTTCCTCTGTATTTATTATGTCCTCAGTACTATGTTGAATATCAGTACTATGTTGAATAGAAGTGGTGGCATGATGCTCTTAAACTATGAATTGTGCTCTTATTTATTTGTGTATTTACTTTTAGTTTAGAAATTGTACTTGGTTCTTTTCCAGATCTGCTGTGCTTTTTCTAAGATCCTTTTCCCTTCAAATTTCTTTAAACTTTGGTTCTTTAAATGTAACAAAGGTTGTTGATACGAAGTTTGTAACTGACAGATAATTCTAAACTTTAAAGTCTCAGGTCTCTGTGTTATCTTTTGTTTCTGCTCATAGTGGCTCATAGTATCTTATTTTTTGTTTGGCTGTATTCAACTTTGTGCTGACTAGTATATTCGTAGGATATGAGTCCCCAAATGAAGGCTTCTGAGACGGGAGAAGATTTCTATTTGCTTGAGCCAAAGAAGAAGAAAGTTGAATTCTTTGTGCCTTCAATTTTGGCTTGGTAAATCCTAATGTCTTTTCAGCCATGTGGTGTCCTTAAGGTTTTTTTTAAATGTTAAGATTCTTAAAAAGTTTTTTCTAACCCTTTTAGTTTTATATATGGAAGGTTAGTATAAATAATCTACCTGCCATGGCCGTAAATAAAAAAAAAATTTTGTCATATCTTTTCTAGACTTTAAGTCAGCTTTCCACTTTTTCTTTCAGATCCGCTCAGCCTATTTTGAGTTGGTTTCTGCTTTGTGCCAGCGTATTCCACAGTTGATGAAAGATGAAGCATCCAAAGTGAGCCCGTCTGTTCTTCTTAGCATCGATGACAGTGACCCTATTGTATGCCCAGCTCTCTGGGAAGCTGTACTTTATACACTTACAACTGTTGAGGTAAGTTAAGAGAGGTACGTTTAGTATATCCGGGAATACTTGTCTTCTTAATTGTATTTTTTTTCATATAGTTATTTGGCTGCGCTGGGTCTTGTTTGCAGCATGGAAGATCTTTGACCTTTGTTGTGCATGCAGGATCTGCAGTTGCAATATGTGAGGTCTTTTAGTTGGGGTCTTGAGTTGAGGCACACGAACTCTTAGTTGCCTCTTGTGGGATCTAGTCCCCTGACCAGGGATGGGACCCTGGGTCCTTGGCATTGGGAGCATGGAGTCTTAGCCACTGAACCACTGGGAAAGTTCCTTTAATTGTGTTTCAGAAGCCTTACATACCATGCAAGAGAGCCTATCAGGTTATAATTTTTAAAACTTGCAAGAAAAATGCTTTCTTGGACATCAAATACTTTAATCCAAAACTTGGTATAAATCTTAAACTGACTAAAATGAAATAGAGTTTTTATTTTACTTTCAGTTTCAGTTCAGGTCAGTCACTCAGTAGTGTCCAACTCTTTGTGACCCCATGAATTGCAGCACGCCAGGCCTCCCTGTCCATCACCAACTCCTGGAGTTTACCCAAATTCATGTCCATCAAGTCAGTGATGCCATCCAGCCATCTCATCCTCTGTTGTCCCCTTCTCCTCCTGCCCCCAATCCCTCCCAGCATCAGAGTCTTTTCCAATGAGTCAACTCTTCGCATGAGGTGGCCAAAGTACTGGAGTTTCAGCTTTATCATCATTCCTTCCAATGAATACCCAGGACTGATCTCCTTTAGGATGGACTGATTGGATCTCCTTGCAGTCCAAGGGACTCTCAAGAGTCTTCTCCAACACCACAGTTCAAAAGCATCAGTTCTTCTGTGCTCAGCTTTTTTCACAATCCAACTCTCACATCCATACATGACTACTGGAAAAACCATAGCCTTGACTAGACAGACCTTTGTTGGCAAAGTAATGTCTCTGCTTTTTAATATGCTGTCTAGGTTGGTCATAACTTTCCTTCCAAGGTGTAAGCGTCTTTTGATTTCATGGCTGCAGTCACCATCTGCAGTGATTTTGGAGACCCCCAAAATAAAGTCTGACGCTGTTCCACTGTTTCCCCATCTATTTCCCGTGGAGTGATGGGACCAGATGCCATGATCTTCGTTTTCTGAATGTTAAGCTTGAAGCCAACTTTTCCACTCTCCTCTTTCACTTTCATCAAGAGGCTTTTTAGTTCCTCTTCACTTTCTGCCATAAGAGTGGTGTCATCTGTATATCTGAGGTTATTGATATTTCTCCCGGCAATCTTGATTCCAGCTTGTGCTTCTTCCAGCCCAACTTTCAGTTTAGTCAATATCAATTCTTACACGGCTTAATGAAGTCAACATATCTGAATCTTACATTTAAGATTCTAGGAGATAGTGAAGGACGGGGCAGCCTGTTGTGCGACAGTCCATGGGGTCGCAAGAGTTGGACACAACTTAGAGACTAAACAACAACAATAATTGCTGTCACTTTTAGAAAGCAGCTTTTTTTTTTTCTTGTTTAGAAAGCAGCTTTTTAAGGAATCTTTCAAGTTAAATAATTATTTTTGATGCATATTGTCCTGGAAGCATGTTGGATACTTGGTTACCATATGTAATAAATTTCTTATAATTTCAAATTTTTAGTTTGTAGTGACAGATTTTTTTACCTCCTTTAGGTAAAATACTTGAATTTTATTTTTGAGAGTCTTTGTGTCTTTTCTCTATGTTTATGATCTTTAATTACTATAATCTTTTTTTTTTAATTTGGCAAGGACTGTTGGCTTCATGTAAATGCAAAAAAAAGTGTGTTTCCCAAGCTGTCAGCTGTGGTTCGTGAAGGAGGTCGGGGTCTGGCTACTGTCATATATCCTTATCTTCTGCCCTTCATCAGCAGACTCCCTCAGTCCATTACAGATCCAAAGTTGGATTTCTTCAAGAATTTTCTCACCTCCCTAGTTGCAGGGTAAGGAATTTAAGTTTTGTGTGTGTGTGTGCTTTTAAATAATTTTATTTATAGTTAGTTTTGGCTGTGCTGGGTCTTCACTGCTGCTCAGGCTTCTCTCTGGTTGTGGGGCTCCTCTCTAGTCGTGGTGGATGGGTTTCTTGCTGTAGTGGCTTCTCTCCTTGTGGAGCCTGGGCTCTAGGGAGCGCCAGCTTCAGTAGTTGTGGCGTACAAGCTAATTGCTGTGCGACATGTGGGGTCTTCCTGGATCAGGGATCGAACTTGTGTCTCCTGCATTGACAGGTAGATTCTTTACCACTGAGCCACCAGCGAAGCCCCAGGAATTTAAATTCTTGACCTTTAAAGCCGAATAGATTTTTTTTCTTATTTTTATAAATGGACAGAATGACGTAGTTATTGTCATACTTAAATTTCCTCAAATTGTTTTGCTGTTCATTAAACACTTCTAAAGTTTTCAGACAGTTAACAACTGAAATTCTTTTTTGTGGTGCTTTCAAGTCTGCAGTGATAGACTATAGCAGAATGTGAGGTAAAGTATTGTAAGACCGTTTAGGTGGAATAGGCTCTTTGTCAATGACCCTTTTTTTTTAGTATATTGATAAATACAAATGCCCAAATGCAGAAAATCAACTGGTGACGGGTTTTCCATTAACTTAAATATAATAGCTCTTTAAACGCACACTTAAAATGTCATGGTATTTATTGAAATTAGTAAAAGATACCCAGTTTTATTAATGATTAAAAATTTTTTTTCACAACACTACTATCTTTATTTGGTTAAGTCTTCTCTTTGAAATTTGCAGGTGGGTTCGTTCATGAATAGAAAATAAATGTTATCTTCTGTTGACCTATTTTTGAAAATATGCTTTTTTTCAGTTCTTCAAGTTTATATGCTAGTTGGGCTGTATTTTGATTGGTTAGCCTTAGGTTTTCATTTAAGAATTTTATTTTTTAGAAATCGTTTTCCATGTCTTTAGTTTGGTGTTTTTGAATTGCTTATTTTCTTTTTCATGAAAGAATAAGCCACACGTATTTATTATTTCTTAGGCTATCAACAGAAAGAACCAAAACCAGTTTTTCAGAGTGCTCAGCAGTGATATCTGCTTTTTTTGAATGCTTACGTTTTATAATGCAACAAAACTTAGGGGAGGAAGAGATAGAAGAGATGCTCGTCAATGATCAGGTATTTATATTGTAAAACTCATCAGTGCCTTTGCACACTATGTGTAAAGAATCAAGCTCGTTGTGTGTGT
The DNA here is from genome assembly GCF_014754425.2 of Oryx dammah. Lineage (NCBI taxonomy): Eukaryota > Metazoa > Chordata > Mammalia > Artiodactyla > Bovidae > Oryx > Oryx dammah. The sequence continues at coordinate 149,363,711 of NW_024070186.1, read as the reverse complement.
TTCTGTCATTTTTATTAGCCTTCCTTGTAAAGATTTCATTTTTATGATTTGCAAATTTTTATACAGTAATGTGTATTACTGACACCAGATAAATAAAAATTTCTGTATTATTAGTTACTAGCATAATACCATAATGTCTAAGGGCTAGTTATTCTCTGGTTGTACAAACCCTGTTTTAGAGAGTTGAAATGCAAAACAATTTAGAAGATGTGATTTTCAGTCTTTTGTGTTTTAGTTTAAGTTATATAATAATCATCTTGTTCCTTCTAAAATATGTAGTACATCTATCCTTTTGTGAATAATTGTGCTTAGCTTTTAGGACTAGTGATAAGAGCAGGTTCTGGAATAAGGTTCCTTAAGGCAGGAAATTAATTATAGAAGCCCAGTTCTAGTTGATCTCAGATATTTAATTTTCCTTACCTTTGTAATTTAAGAGAAAGCATTCTGAATTCTGTGGGTCCTATATTTCTTTCATATTGGTTTAGAGAAAAGCAAAAAACTTGAGTAAATTCAGAAGATACAAAGAAAACCGTTACTTGTTGATGACCAATAATCTTGGTCAGTTATATCATAAAAAGTAACTCACAGGAGAAACAGTGAAATCATTAGGCTCTTTGAATGATGTGAAAATTATTTTCCAGTTCAACTTAACTCTTATCAGAATTTGGGGGGAAAATCATGTTTTTCAGTTATTAAATAAGAAAATTTATAATGCTTTACAAATAAGGTTCAAATTTTATTTCTACTGAAAAGTGAACTTTTATATTTCTGCCCTCTCTTGCAGTTGATTCCTTTTATTGACGCAGTTCTCAAAGACCCAAAGTTGCAAGATGGGCAGCTATTTAACCATTTAGCAGAAACTTTAAGTTCCTGGGAAGCCAGAGCCGATTTGGAAAAAGATGATAAAACAGCCTGCAACTTGGAGAAAGTGCTGCTGAATTTCTGGGAAAAACTATCAGAGATCTGTGTTGAGAAAATCAATGAGCCAGAAGCCGATGTTAAGTCAGTTTTGGGTGTTTCTAACCTATTGCAGGTCCTTCAAAAGCCGAAGAGCTCCTTGAAGTTGAATAAAAAAAGAGTTGGTAAGGTTAGATTTGCTGATGAGATGCCTGAAAAAAATAAGGAGAATGAAAAATGTGTCTCCTCAGAGGGAGAGAACAGTGAAGGCTCTGAGTTAATGGCTGAACCTTCTGTCTCTCCGAGTTGCTCCGACCGTATATCCCCGCTGAGGAAAAAACCTTTGGAAAACTTAGTCTGTAAACTGGCAGAGATGAGCATTAATTATGTCAATGAACAGAAGTCGGAGCAACATCTCAGGTTTCTTTCCACCCTGCTCAACTCGTTCTCCTCAGGTCAAGTGTTCAAAGTGCTGCTAGGTGATGAAAAACAGAGCACTGTCAGAGGCAAGCCTCTTGAAATAGCCAAACTTGTACAAAAAAATCCTGCGGTACAGTTTCTGTACCAGAAAATAACAGGTTGGCTAAATGAAGATCAAAGGAAGGATGCCGGTTTCCTGGTGGACATTCTGTACAGTGCCCTCTGTTGCTGTGATAGTAATGTGGAAAGAAAAGCTATTCTGGATGATCTTATTGAGGTATTACTGTTCTGTACCTTTAAAAAAAATAATTTTATTTATTTTTGGCCATGCTGGGTCCTCATTGCTGCGCGGACTTTTCTCTAGTTGCGGCGAGTGGGGGATACTCTAGTGGTGCACGGACTTCTCACTGCAGCGGCTTCTCTTGGGGGCACAGGCTCTAGACTCGGGCTTTAGTAGCTGTGGCTCACGGGCCCAATAGTTGTGGCGCCCAGGCTCAGTAGTTGTGGTGCAAGGGCTTAGTTGCCCCACGGCATGTGGAATCCTCCTAGATGGGACGGAACCTGTGTCTCCTGCATTGGCAGGTGGATTCTTTACTGCCCAGTCACCTGGGAAGCTCCTGTTCTCTTTAAACTGTAGTGGTTTACACTGGTGCACTGATAACTGGTGAGTAGAATGAGACCCGGATGGGGGTTATTTGGGATCGTTTCTTGACTATGAATGTCAGTTTGCCGACAGTATATTCTTGATTGGGATTAAGAAGTATGTGAGACTTCTGGGTCGCTGTCCAGTGAAGAGTAAATATGTTAAGATGACAAAAACTTGGTAATGAAAGGGTGAGTTCTTGGAGTCTTTAAAGTGGGACTAGCTAAAAAGCATTTTAGTTTTGTAGTGATTTCACGCTCACTTTACTTGCAAACAGTTTTAACAGTTACTGTTTGTTCTAGCAGATTGTTTCTCTTTTTCTTCTTTTAGGTGGAGCTGAAATGGAACTCTGTTCTTCAGATCATTGAAAAGGTACCTTAGAGATACTCTCCTTTTTCTGTATTTATAGATGTAGGGGGAAAAAAAAACCCAGCCATATTCATGTACTAGTCCGTAATCAGATGTCTCTGTTAAAGAACTTCTTTATTATTGTAACTTTCTTCTCATAATTTGGGAAGACAACGGTGTTCACCTTTCTATAGAATTATTTTTCTGGTTAGAAATATCAGGGAAGAATGAGCAGATTCCTGAAAATCTAATGTTTCTTCCCTAGTGGGTAACAAAGGAAGAGTTAAATGCTTTATCTTTTATCTTAGTTTATATTTTAAGCTAAGGTTTTCTCTGTTACCCTAGTTATTTTTTCGTCTGTAGAGATGGATTGAGTGTTTCTAGCTTTAAGTAGAACGAACCAGTAAATTAAGTTTGTTTTGCCCTAGAGTACTATAAAGGCAAACTAAAGTCTTCCCACTTTTATTTACTTGCCATTTGACTAAGGAAGAAAATTAGTGATGAGAATAATAAAGAGAAGTCAAGGAACATAAACAATTTAGAAAAATTTTCTAAATGACTTAAGTATTCTTTCCTAATGAAGTTGTAAATTATATAATGTAACACTTTTCCAACCAAAGAAATATGACTAGTTACCTAAAAGTTTTCCTTTTTTAAAAGCATTTTTCCATTATTTTAAAATTTTACATACATAACTCTAGTTTTCAAAAATTTTTCTTTTTTCCTGAGTTTTAAAATTATGGTAAAAAGACACATAAACTCTATCATATGTAACCATTTCTAAGTAAAGTTTAGTAGTGTTAGAAGTGTTGTGTTAATATTAAGTGAATATTAGAAGTGTTAAGTGTTAATGTTTATGTTATTGTGCAACTTATCTCTTGTACTTTTTCACCTTGCAACATTGAAATGCTATACCCGTTAAGCAAAAACTCTCCATTTCCCCCAACAGTTTATTTTTTACAAAATAAACACTGAGTATTGATTTACTGTTTTTCAATGAGAAATATAATTTATCAGGCACACCATTTGAATTACTTTATCCATTACCTCTTTCTCTATAGGCAGGCTACATGAAAAGCCAAATTATGATAAAGCTGCTGGATAAGTCTAAAATCAGAGCAAAAGTAGTTAATAATTTGATAAGAGAAGATTGATACATCTGTGTCCAACTTAGGGAGGTTGCTGCCACATAGTTCAGATATCTCTGTTTGAAAGGCTTGGGCAGGGTTTGGGAGTTCACAGCCAGTGTTTGCCTCTACTTCATGCCTAACTAGCTTTCCTATCCTCTAGTCAGATTCTTTCTGTGAAAGTGCTAAAACATTGAGAAGTTGGACTTCATGTATTGGACCTGAGAGACTTTTTATTCAGGAGTTTACTTTCTGGATTATATAGAATTCTATAGAGAGGTTTTATTTCGTAAGCTATCTTAGGAAAGCTAATATTAATAGCCATATAAAGTCTAGTTTTTCTTATGTTTTTATGCAACCTCATATTTTATGAGCAGAGTCCTAAAGCCAACTTTTTTAAAAACAAACCTGAATTTTGTAACTGGAAAGGACCTTAGAGATTTTCTAAGTTAATGTTCATTTTTTTAAATTAAGACAGGTCCGGGTTGATTAAGAGCTTTGTATAAGGTCATAAAGCCAGAATAGTGATAAAGCTTGGGCTAAAATAAAAGCTCTCATTACCTACAATATTTTAAATAAGGAGATAAAATAGTTTTTCAGACACTACCCAATCTGCATTTGGATTTTTTTTTTTTCCAGATTGCTTTGAAATGAACCAGGTTGCAAATTCATTTCTTCTCAGCCCTTATACCAAAAGAAGCTCTGGGAACACGGATCACCATGCTTTTGGGGGTGGATTTACAGTTTTTTTCCTTGCCTTCCCCACCCCATGAAAATAAACCAGTTGCTGTCAGATATCTGGCCTCAGTAACTATTTCATAAAATTTGGGCAAATAATAAGTCCCATTGTTCATATTGAAGTAATTTGCCACTATTATATGTTAATTATTCTTTAATTTTAACAAAATTAATGAACAACAATTTAATATTTGTAGAGCATTTTCAAATCTGTCTTTAAAGTTCATCTATTCATTATTCGTTGAACATATCTACAGTGTTGATAGCAGGTATCAAAGAAGTTTAAGACAGTCTATGCTCTCAAGGAACTTACAGTTTCATTGGAAACAAAACACACAGATGAAACATTATTTGCTCTAGAAATTCAGAGAAAAGCAGTGATGAGTATGGGCTGTTATGGGAGACTTCACAAAGCAGATGGGGTTTATACTCAATATAGTAATGGATGTAATTTTGATAAATAAAAGAGAGGGAATATTTATGGTTGGGAAGCTAGCATGAACAAAGCATGGAAATGTACATAAGCGAAACTTAGTGGGGAGTAGGGAAGATACCAGCTTTCTTAGCACTTGAGGAGGAGGAGTGGGGGATATAGTTGGGTCTATACTGATGAAGGGAGGTACTGAGGTGTAGGTAATATTTTGGGCAGGTACACTTTGTTTTTTTAATCTTGATCCTAATCTTTGCTACAATTTTTATGGTTTTAGGCATGTTCTAGTTCAGATAATCATGCTTTAGTAACACCTTGGCTCAAAGGAGATATCCTTGGAGAGAAATTGGTAACCTTGGCAGAGCATCTTTGTAACAAAGACTTGGAATCCACAGTATCTTCTGAACCTTACTTCTCAGAAAGATGGACTCTTTTAAGCTTGGTGTTATCCCAACATGTTAAAAACGGTAGGTAAAAATATGGCTTCTTTTTTCAGTAGGAAGGGAGTCATTTTTTTTCACCTTTTTGGGGGGATTCCATGTTATTCAGTTAGCATAGTATTAGTTGAGAATAGCAGGATTTAGTTCATTCAAATATCTTAATCTTGTAAACACCCTGTTGTTGTGCCTGGCTCTTTGCAGCCCTGTGGACTGCAGCACGCCAGGCTTCCCTGTCCTTCACCATCTCCAGGAGTTTGCTCAAACTCATGTCCACTGAATCAGGGATGCCATCCAACCATCTGTCCTGTCGTCCCCTTCTCCTTTGTAACATTTGAGATGTTTAATGCTTTTAGTTTTATATTTTAAAGGGATTTGAATTTAACTATTCACTCTAATTTTGTCTTTTTTCCTTAATTTAAAACTTTTTTATATGAAGGCTTTTATGTGTGATGGAACAGATTGATTTATTGATGTAATTTTCTTCTATCTAATACATAAACACCCTGATTTTTAAAAAACACATGGAGAGACAAGGTGGAATGTTAACCCAAAGTGAAGTACTAAAATACGCCGATTGAAAAAGGAAAAACAAAGATTGAAAAAAAGAAAATTCACTGTTAATATTTTTTATATTTTGTCTGTCTGAATTTTTTTCTCTAGATTACTTGATTGGAGAAGTTTATGTTGAAAGAATTATTGTTAAACTTCATGAAACTTTATCCAAAGCAAAGAAATTGTCAGAAGCTGAAAATAATGACTCATCAGTGTCTTTTATCTGTGATGTGGCCTATAACTATTTCAGCTCAGCAAAAGGATGCTTGCTAATGCCATCATCTGAAGACTTATTATTAACTCTCTTTCAGTTATGTGCTGAGAGCAAAGAAAAAACACATTTGCCAGGTAATAGCCTACTGCTCAAATGTTTTGTTGGGATTCTCCAGCTCTGACCTTCATAGTGTAAGTGCCCAGGCTTTATTAATTGAATCATAATGTGTTTGCGAGTTGAAAGCATTTCGAGTAAAGGGCTACTAATCTTAAAACACTTTGAGCTTTAGAAACCCAAGTTTCCAAACCAAGATGAATGTAGACCTTTTGTCTCAAGTTCTGACTTGATGTTGAGTGAACCGTTTAGAAGCAGCTGTGATAGATGAATTAGTCCTAACCCCTTCACTCAGTATCTCTGGCAAGTTGCTAATTTCTTGATGCCTCAGTTTCCATATTCATAAAGGGATATATTAATATCTCATTCTCTTAATAGTTAGAAACATTCAATCTTGGTATATATTAAAATGAAATTGAGATTCTTACCATTTTTACATTTGTATGGCATGAACTACCTTGTATCATCACATATTTCTGACATAGTTATTTTGTTTTGGCAAGCAAATAATAGTTTTATGTTTTCTTAATGGTACCTTAAAAATCTCAGATCTGCAGTGAGTGCTTTAAAGCGTTTTGTATTGCTGATAGTTAGTTTAGAGGGACTACAAATTACTGTTGACATCTTGATTTTAGACTTTATCATCAGTAAACTGAAAAATACTTGGCTCTCTGGTGTGAATTTATTGGTTCATCGAACTGGCGACACATTTAAACAGAGCACCTTCCTACGTTTATCTGCTCTGTGGCTGAAGAACCAAGTTCAGTCTTCGACTTTGGATGTCACAAGGTAACCTTTTTTTGAGGCTCCGTTGCAGAGTTTCTCTTTAATAACTGATCATTGTCCTTAAATAAGTTTTCATGATCAGTGTGAGTGCCTGTGAAAAATGACTTGTTACGTAAGAAACCTACAGGATTCTAAGAGAAGATCCAAATAGGTTTTTTCGAAAGGATTTTGTTTTAATGAACATCCGTTTGAACTCAAGTAATTGAAGAATGATTTGTTTTCGCTTCCCTGCGGAACTCCTGACTTATGGTCACTGATGTGATAGGTTTCTGTCCTGGTCTTGCACTGGTGTGGGCTGTGACTCTGTAACTTCTCACGGCCACCACAGACAGTGATTGTCCTTCATTGTTGGTTTCTTGGGGGGGTCTGATAGACACTGTTGTAAGTGGTTGAAATTGGAGATGTCTCGTACTTAAATCCACAAATATATAAAAAAATGCAAACTAAGAGAACACGTCCAGAGCTGCCATGGTTGGGTTAAATCTTTCTCTCAGTGTCATGCTCTTTTCATGAAATGAAGTAGCTGTATTTCAGAAATACCTGATCTGAAATACGTCTCCTTCATTCTGAAATAGAAACAGCACTTAATTTCAAATTATGAATGTTGGATGAAATCCCCTATTCGATTGTGTGTCAGTCACGAGAGGAGGGTGGAGGTGTCACTTACCTTTATTTTCATTTGTCTTTTTGCTCAGGTAAACTGTTATCTCATAGGGTATTTAATGTTTACCCAGGTGTTCAGATTGGTTGTAGCATAACTACAGCAGTTAAGTTCCTTGCTTTATTTTCAGTCTTCAGGTGCTCTTGTCTGCTGTTGATGATTTGCTAAATGTGCTTCTAGAGAGTAAAGATGCTAATCTCCTGGGAGCTTATATTGGAAGTGTAATGCCAGACAACAGCGAGTGGGAAAAAATGAGACAGTCTCTTCCCGTTCAGGTGTGTTTGATATTGGAGGGTGCTCATATCATTCTGAAGTTTGTATTTCATACAGGCTTAAGTATTTTAATTGTATTCTGGGAAAGAAAAGATGTAAATGAAATGTGTATCTTACTTTCTCTTTCTGCCTTTGAATGCTCATATATTGGATATTTGATGTTTACAAGACAGCAGTTGACACGACAGTTGACAGTGGACAGGACATAGTTCTGTCCTGAAGGTACCCTGAAATACACACGTTGGTAGTTTCTGCTACTGGAAACCGAATTTCTAGGCTTCTGTGCTTTTACTAGTAAACTAGCAATAGCTTCCTTTTTGAAATTATTCTAAGAACATTTTGAAGATAGTCTATTAACTTCATCGTTGTCCCCTGCCTTAATTGTGTAGGCAGTAAATAATTTAGACTGTTGAATGATTTTGTATATAATTTAATGCTTTTTTTTTTTTTTACAGTGGTTGCATAGGCCTCTTTTAGAAGGAAGATTGAGTTTGAATTATGAGGGTTTCAAAACAGATTTTAAAGAGCAAGATACAAAGAAACTTCCCAGCCATTTGTGTACTTCAGCATTATTGAGCAAAATGATATTAGTTGCACTGAAAAAGGAAACAGTCCTAGAAAATAATGAACTTGAGAAAATAAGTAAGTATGTATGAGCATTCAGATAAACACATATAAATCTTGAATTAGTTAAAATTAATTAAAATCAAATTTAATTAAAATTAATTAAAAATTTGAAATAATTTTGATTATACTTTAAGTTTTTAAAGAATGAAAAATCTTCAGCTCCTTTTAATTATTTTAGTGATGAGAAATTGAGGCCTCTCAAGAGATGAATGTTAAATTGCAAATCAGATGGAATCATACCAAAAAATCTTGCTATAGTCTTGTTATCCGTAGAGCAGAATTTGGTGGCTCAGTTGGTACAGAATTCGCCTGCAATACAGGAGACCCAGATTCGATCTGTGGGTGGGGAAGGTCCCCTAGAGAAGGAAATGGCAACCCACTCCAGTATTCTTTCCTGAAAAATCCCATGGACAGAGGAGCCTGGCAGGCTGCAGCCCATGGGGTCACAAAGAGTTGGACACGACTGAGCGAGTAAACCACCACCACAGTTACTTTAGCTGGCATGACGTCAATAAAAGCAGACCCTGTAGCACATAACCCTGAGGAAAATGGTTAATTAAGCCTTGTGTTTCATCAGGGATTCTGAATTTTCAATTAATTTTTTTTCAGTTAATTTTTGGATCAGTCCTTTTGTATAGGGCGATAATTTTTTCCCTGGCAAGTGGTCATTCAGATGTTGAATTTCAAAAAGATTTGGAAAATCCTCCCCATTCTAGGAAATGGTATAGCATTGTAGGTAACCATGTGACCTGTACAAAATAGTTTGAAAGGTGGAGGACTTGAATAATTCCTGTGTCAGGCTTGGTTGTAATGACTTGGAGTATGGTTCCTAGCAGAAGAGAATATATGCCTGTGAAAGAAAGCTGGAAACACCTCTTACCATGAGCCAGCTCCACCTGCAGTTAAGATCAAGGAGCTTAGCCTGCTGTTTACTTTACTCAGTGAATTTGTCCAAAAACAACACTGGGAATTAGGGTAATAATTTTTGTTGTTTTTCTTAATCTGGAGCTTTCAAGGGACGGGGTTAGATTTTGAACCAGGTTTCAAGTCTCTCGACTCCAAAATCCATACCTGGAGAGTTGTGACTAATTATGTATTAAGAACCTGTGGTATGGCCAGATTTCGTGAGACTCAGTCATTCTCGCAACAGTCCCCTGAGGTAGATTTATCGTATCCTGGTTGATAACAGTGTATGCAGCTCTTCTGAATCCAGACGGGTCTGTCACCGAGGCCCTTCCCTGTGTACTGGGTCCTGCTCTCTTCCTTAACACAATGACTTGAACTTCTCAGGTCTTGGGTCCCTTAGTTTGTTTATCCTGGATGTAACTTCTTACCATTTGTGGCAAAAACAGTAGGAAGATTCTTCTGGCATATCTGATAACTTCGGTTCCTGTCACTTTCTTAACTCACCAGAAAAGGGACCAAGTAAGGTTTGGGAGAGGAGTGGTATTTTGTATCCGATACGCTCAGTTTTCATTATAATTGTATATCAAGGAGCTGGAAATCAGTTCATAGATATTTTAGAATTGGTGGGCACAGCGGTGTTAGAGAACAGGAGACAAGTGAGGGCAATTGGAAGTGCTGTTCACAGAGTGCACCCGATAATGTGCTGTCCATTCTGTTAGTTGCAGAACTGCTCTATTCATTGCAGTGGTATGAAGAATTAGACAATCCGCCTATTTTCCTAACTGGATTTTGTGAAATGCTTCAGAAAATGAATATCACGTATGATAACTTATGTGGACTTGGTAATACTTCCGGCCTTCTGCAGCTGTTATTTGACAGGTGGGAACCTTTTTTCAATTTCTGTTTCATGACTGTTTTGCTAGTTTATGGTTTTGTGTCTATAAAATGTAAGCCCACTTCATGCTAATCTTTGAATCAGAGGGTTGTGCTAAATTAATCCCAGTCATTAATGATAAATACTTTATGGGTACTAAGTACTTGATTTCTTCTTCTGGGGAGATATTTGTACTTTGTGTTATTAAATCCATGAATATGATGCAAGGGGCAGATGACAGTGGAAGAGAGAGAGTCCTGTAGAAGTTGTTTCAATTTGTCATATGTGACCCATCCTTCCACCTAAAATTTCCAAGGTAAAATTTAGCCTTTTATCTTGTATGTTATTTATTGCAGGTATGTCTTAATATCATAACCACAAAACCCTTGCCCCTCAATGAGGAAATAGGTTTGAAAACAGAGTCGTTGTAGAGGTTATAGTGGTCTGATGTTTAGTTGGTTGAAATTATCCTGTTGAACTGCTTTCTCCTGAAGAGTTTTACATTTGCCTGTAGTATTTTTCGTATGCTTTGCAGTATCAGAGGCCTCAGACTGAACAGGTCTTCCTCTCGAGTCCCCCTCCACTTACTTGACTCGCAGAACTTTCCTCAGTTAATACCCTCCTTGGTTCCTCAGCTTCACCAATCCTTGGTCTCCTCTGGGTCTTCTCTGTCCTCTTTGAAGCTGCAACTTCTGATCCTCCAGCTTAATCCTTAAGATCCTTTTCCCTTTTGGGACGAAGGGGCTTTGCGATTGCCTTGATGAGAGCTCAGTAAAGGAGTTTCAGAAGCCTAAGTTGCCATCCTTTTGGTAACAGCAGTTATTTATGTGCAAAAGTACTATGTGAATTTATACCCTGCAGGGTGTTTTATTTAGTTCTGTAAAAGGTATCCAGGTAAGCAAGTGTTTCAGAACATTAAGTATAGTTTCAAAACAGAATTTTTTTTCTTTTTTAGATCCAGGAAAAACGGCACCCTTTGGTCTCTTATTATTGCTAAATTGATCCTTTCCCGAAGTGTTTCATCTGATGAAGTAAAACAGCATTATAAGAGAAAAGAAGGGTATTTTTATTTAAAATACTTTTACTTTGAAATTTATTATGATTGGTCACTCTGGCAACCCTTGACTGTGTAATGAATCAGGAAAACAGGTTTAGGACATGAGGAAGTTAAATGAAAGAATATGAGACTTGAAGAGTGTAAAACAGTTCCAATCATTTTAGGTTGAGGACCCATACTTTTTTAAGAGGTGTTTTTAACCTTATAACATTTTGTTGAAGAATTTTGTATGTACTTTAAATAATTAGCATTTGATAAGCTTATTCTCTTTTACCCAGAAATCTCTCGGGTAGAATCTTTTTCCCTCTCTCTAACATCCTTCTATCCCTTTATTTGCTAAATGGAAGTGATAAGAAAGTTACTTACTCTTCAAAATAAGGATCATCCCACTGAAGTGAATTCTAAAAAGACAATAAATATATTCCTTAAGGCAAAGAAATAGATAGTGAGGTTGGACATACTACAGATTTACTAGAGTTGATTATATTAGAGAAGCTGAGCATTCAGATTAAACACTTACCTGAAATTTACCAAGAGCCATTTTGAATTTACAGATTTATCAAGAATTTGGAAATTATATATATGTGTATATATACGTGTGTGTGTGTGTGTGTGTGTGTTCTGGCACAGTAAAATTGTAAGCTGAATTTTGATTTTTAAGTCTTAATTTTTTTTTTAATTTACTGTTTTGAATTCAGTTAATGTGGATTATAGGTTTACATGCAATTATAAGAAACACAAAGAAGTTCTATGTACCTTTTACTTAGTTTCTTCCAAATGGTCCCATTGGATAACTTTTGTACAATTTCACAACCAAGAAATGACACTGATATAGTTCATTGACTGAATTAACTTGCATCTACGTGTATATTCTGTAGATCACGTGTTACTGCCACAATCCAAGTCACAGAATAGTTGTATCATAAGGATACCTTGTGGTACCCTTTCTTGCCACAGCCACCTGCCCTCCTGCCATTCTCTTCCTCTCTGGCAACCAGTAAATCTTACTCTTTCTATAATTTTTACCATTTTAGGAATGTTATATAAATGGAGTCATACAGCATATGATCTTTTCATATTAACTTTTTTTATTCAGCATAATTTAAAATTTTTTTCTGTTTACATGAGTCATAGGGAATTAACTAAAGAACTGCTAGAACTAATTACAAGTGAGATGGATATATACTTGACATACAAAAGTCAGTATCTTTTTTATTCATCAGTAATAATCAACTTAAAAATGGCATAGGAAAAAAGAGATTCTTTTCACATTGACAACAAAACTGTAAGTACTTTGAAATAAATTTAACAAAAAATTGCAATTGTAAAACTTAAAGATCATAAAACAAAGTGAGAAGATGAATTGTAAAAATTGTCGTATCTAATTTCAGTGTAATAATAGTCAAAATTTCAGCAGCAGTTTTTGAAAAACTTCACAAACTCTTCTAAATATGGTGTGCATTTAAAGGAAAAAATGCTCAAGAATAGCTAGGAAATTTATGAAACAGAAAAATGAAGAGGACTTGCCCTACCAACACAGTGATTAAGCAGTATGAAATTGGTGAATAGATATATCCTTGGATCAAAGTATGGAGTCCAAAGACCAATGCACACATAAATGAAAATTTAGTTTTTGATACAGGTGGTCTTTCAGATCAATGAGATAGGAAAATTGGACTTATATTTGAAAAAAAAAGTAAGACCCACTCCCTTACATTATACATGAAAGTAAGGTCCAGATGAAAATTAAATGTAATGAACAGATCTATAAATGTATTTGGGAAAATAAGAAACTGTATAGTCTTGGCACAGGGAAGATCTTAAACATAGCACAAACCCAGAATCCATAGAAGAAACAGTAGGTACCTGACTTTGTAAAAGCAAAAACCTTTGTGTCCATCAACAGATGAATGGATAAACAAAAATGTATGCGTTATAATGAAGTATTATTCTGCCTTAAAAAGGAAGGAAATTTTGACATACTAAAATGTAGATGAACCTTGAGGACATTATACTAAGTGAAATAAAGCAGTCATGAAAAGACAAATACTGTATGATTCCACTTATATGAAGTACTGAGGCATATTCATAGAGACAGAAAGTCGAATGGTGGTTGTCAGGGGCTGAATGGAAGGAAGATGGGGAGTTCTTATTAATGGACAGAGTTTCAGTTTTGTAAATGAAAAAGTTCTGGAGGTTGGTTGCACAACAGTGTGAGTGAACTTAACATCACTGAACTGTACACTTAAAAAGTTAATCTGCGGGACTTCCCTGATGGTCCAGTGGTTAAGACTCCATGCTTCCAATGCAGGAGGCATGTGTTCTACCCCAGGTCAGGGAACTGTGACCCCTCATGCTGCACGGCATGACCAAAAAAACATTTTTTTAAATTAAAATAATATGGTAAATTTTACATAATTTTACGTATTTTACCACAGTTAAAAAAGAAACTTCTGTATGATAAAAATACAGTATAAAGGATAGGTGACAAAATAGAGGAAAATACTTGTTAATTAATAAAGAATTAATATTCATAATATAAGTAGCTTATAGTAATTAAACTATTCAAACTGAAGAATGTGTCAAGGACTTGAACAGGTAATTCATAGATGACATAGTCAAAGGTAGTTCATTAATGAAATGTGGAATGGAAAAGGATTTGCTTTGTTAATAATGACAAATACAAAGGAGTATATATTTTATCTACCTTATTGCCAGGAATTAAAAAGAATTATTAGGTGTACAGCAGAAAAGTCAAACTTGTATATTTTTGGTGAAACTGTGGATTGATTATTATTCTTTGAAGAAAAACTTGAAATTATCAAAATATAATACATGCAGATCCTTTGATTTTGAAGTTCTACTTCCAGGAATCTAGGCTAAAGAGGTGTTTGCACATGATACAGAGTGTTATTTGTAAGAGCAAAAATTTGATGGAAAAAACCTAAATGTTCACTAATAGAAAAATAGTTAAATTATGATTGTATGAAATATTTTGGTTTTGTTTTTTATTTAGATATGTAGTTTTAAAATAGAATACTTTGTACCTATATGTTCTGCTGTAAAGTGGTCTAGAAAGTATATAAATGTCAGGTAATATAAAATTTAGATACATAAAACCCAAGTATATATATGCATATATATGAGTATCAGTTCATATGAGCAATATGTAACTGGTCCTCTTTAAATTGAATTAGTTGGCTCTTAATGACAGCATAATCATGTACTGTTTGTATAATTTAAAAAAATCATCCTTGAGGAAAGTTATATATGCTTATTTTTTGAAAATCAGAAACATGTAAGAAAGAGAAGCAGAAAAAAATAATTGTCCACAGTTTCATGAAAGAGAATCAGCAAGTGTCAACCTCTTTCAGAGTTTCTTTTATTCTTTTTCTATTCAGTTATTTTATATAGTGGAAATTTTAGTCTTTTTAAATTGTATGAATAAGAGGAATTTTCTGAAATAAATATTTAGGATAAATATAATTCACACCTTTTTTTCCCTCTTTAAACAGTTTTTTTCCACTAACAGAAGGTAATATGCATACTATTCAAAGTCTCTGTCCATTTTTGTCAAAAGAAGACAAGAAAGAATTCATTGCTGAGTGTATACCTGCCCTTTTGGCCTGGACCAAGGAAAATGTTTGCCATATTAATGGTTAGTTACTTGGTAATAAATGTTTCATTAATTTAATTATTGCTTGAGATGAAAGAAGTGTTTCTTAACATCTAAATCCAAATCTGACAGAGATAAATTATAGCTACTTTTTTTCCTAGTTAATATACTTGTTACATAACAAGTTGACTCAGTAGGGTAAGTGTCATTCATTGGAGAGTGACTGTTACTTTGCAGTATGGAAATACTGCAGCCTAAGGGAAGCTGTATAACCACAGGTACCCTCTGATCATTTCTGTACTGTGTGTAGCTCTTCTTATAGTCAACCGACGAGTGAACTTACAAAAGCAAAAGAGGAAACAGCTTTTGTTATGTTTTAAACTTTTCAGACATTCTGTACTCTTGTTAGTTCCTTTGCTTGCTAATTTAACAAGCACTTACTGAGCCCTGACCATGTGGCAGTCTCTTTTGTAGAGAAGATAGATATAAAGTTATATGATTACTGATATAGCAAAAAGATATCTTATGTGCAGAAGTGCATAAAAAGATTTTCCACTTTGCTTTGAGATAGCAGTGGCTATTTCACAAAGAGAAATATTTTAGTAGTGGTAAAAGGTACTTTTCCTTATAGTTTGAGAAAGGCATCCCAGGTACACAGAAACTAGAAGAGTGCAGGTAGCTTCCTTTTGGTTGGATTTAAGGTAGAAAGTTGGGACAAAGAGTGTTAGGGTGCACAAGAATATGGATCTTGCGAATGGCAGGGCACAGATCATAAAGGCCTCATTTTGTCAGGTAAGGAGTTTGGACTTTAAGCGATAGGAGGTAAGGAACTAGTGGCCCAAATTAGGTAGGAAAGTAGTCAGACTATCATATTCACATTAGAAAGATTATCTTGACAGCTGTGTGAAGGGTGGATATGGGAGAAGAGAGGAATTAGGGGTAGGAGACTATATAGATAGAGAGCCATTCGAATAATCAAAATGAGAGATAAGAACTCTTGAGTGTAGGCACAGATGGAAGAGTGGAGATGGAATTGAGAGAGGTAGGAAGTAGAATTGCTGGGGTTCTGTGGTTATATTTCTGGATTGGGCAGATGGAAGTACCATGAGGCCTTATAGGAAACCCTGCCCGGAGACTTCAGAGCTGGATGGAAGGTGGCGAAGGAGTGTACAGGGAGATGATGTTAAGATTTGAACACATGAGATTACGATTAAGGTGGCTATGGAATAAGTACTCAAATGGGGATTGTCAGTAAGCAGTAGGCTGTTGGCTAGATGGAAATACTGCTTTCAGAGTCCATGTCAGGTAGGTGGTAGTATAATCTGTAAATGAAAGAGTAGTTTTTTAAGGTTTGACAATTAGTTTTTCTCTTCTAGCCCAAGTGATGAAGCAGAATTAGCTAACGAATACTTTTCGGTTATTAGAACATGAGTTGTTTCTGATTAAACTTGAAGCCTCTTCTATTGATATTTTGTCAGGAAGATTTAAAAAAAATTCTTCCTCTGCCTTTAAAGGAAGACTACATTGTTATTAATTAATTAATTTTTGCTTTCTTTGTTGGTTCTCTTTTGCCTACAGGATAAAAACCTAAGTCCTTAGTTTGGCCTGTAAGATGTTTTAAAATCTTATTGCAACCAATTTCTCCAGTTTCACCTCTTTTGCTTCCACTCTGGGCCCTGACCATGCTAAATTGTCATGAATTTTGATCAGCCCACGCTTTCTTACAGCTTTGTGCCTTAGCACTCCTTGGAGCGTCCTTTTTCTAGTGTTGCAGACCTTGATCTTTTGAAAATCCCAGTTCACACACCAACTTGGGGAAGCCTTTTCTGACTCACTATAGTTTCCTGCTCTGGGTCTCAGTTTTTGTCCATATTATTCTAATTTGTTTTTAAGTCTGCCAGTACTACTGAGTAAGTCCCTTCAGGGACTGGATTTTGTTCAGCTTTCTCCCTGGTATCTGTCTAGCAGTGTACCTTGTATGCATTCATTTATTCGTTCTTTATTTAGTCAGTCAAAATAAATGTATCTCGGGCATTGTGTTAGGAGGCCATAACAGTGATGAGTAAAACTGACAAGGTTCCTGCTTTCATGGAGCTTACTTCCCGACGAGATAATAACAAACATTAGGGCTGTAAAGGCAACAAACAAGTGATACTAGAGGAGTGAGGAGGGGCATACTTGATGTACTTGGGAATTTCAGAGTGGAGGCAGTGTTTAAGCTGAGAACTGAAGAATAAGGAGGAATCAGGGAGTCTAAAGAATAGGGAACCCCACACGAGCTTTCCCAACATAGATGCTTACTGAGTGAATGTATGAATTATAAAACAGTATGTTCTATTTTCCAACTTTATTTAACTTTGTACTCTAGCTAGAGATTTGTTTGTTTGTTGAGAGGTGGGTATGCTGAGTAAGTCCTATACGTAAGGAAACAAAGGAAAAAACGGCATAGGCGAGTTTAATGCATAGTGTCATTCACTTGCTTCCCTCTGCCTGCCCCGCCACACTTTCTTCTCCGTGCTGGGGGCTGAGTATGTTGGCAGGTCCCTGCCTATGGAGTTTATAAGCTCATTTGTTGACTCTTTCTTACAAGCCCTAATTTTAGAGTTATTAACCTGGACACTTTTGAAGAAAGTCTTTAACGTATCTCAGCATAGGCTTTCTTTTTTTATAGTAGCGATACAATTTTAAAATGTTTTAATTTTGCTATAGGAGGTTTTGGACATCTTGCCATTTTCAATTCTTGTCTGCAGACCAAAAGCATAGATGATGGAGAGCTATTACATGGTCTATTAAAAATTCTGATAACTTGGAAAAAAGATCACGAAGATATTTTTCTTTTCAGTTGGTAGGTAATACTTTATATTTTTCCCTCTGTGTATGATGTGGACTCAGATTATGTGTCTTATAGTCACTATTTCGTAGAGTAATAGGGTGGTAGGCATTTAAGTCAGTCTAAGTATATAAGATTTAAATTTTTCTCAGTGAATGTCTGTATAATTTGTCGATGTTTTATTTTTGTCTTTATCACAGTAATCTGTCAGAAGTAAGTCCAGAGATACTGGCTGTAAATATAGAAATAATCCGTTTCCTTTCCCTGTTTCTGAAATACTGCTCATCTCCTTTGGCAGAGAGCGAATGGGACTTCATCATGTGTTCCATGTTGGCTTGGTTGGAGGTAAATTAACCTTCTGAGTCATCACCGCTGTTGGGCTTTTGTGCATGTCTGTGTGCCAGAAGTATTTTCTCATCCTCTTTAAGTAATGATTGTAGTTCGCTCCTTTGCAAACATTTGAACACTTTATAGATATGTTCCTTGCTGACTGCTGCTTGACAGATCAGTGAAATGACTGAGGTTTAGTGTTTGCTGATATCATTCAGTAACCATTCTGCCAACTGCTTTTATTTATTTATTTATTTATTGCCAACTGCTTTTAAAATGGTCTCTCCATTAGCTTATTTTAGGGTAATATGTGTAGCATAGCCCTTTAAGGTTTTATCTTTTCATGACAAGGTTTTTGGTCTTTTGCTTCTATTCTTACAGTGTACTGTTTCATTATTGCCAGACTAGTGCAGTAAAGATTAAACAAATTCAGAGGGAATTAGAGTTCTTTTTATGACTCCAAGCAACCAGCTGTGTAATAACTATGGGTATTAGGTAGCAGGTCATGCAGCAAGTCAGTTAGTGTTGAATTGGTCTGAATCTCTACTCTCCCTGCTGTTTACTGTGTGGCTTAGGGAATTAAAGTTAAGTTGAGCCTCAGTTTCTTCATTTTAAAATAACTTAATAATGCCCAATTAGGAGGGCTCCTGAGAAGATTATAAATGTGCTTTTAATATATTTAACTTGGTATATAGTAATTGATATTATTTTCCTTCATGGTTGCAGAAATGAAAAAGAACAGTTCACGATAAATGGGTTAATTCTAATTCCTAACATTTAATTCTGAAAATAAGTTATTTGGGTATATAAATGTCTCCTGAGACTATACATTCAAACTGTTTCTTATTCTCAAATTTAGAGAAATAAAAGGAACTTCTCTTTATTGCCTTGACTTGTAATATTCTACAGGAGGTTGCTTACCTATTTAATTTTTGTTTCCTCAGACAACAAATGAGAATCAGGCACTGTATTCTGTTCCACTTGTACAACTGTTTGCCTATGTCAGCTGTGATTTGGCCTGTGAACTCAGCGCTTTTTTTGATTCCACAACTCTGGGCACCACTGGCAGCCTTCCTGTAAATCTAATCAGCGAATGGAAAGAATTTTTTTCTCCTGGCATCCACAGTTTGCTTTTACCTCTTTTGGTGACTGCTACAGGCAAGTGAAAAAGGGAGTAATATTGATAGTCATTGAAAATAACTTGTTTTGAAAAACTAAAAAGACAACACAAAACACCCCAAAATCAACTTTGGACGTTTAGGTCACACAACACAAAATAGTAAAAGAACCAGAGAGAAAGTTTATCATCTCAGAATCATCGTATATTCTTCTGCTTTACAGACAAGAATTGAAACATCACAAGATACCTAAAGATCACTGAAAATTAGAATCATACTAATTCAGAAAATATGAATAAATTATTTTAACTCAAACTTTTTTTTTAAAGGATAAGATAATAGAAGTCATTAAATAGTTGAGATTATCTGAAATATGTATTCAGTTCATGCTTCTAGTTTGGACTGCTTTAATGTTTGTCAAGTTTTTATTTCATTTTCTTAAATAACATTTGGTTATCTATGAATCGGTCAAGTTGTATTACTCACTTTGTTTGGGGTATGACTCTTTTTTTCCTTTTTGTCATCAGGAGAAAACAGAGATACATCTGAAACATCATTTCAGAATGCAATGCTGAAGCCCATGTGTGAAACATTAACTTATATCCCAAAGGATCAGCTATTGAGTCAGAAACTCCCTGCAAGATTGATTGCTGGTCAGAAAACAAACTTGCCAGAATACCTCCAGACTTTGTTAAATACATTAGCCCCGTTACTCCTTTATAGAGCTCGGCCTGTGCAAATTGCTGTCTATCATATGCTATACAAGTAAGAATTCTTTCAGTTGAATCAGTATTGTGGTGGTTTTTTAAAAAATGAAATATAGTTTTGGCTTTCCCTGATAGCTAAGTTGGTAAAGAATCTGCCTGCCATGCGGGAGACCTGGGTTCAATCCCTGGGTTGGGAAGATCCCCTGGAGAAGGGAAAGACTATGCACTCCAGTATTCTAGCCTGGAGAATTCCATGGACTGTATAGTCCTTGGGATCCCAAAGAATCGGACAAGACTGAATGACTTTCACTTTCACATATGTAGTTTTAATTTTTGGTCATTAAATAAAAAGTCAAAGTAGAAATAAGTTACCAAAAAAAAAAAAAAGTAAAAGTAAAAACAGCAACAGAGTAAGCTTGACTAAGCGTTTCAGTAACAGGAATGGTCACTGTTCTCCATGCACAGTTTACATTTATATAGTCCTGGCCATAGTGGATTATTTCAGAATACGCTCAGTAAAAGGATATGCTCATTACAGAATAAGTGTTGGACTTTCTATTGCTAAGCATGACTTAACAATGAACCATTTCATGTAACTTAATATCCTTTTATTTTTAATTTATTTATTTTAATTGGAGGTTAGTTACTTTGGGAGAATGGCATTGAAACATGTAACTTAATATTCTGACTTCCAGATTGATGCCTGAATTCCCACAATATGATCAAGATAATCTAAAATCATATGGAGATGAAGAAGAAGAACCAGCCTTGTAAGTTATTTTTAATACAAGTCTTCCTCAATTTACAGGTTTACATCCTCATTGTAAGTTGAACACATGTTGAGTCAAAGATACATTTGATACACGTAACCTGCTGAACATCAGTTCATCCTAGCCTACTGAAGCGTGTTCAGAACACTCCGTCAGCCTACAGTTGGGCAAAGTCATCCAACCCAAAGTCTGTTTTATGATAAAGTCTTAGATATCTCCTGTAATTTATTCAGTACTGTACTGAATGTGAAAAGCAGAATGGTTGTCTGGGTAAGAATGGTTGTGAGTGGTTTGGTTGTTAAACTTTTGTGATTGCGTGGCTGACTGGGAGCTACAGTTCACCACCACTGCCCAGCATGGTGAGAGTATCATTCTGCATATGGCCAGTCTGGGAAAAGGTCACAATTTGTAGTATAGTTTCTACTGAACACTTATCGCTTTGACACTATTGTAGTGTTGAAAAATTAGAAGTCAAACCATCATAAGTTGGATTGCTTCGTTAAATTCTCTTAATCCATCATGATGACTTTAGAAGACTGAGGCAATGCAAAAGCTCTAAATTTAGTGAATACATTCATTCCACAAGTCTTGTACGTTTGTCTGTAAGATATAAATGAATTTTAGAGCTCACTTGAAGAGATAGTTACTCTCTCTCTTCTATTTGTTTCTAAGTCATTTTCAGTTTGCTACTGTTTAGTAAAACTTTCTTTGGCCACATAGTAACTGGGGATAGAGTATAGCGTTCAAAAATGTATTGAGCACCCCTTTGTGCAAGTGTTAATTAAATGGTGAGGGGAGAATATAGTGCTCAGTAAGCTGTTTTCTTAAGGAGCTTATAATCTAATTTCGATGTATTACCCTAAAACTGAGTGGGCTTCTCTGGTGGCTCAGCAGTAGAGAATCCACCTGCCAGTGTAGGAGATGTGGGTTTGATCTCCACGTTGGGAAGATCCCTTGGAGAAGGAAATGGCAGCCTGCTCCATTATTGTTGTCTGGGAAATTTCATGGACAGAGGTGCCTGGTGGGTTATGGTCCATGGGGTCACAAAAGAATTGGACACGATTAAGTGACTAAACAACCACCCTATAATAGAAGACAGTGTGTGACAAGTGCTAAGAAAAAGGATGATGTTAGTGAGACACAACTGCTGTGCCAAGAAGGGAAGACATTGATGAAAGGGAAGACCTTTCAGATTAGGGAGCATTTCAGCAGGCAGGGGAAAGTTACAGGAACACCATGTGTAAAGGCATTGAGGCATGACTGCTCATGATATGCTTGGGGAATATCAAGTTGTTGCCATGTGACATATTTTTTAATTTTTAGATCTTCCACTGGAATATAAGCTCTTTAAGGCTTTTAGTCTCTTACTCCTGACTTTTTTCCCCTCTAGCACCCAGTTATTGGCCTTAAATAGTTATGAATAATCCTCATTTGTTGAGTAAGAGAATAAATGAGGGACTCCCCTGGTGGTCCAGTGGTTAAGAATCTGCCTTGCAATGCAGGAGACGTGAGTTTGATCCCTGGTTTGGGAACTAAGATCCCACATTCTGGGGAGCAACTAAACCTGCATGCTGAAACGACTGAGCCCACGTTGCCACAACTAGAGAGTCCCTGTGCCACAATGCAGTGACGTTCCACGTGCCGCAACTAAGACCCAGTGCAGCCAAATAAATATGTGCAGAGTAGGCAAGGAGCGTAGAGTGAACAATAAAGCTGGAGGGTGATGAAGGGCCTTTAAAATGACATTTTCTGGAGAGCGGGGCATTGTTTGTTAGAAGATGAGATACCATCAGCTGGTTCATAAACTGAACAAGTAGCAAGCAGAGGTGGAGGCCATTCCAGAAGTTCCAAAGTGCATAGAGGTTAGTGTGTAAAGTGGAGAGTTGTTCTTTGTAAAATCTGCTGATGGTTGGTATGGAATGGAGAAGGGTTGGTACATGAGATGGTGGTGCTAAAGGTAAAAACTTAAGGGCAGAAGCTTGAAGAGAACTTTTACTTATGGGCTGGTAGTAGGAAGCCACAAGGAAAGAAAGATCACAGAGGTAAAACAAGAGACTGAAGTCAGAATGTCAGAGAGAATTTGACTGGAGGTACACACAAGTCTGTGGAAAAGACCCTGATGCTGGGTAAGACTGAAGGCAAGAGAAGAGGGTGACAGAGGATGAGATGGTCAGACAGCATCACTGATTCAGTGGACATGAACTTGGGCAAACTCCAGGAGATGATGAGGGACAGGGAAGCCTGGTGTGCTGTGGTTCATGGGGTTGCAGAGTCAGACATGACTTGGCAACTGAACAACAACAACACACACAAGTATTTCACTTCTTAAGACTCTTACAAGCTTGTCTAAAAGTGTTAATAAGTACACTACTTCCATAAAGAAGAAAATTACCTTACATTGCCATGAGTTAATTATGAATGTTAAGTTTCCTTTTGCATTTCTTTAACTGTGTTGAAAGACAATACATCTTATGATCTTCTAAACCTTTGTTGGTTGATAAAGGACCTGATAGGATTTGTTAGCCCTAATTGTTCCCCTGGCTAGGCAGGGACTTCAGACTAATCAGTTAGCCTCTCTGGGTATATGCTTTTTTTTTCATCTATAAAACAAAAGGTTGAAATATACGTTTTCTGCTGGATCATTGAAAAGGCAAGAGAGTTCCAGAAAAACATCTATTTCTGCTTTATTGACTATGCCAAAGCCTTTGACTGTGTGGATCACAATAAACTGGAAAATTCTGAAAGAGATGGGAATACCAGACCACCTGACCTGCCTCTTGAGAAATCTATATGCAGGTCAGGAAGCAACAGTTAGAACTGGACATGGAACTACAGACTGGTTCCAAATAGGAAAAGGAGTACGTCAAGGCTGTATATTGTCACCCTGCTTATTTAACTTCTATGCAGAGTACATCATGAGAAATGCTGGGCTGGAAGAAACACAAGCTGGAATCAAGATTTCCAGGAGAAATATCAATAACCTCAGATATGCAGATGACACCACCTTTATGACAGAAAGCGAAGAACTAAAGAGCCTCTTGATGAAAGTGAAAGAGGAGAGTGAAAAAGTTGGCTTAAAGCTCAACATTCAGAGAACTAAGATCATGGCATCTGGTCCCATCACTTCATGGGAAATAGATGGGGAAACAGTGGAAACAGTGGCTGACTTTATGTTTCTGGGCTCCAAAACCACTGTAGATGGTGACTGCAGCCATGAAATGAAAAGACGCTTACTCCTTGGAAGGAAACTTATGACCAACCTAGATAGCATATTAAAAAGCAGAGACATTACTTTGCCAACAAAGGTCTGTCTAGTCAAGGCTATGATTTTTCCAGTAGTCGTGTATGGATCTGAGAGTTGGACTATAAAGAAAGTTGAGCACAGAAGAATTGATGCCTTTGAACTGCGGTGTTGGAGAAGACTTTTGAGAGTCCCGTGGACTGCAAGTAGATCCAACCAGTCCATCCTAAAGGAAATCAATCCTGAATATTCATTGGAAGGACTGATGTTGAAGCTGAAACTCCAATACTTTGGCCACCTGATGTGAAGAGCTGACTCATTTGAAAAGATCCTGATGCTGGGAAAGATTGAAGGCGTGAGGAGAAGGGGATGACAGAGGATGAGATTGTTGGATGGCATCACTGACTTAATGGACATGAGTTTGGGTAAACTCCAGGAGTTGGTGATGGACAGGGGTTGCAAAGAGTCGGACAGGACTGAGCACCTGCACTGAACTGAAGAGAGTTTTTCTTTTAAGTACTAACTTCTAGAGTAAATTTTATAGCATATCTTACATATTTATAAATATGAAAATATATGAATATATTTCTATATCACTTTATGCCTTTCAGATTCTATAATTGCCTTTATACAAAATTAGGGGTCAAAATTGAACCTATAAAGGGGAACTTTTAAAATGGTTTTTGGAAAATAGAAATTTATACATGCTGTCAGTTTGTTAAGAGACAAATTATGAAGAAAACTGTGGTGTTTAATCATTTATTCTTAGGTCGCCACCAGCTGCACTGATGTCTCTTCTTAGCACTCAAGAGGACTTACTAGAAAATATTTTGGGATGTATTCCTGTTGGACAGATAGTTACTATCAAGCCACTGAGTGAAGACTTCTGTTATGTTCTGGGGTACCTCCTCACTTGGAAATTAATACTTACTTTCTTCAAAGCTGCTTCATCTCAGGTAAATAAAATGAGACAACTTTTGACAGTTCTGTCCTATATGTGTTTCTCTCTTACTGTCTTAAACCCTTTCCTTCCCCTCCTTTTGGAGAAAAATGAGGATATGCCTCACATTTTAATCTGATCTTATCTGGCTCATTACAGATATTCTGCTAAATTTATTTCTGTCTCTACATTGTTATCCTCCCACAGTTTTATGCTTGGATCAGTTTTTTTCTAAGGGAATGTATCCACCAAGTCTGTTTATTTTGGGAAACCAGGTTTCTATAATTTACTTTTGTGCTATCATAGTAACAGTTTCTAAAGAACCAGATCTTGTTATTTCCTTTTTCCCTTTGGTTAACTACTGACTCTTGTGGGAATATCAACGGAAATTCACCTTATTTGAAAATCAGTGTTTAGAGAAAGATCTGTGAAATATTACCACATGTAATTCAAGGTGTTATCACTAAATAATGAAAATATCCTATAGTAATTATTTTGCCCAAATTATTTTAGCAGCCACTAGATGTCTCTGTTGTCTCACGTTTAAGAAGGAAGCTGGCAAGCTCTCTTCCAGTTAAAAAAATTCTTTTAGACAGATGCCTGCTTTTAATAAATTTTAAACATTGAATCAGTTTAATAAAGTAGGTCACTTCTTTGTCAGGTTAATACAAGACTTAAATCACTACATATTTAAAGTGTGACTAAATATCATGGCATTCATTTTCAGTGTGATTTTCAAAATCCTTAAGTTATAACTTAGGTTGTTGCTAAGAACCCATGTTGTTGTTTAGTCACTTAGTCCTGACTCTTTGCGACCCCATGGACTGTAGCCCATGGGATTCTCCAGGCAAGAATACTGGAGTGGGTTTTGCTTTCCTTCTCCAGGAGATCTTCCCGGACTGGGGATCAAACCCATGTATCCTGCAGTGGCAGGTGGGTTCTTTATCCCAGAGCCACCAGGGAAGCTCAATAATCTATTTCTTGGTACAAATATATCAACATATACGTTTTTGCATTTGTTTATCTAAGGAGAAAATGAAATCACAGAGGCAACACTGATCTAGATGTTCAGATTGTTTCACTTATTTTCAGTCTTACCACTTAATTTGTGATTTGAGCTTGACTTAATTCACTGATTATATATTTCAAGAACTACTTGGGTTTCTGCATTTGTTTCTTAGAATATTGTTGATCTCTAAAAAATTGCAGCATATTGAGGCCTTATATCTAAGAATTTTGTTCTTGTTATCTTATACTCAGATATTAGGAATAATTGTATAATTCTTATATGCAGAAATTAGGAATACATCGTCTTTTTCATTTCTTGTTATACTCAGAAATTAGGAATAATTATATAATTCTTATACTCAGAAATTATTAGTACATCATCTTTTTCATTAAGCCAGGGTGGGGGAGGGGCACAATTAGATCAGCATTTATTGAGCCTAGAAGTTGAACTGAGCTGTCAACAAGTAAACTATCATAACTCAGTAAATAACAGTAATTAGGAGAATCCTAAAACAGACCATTTTTAAAATAAATTTTTGGTCCTTAACCTGGGTTGGTTTTAACATTCATCTCAAAAGAATTAGTGAATTAAATTGAATTGGAAATGTGTGTGTGTCTGTGTGTGTCTGTGTGTGTCTTACAGTTTTGCTGAGATGTATTTCACATATCATCAGAAAGAAATTTGCTTATTTAAAGGATGCAGCTTTGGGGACTCCTCTGGTGGTCCAGTGGTTAAGGAGGCACCTCTCCTGCAGGAGGCGCAGGTTTGACCCTTGGTCAGGAAACTTCAGATCCCAGTGTGGCTAAAAAAAAATGATAAAGAGTACAGTTTGGTGTTTCTAGTGTATTTACAGAATGGTACACCATCACTACCATCTAATTTTAGAACATTTTCAATATCCACACACATCAACACCCAGCCCTCCTCCCAACCCCCCTCCCCCCCAAAAAAACACCCTTGCCCACCTGCTGTCCCTTTTCCTTTCAAACCCCCTGGCCACTGCAACCACTGGCCTGTTTTCTGTCTCTATGATTTGCCTACTGTGGACTTTTCACATACATGGCCTTTTGTGTCTGGCTTATTTCCTATAGCACAGTGGTTTCAAGGTTGGTTCATAACGCAGCGTGTGTCAGTATGGCATCATTTTTTATGTCCGAAACATAGTTCATTGTATGACTGTAACACATTTTGCTTATCCAGTCATCCAGTGGGCGTTTAGGTTATTTCCACTTTTTGCCGATTGTGAATCAAGCTGCTGTGAAGGTTTATGCCTTAGTTTTTGTGTGCTCATTTATTTTAATTTCTCTTGTGTTGTATACTATGGGACTGCTGGCCAGTAGATATGGTTTTTTAAAAACCCATTGATATATGCAATAAATTTTTTTAAAAATTCTACTTTCCTTCCAACTTTTTATTTTGAAAAATATTCAGATTTGCAGAGATGGTAGGCAGCAGACATCATGATGCTTTGCTAAAAGTATTTAAACATGTATATCCTAGAAATGGCCTTCCCAGATGGTGCAGTGGTAAAGAATCTGCCTGCCAACACAGGAGACACAAGAGACTCAGTTTGACGCATGGGTCAGGAAGATCTACTGGAGTAGGAAATGGCAGTCCATTCCAGTATTCTTGTCTGGGAAATCCCATGGACAGTGGAGCCTGGCCAGCTACAGTCTGTGGGGTCACAAAGAGTCAGATACAACCAAGCACCCATGTACATATACATAAATTCCTAAGATAAGAACATGTTTCATCATAAATGTAATACAGGTATTATACTCTAATTTTGATGCAATAATACTATCTATTAGTATTTAAAATTTGCCCCCTAAAAAAATAACAATTTCCCAGTTTTCCCAGTAATGTCCTTTATAGTTTTATTTCCTTTTCTATTGAGGATTCAGTCAAGGATTATGTTTGTATTTGTCTATCATGTTTCTTTAGGTTATAATTTCTCTCCTTTTCTTACTTGTCATTCACCAAGTCAGTTATTTTGTAAACTGTCTTCCAGTTGGGGTTTGTCTGTAGTTTCCTCGTAGTTACATTCTGGTTATTTTTCAGCAAGAGGATTTGCTGCACAGTGGTGCTGTGTTCTCACTGTCACCTTAGGAGCACAAAATATCGTGTGTCCTCTTACTTGGTGATGTTAAGTTTGGTTACTTGGTAAAGATAGTGTCCTCCAGATTTCTTCACGGTAAAGGTCTTTGGTTGATTTTTTAGGAATCTCAAATGCCAGATCCTGTGGCTTGGTCTTTGTATTTGAGCATTCATTGTGTCCAGAAAATGGTGTCTGTGTACTCTGAGGAGACAATATGGCATAGTGGAAAAAGTAATTTTAAAACAGGTACAAATACCAAAGAACTGCAAGGTAAATGTGAACAAATGAAAACTACATCATTGAGGAATGAGTTTCTAAAACACATGTCTCATGTAGATACCTGTAGTATACCCAGTGGTGCCAGATTTTTCCTATTTTTAAGAAAGAAATCAGAAAAAAAAAAGCCATATTATTATGTGAAATTTCTTGATTTATAAAACAACTTCAGGACATTTTGAGCTACCAGATTGTGCTGTCGTAAAGGGATGCTGGAATGTTTGGTATAGGGTGAGGGCAGCCATAGCAATGGGATTAGTTTTGAGCAGAATTTTGAAAGATTAGAGATTGTGGTGTGAAAGATTTGGGAGGAGAATGAGTGAAGCATCTTGTGGGCAATGGCAAATAGATTTTTCTCAGCTCAGACTCCCAAGTGGCGGTGAACTTATCAATAGGAGACAGTTTGGAAAAGATGTTAGAGGCATATGTCTGATAACAAAGGGGTAGTGAGAACTTCTGCCAGTATATGAGAAGGGAGAGCAGTGTCATCAGACGACCTGACTGGAAAGTAACACTGTGTGATGTATTTTGTAGGACTCTTCCATGTCATTCTCAGTATTCAGATAAATGCATTTTTTCATTGTGTTCTTGTACTATATATGTATATACACATACACATATATACATTGTACTATATATATAGGTAATATACATATTTTTAAAAATATTTATTTATTTATTTGGCTGTGCTGGATCTTAGTTGCAGCATGTGTGATCTAGTTTCCCTGACCAGGGATTGCACCTGGGCCCCCTGCATAGGGAGGATGGAGTCTCAGCTGCTGGACCACCCTCAGGGAAGTTTATACTTTAATTCGTTCCAGGTCTGCTGAATGTCCTATTTAATTGGGTGTACTAACAAAAATTCTCTCATTTCCACCAGCTTCGAGCTCTGTATTCAATGTACCTTCGAAAAACAAAAAGTTTGAATAAATTGCTTTATCACCTGTTCAGGCTTATGCCAGAAAATCCAGCCTTTGCAGAGACAGCTGTTGAGCTCTCCAATAAGGACCCTCGAACTTTCTTTACAGAAGAGCTCCAGTTGAGTATTAGAGGTCAGTATGATGTGTGTGTGTATTTCTTCCTGGGGATGAGGCTCAAGTCAGATTGTATGACTGTTTACCATGAGGACGTGGAGAGTAACCCCAAACGTGGGTCCCCTCTATGACATTGTTGAAGTGCCAGATTTTCCCTATTTCTCTACATAGAATAAATAATTAGATCTTATGGTTAAAGTTTTTAGGAATTTAATTCATTTTTGGAGCTTAGTTTCTTGATTACTATTATCTTTTACTCTGTAGACAATAATGTTTTATAGGCCTGTGGATGGTCTTCTGTTGGGGAAATGAAGATGAGTAAAATTTATTATTTTTTTCACTCCGGGAGCTCACATTTTAGCTGAAGGGGTAGACATGCATGCATCTAGCTATGCCTCAGTGTTAAAAAGGATTTCCTGAGAATAGGAATTGTTTTAAATGCCTTGGAGATCTGAGGTTGGAACTTTGTCTTATGAATAGTACAGTAGGACTCTAGAACTTCTGTATAACACATCAGTGAACTCTGGGGAAAGTAAAGGCCACCAATTTTTTTTTTTCATAATTTGGGGCTTCCCTGGTAGTTCAGATGATAAAGCGTCTGCCTGCAATGCAGGAGACCCGGGTTCAATCCCTGGGTTGGGAAGATCCCCTGGAGAAGGGAATGGCAACCCACTCCAGTACTCTTGCCTGGAAAATTCCATGGATGGAAGAGCCTGATAGGCTGCAGTGCATGTGGTCGCAAAGAGTCGGACATGACTGAGCGATTTCACTTTCATAAGAAAAAGAATCTTTAATTTTTCCTCTTTGAATTGTGTATGCTTCATTTTATTTGTGATCTTTCCTGCAAAATAGTGCTATTTGGGGGCAGATTTTTCAGTATCCTTCAGGATCTTCTTTCTACCATTCTAATTGTTCATTTCGAATGTGGGAGAAAAAGCTAATATTCTACAGAGTTCTGGTTTCCTTGGTATGTTTGTTTTATGAGCTCTGGTGCTAGTGTTAAGGAATTGAAAGTGATTTTCCAAGGAAAGTACTCATATTAGTCTGTTCTGTGTAAGACATACATGTTACTAACTAAGAATTTTTTTTTCCTCAGATACCTCAGCTCTTCCCTACCATATTCCACACTTGGCTTGTTCAGTCTATCACATGACATTAAAAGACTTGCCAGCCATGGTTAGGCTGTGGTGGAACAGTAGTGAGAAGCGTGTTTTCAATATCGTAGATAGATTTACCAGCAAGTATGTTAGCAGTGTTCTTTCGTTTCAAGAAATATCTTCTGTGCAAACAAGTACACAGCTGTTTAATGGCATGACGGTTAGTATTATCTTGAATTTTTTTCTGGAAAAGTCTCAGTATTGATTATGCCTATCCAGTGTAGTGAGTATGATCACAATTGTAGCTCTTGGTTCAGAAATTACAGAAATTGTCTATTTTATTTTCTGATTCTTAGACATCAGATCTCAAATTAATGCATCGATTGAAGTGGTGTTATAATTTCATTTACCTATGCTAAATAGTTTTTGAATGTTCATTAGTTAATTCAAAATATATATTGGAGTACCTACAGATGCCAGGTGCTTTGTGCCAGTCACCTGCAAAATAGTTCAGAAGGGTCACATTCCTGTTGTATAATAACATACAGTCCGATAAAGGAAAGAGAGGTGATACTGGTAAGGTTTCTTTGCATTGGAAACTGGAAAGTGGCACATTAAGAGGAACAGTATTCTGCAGTTAGGGTGGGAAAAGGTCATCTGGCTTAGGGGCCTAGGTAAGACTTGATGGGGGCAGTTTATTTTGAGGTCGGCAGGATGCTGCTTTGGGTTAATATAGAGAAAACAGCACAGCAAAAGCAAAAAGTTTGAAGATAAGAATCTATTAATAATTTCTGTGATTGCTTAAGAAATAATGAGTAGCCCAGTATTCATATAGAGTAGTTTTCATGAAGGTAAATAGAGAACAGACTGCTTCTGTGATGAATTGAGTCCATACTGGAAAAGGCATCAACTAACAGTCTAAAATATTTAGTACTGCATAGCCACTGAATTTTTTTCTTCTGAGGCAGTGATGGTGTCACAGTTAAAGCAGTGAAATTGCTGTGACTGAAGTCTTAGCATGGGCTGTTGGCGTGGGCTGTCGGTTCATGTGAGCAGTTAGGGAGGCTCATAATGTGTAGACATTATGAGGAGGGCCTGTGGGAAACAGTATCAGTGAGACTAGTCCTTAAAAGGGGAGGGATGTGAGAAATTCTGTGGTGATTTAACCAAACTTACAGCTAATTAATATCTGAAAGAGAAATTTAAGATGATGCTACACTTTTTAGCATAGAATATGAAATTCAGAAGAATAAATTTTTAAAGGATGGTGATTTGTATTCTCTATTGAGTTTGCAATCCTAGTAGGAAAATAAAGATCAGGTATAAATATTCTGGCAGTTGATGGTTGGTTCTAAAGCTCAGGGGAATTCTGTGGTAGGGAAAGACTTGCTGCTGCTGCTGCTGCTAAGTCACTTCAGTTGTGTCCGACTCTGTGCGACCCCACAGACGGCAGCCTACCAGGCTCCCCCGTCCCTGGGATTCTCCAGGCAAGAACACTGGAGTGGGTTGCCATTGCCTTCTTCAATGCATGAAAGTGAAAAGTGAAAGTGGGGTTGCTCAGTCGTGTCTGACTCTTCGCAACCCCATGGACTGCAGCCTTCCAGGCTCCTCCACCCATGGGATTTTCCAGGCAGGAGTACTGGAGTGGGGTGCCATTGCCTTCTCCGAGGGAAAGACTTGGAAGACATCTAAATAGAAGTGATATTTGATACACTGACTTTGGAAGAGAAGGGATAATTAATAATAACCCATTCTATACTCTTCTATTCAAAAACTACAATATGACAAGCCTAATATAATCAAAACATACTTTTTCAGTGCATTTCTTTTAAAAACATCTTTGTCATAACATCGCTATGAAACACGTCAGATATCTGAACCTATTTCTTAAATATCTCACATTAGATAAGTGAATATGTTTACCCGTGTTTTGTTTGAATGAGGACTGGCTGCTATCTGTCAA
Source organism: Oryx dammah (assembly GCF_014754425.2). Lineage (NCBI taxonomy): Eukaryota > Metazoa > Chordata > Mammalia > Artiodactyla > Bovidae > Oryx > Oryx dammah. Next base: position 149,331,575 of record NW_024070186.1, on the reverse strand, counting down.
CCTGTCAAGATGGTTTTTGAATGAAAGAGAGGAAAAGAAAATTGGCCAAAAAAAAATTACCTTTCATATGTTGCAGGTTAAAGCTCGAGCTACTACTCGAGAAGTCATGGCCACTTACAGCATTGAGGATATAGTGATTGAACTTATAATACAGCTGCCTTCAAATTATCCACTGGGCTCAATAACAGTGGAGAGTGGGAAAAGAGTTGGAGTGGCTGTGCAGCAGTGGCGGAACTGGATGCTCCAGCTAAGCACTTACCTCACCCATCAAGTAAGTGTCCAGGTACATGCTTGCTAGGCTTTCTGAACTCGAGAGAAGTCGCTGCTTTACCGTGCGAAAGGGCAGTGAGGCTTTCTCTCTTCTGCTTCAGTAGAAATGGATACTATATTTTGTTGACTCTGACAAAGGTCCATATAGTCAAAGCTACGGTTTTTCCAGTAGTCATTAAGGATGTGAGAGTTGGACCAAACCTAAAGGTTGAGAACTGAAGAGTTGATGCTTTTGAACTGTGGTGTTGGAGAAGACTCTTGAGAGTCCCTTGGACTGCAAGGAGATCCAAACAGTCCATTCTGAAGGAGATCAGTCCTGAATATTCATTGGATGGACTGATGCTGAAGCTGACTCTAGAGTCTTTGGCCACCTGATGCGAAGAACCAACTCATTTGAAAAGACCCTGATGCTGGGAAAGTGAGGGCAGGAGGAGAAGGGTATGACAGAGGGTGAGATGGTTGGATGGCATCACTGACTCGATGGACATGAGTTTGTGCAAGCGCCAGGAGTTGGTGATGGACAGGGAAGCCTGGCACGCTCCAGTCCATGGTTTCACAAAAAGTCAGACACGACTGAGTGACTGAACAGAAACTGAAACAGATATATGTCTAAAGGATTTGACCCTGCCAAGCTTATTTTAATTTTTTAAAATTAAAAATGCTCTGTAGCATTTTCCCCTTGTGTTTGAAAAGAATCGACTCTTCTTCATTGACCCTGTAGATGTTATAGAACAATACCTGGTATTAAAGTTTGAGAGGGAATCTTTTTGTAAGTCTCGGGACAGCTGAATGTCTTCTGAGCTGCTTTTACTTAAACGTTTCACCTCTCCTCCTGTGGTTAGAGAAATCCCAGTACTTTCAAAGACCTTTTTGCATTTTAAACAGATTGTTAAGTCTTCTCTAGTTTTGTTTGCACCTGGTGATGCTTCTCAGGCATTCTACAGTAGAGGAAAAGTATTTTAAAACAAGTCTATTCACTAGTATTATAGAGCTGGAACAAATCAGCATTTGAGTAGGTGAGATAGTTAATTTTATCATTGTTAATTAACAGTTAGGAGAACTGATCCAAACAACTTAATTATTTAAAAAGTTTCATCAGATAACAAGCTAAGACTATAAAAATTGAAAACTGGGTCAGAAGCCTTTCTTTCAAGTTGACACTTAATGAAGAAATGTACCTGGTTCCTAAAACGTGGGAGGTCATTTTGAAAATCAGTATTCATAAAACTTAGAATTGTGAATATAGCCAAGCAGATTCTCTTCTCTCCAGATTATAATACAATTTTAAAACTTGTGAAATTGAATAAAGATGATATTGGTGATTTAAAGGGTGTATTAGGGCTTCCCTGGTGGCTGAGAGGATAAAGCATCTGCCTGCAATGCAGGAGACCCGGGTTCAATCCCTGGGTTGGGAAGATCCCCCGGAGAAGGAAATGGCAACCCACTCCAGTATTCTTGCCTGGAGAATCCCATGGACAGAGGAGCCTGGCAGGCTACAGTCCACTGGGTCGTAAGAGTAGGACACGACTAAGCGACACTGTGTGTGTGTAAAGGGTATATTAACTTTATTTTTTTATTTTTTATTTTTTCCTTGTTAACAGAATGGAAGTATTATGGAAGGCTTAGCATTATGGAAAAATAATGTAGACAAACGTTTTGAGGGTGTTGAAGATTGCATGATTTGTTTCTCAGTCATTCACGGTTTCAACTATTCTCTTCCCAAAAAAGCCTGTAGAACGTGCAAAAAAAAGTTCCATTCAGCTTGTTTGGTAAGTCTAAAGAGAAACTAGCTTATTTATATCATACATATATTAATATTATATATGGATGATATCTAACCTTGGAAAACTGTGGATGTTAAACTCTTAATTGTGGTTAATGGGAGACATATTAAAAATGATTTTTCAAAATCTATAAAAGAAAATTAGTAATTTACTGAGACTGGTAGCATCAAAGCACTTTAATAAATGGAAGTTTCTAAAATAGCTCTTGGCACTTAAAAAATGGATGGCTTTGTAAGATGTATACCGTAAAGGAGACTGAACAAATTGGAACTGAGAGCCATCTGGCATCAGAGCTTTTTGCCCTTTTCAGACATCATAAAGAAAGTCTCGCTATGCTCAGTCCCGTCACAGCAGGTTTCTTTATACACCTCTGTGTTTGTGAGCGTGAGCCTGAGTGTGGAGAACCACTGGCCTCTGGAAGGAGCACTGAACCGTGTTGATTTGGAGATGAATGCAAAGAACGAACACTTCGGTAGTCTCCCTTTTCTTACTTTAATCATTTTAAAGTTACTTTAGTCTGCAAAGCACCAACTTGCGGCCCTGAGTTCCAGTTTTCTCATCTGTAAAATGGAGATAGTAATACTTTTCTAAAGGTTGTTGAAAGGATTAAAAAAAGATGGTTTATGTAAAACCTACCACTATTTAAATGGAACATGCAAAGCTGAGCATCATTGTTCAATAAAGGATTGCTGTAGTCATCTTGTTTTATTTTTAAAAAAAGATAATATTGTCTTTTCAACTTGGCCAGTTTGATAAGAAATGTTTGCTTTAATTTCCATTTTGTGTAATTATAAAGTATATTTTTATATTAAAAAATTGTTACTTTAGACGTATATGTAAAATGGCAGTGTAAAAAGTTTTTAATACTTAGACTTTTCTTTTTCAGTACAAATGGTTTACATCCAGCAACAAATCCACCTGTCCACTCTGTCGTGAGACCTTTTTCTGAGATTTTTTTTTTTCCCCTCATTGGAATTGATCCCTGAAGAAATTCAAGCAAAGGCAGTGGATTTGGATTCATCTTGAAGTGCTGATGTGAGGAGGCCACTGAGCATTACTCTCAAATAGGGCCTTCTCTGGAAAATTATTTTGGTTCATGTAATGATCCTAAAATCAGGTTTACTTATCTTTAGATTGTAAATGTTTGGAAACCTTTTCTTTTACATAAAAATATTACATATTGGAGAGAAGAATATTTATATTAATAGTTTAATCGCTTTGTACAATAAATATGGAAAAACCCTAAAGTACAGAGTTGGAATTAGTGAAAGCATTGCACAAGTATATTATATTGATAAACTTATTCAGTTAGTTTATCTATGTTTAGAACAGTCCGAGTGAGGTAAATGAATTGAGAGGGTTGATTTAGATCCACAGATATTTTGAGACTTATTTATTAGTTACAACAAAAAAATTAATTAGTATTCTGATATTTGTAGATTATTTTAATGATAAAATGACATAAGCTATTAATATAGCTTATCTTAAGCTATTTAAAGCATGCTCTGAAAGCCTATGTAAAAGAGTATAAACTGAACTTTAAGGTGCCTCCATTTATTAAGGGTTTTGAAATTCAGAAAATTAAATTCAGAACACTGACCTTTTTACTGTAAGAGAATTTCCTTGTGCTAGTGAAATTTGGATTGCAGACGTGTCAGTGAATTTATTACTCAGTTGCAGTGAGTCTCTGGAGGGTGAGAATTTGAGAGAAACAGAAGTCACCTTATTTCATTCCTGAAGCAGAGTGGTTTCTATTCCTCTGTCAAGAGCAAAGAACTAGTGAATTATTTCTGAAACTTAAGAGTGGTGGAAAAAGCAAAAAATATAAAAACATTGTAGGAGGCTTTAAATTTTGTAAGCAAATTTTGCTATTCTTACTGGTCAGAATTACACTAAATTAGAGTTGAGGGGAGCTAATTTTTTCTAGCCTTCATAAGTGCAAGTTAGACATTTTAATACTAAGTATAATTCAGTATAACAGGCTGAAATGGGGTAGGTGAAGACCTGAGTTTTGCTACAGCATTACTGCCCTTAAAAACTGTGCCCAAAATATAAAAGTCTGAAAGTTTGGAACTTGGAATAATTTTTTTGCAGTCTTCCATCACATGGGAAATAATTAGCCTATCTCATAGCCAGGTAACATGAAGACTCAGCTAATCATCTCTGTTGCAAATGTTTAATTGGCAAAAAGCAACTCGTGTTAAATAAAATTACTGCTTACTATCTACTGGGTAAAATGGTTATTATTGAAATAGTATGAATGTGGTCAGAGCATTGTAGTGGAGACTGAAGAATTCCGTGTGAGTTAAAGACCTTGAGTTGTAGTGTAGATGCAGTGTCCTACCCAGTTTTATCTGTCTCCTAAAATTTTCTCTGTAGTATTTATTATCTTACAGCCTTAGGCTCAAGGAATACAGATAGCAAAATTCTACTACCTCTTCTTAACCCCTTTCTTAAAATATTCTCTCTTTTTCCTATGTCTCTCTCTGACATAGTAAACCCAAAAGATTGTGTTAACTCCTCTGTAACACAATTACATGCTTTCCCTTTAAAATTGTTTTATAGTAAGGCTTTGTTTATAACTTTTCCAGTAGTGGTACACCTTGTTTCTGACCCAGACCCCAAGCAGAAAAGAAAAGGGAATAATGGAGCTTTGTTTTTCCACATTATTCTTCGGGGCATCAGGTTCTCTGGTGAAACAGTATAATTAAGTGAAATGGCTACTTGTCATACTTAGGACTCTTCGCACATTTCTTTGAGACTTGTAAATACAAATGTAAAGCTTGTTATTGTTTATACACTAAAGAAGAAGCTTTCCAAAATAAAACTGAAATTCAGAATATCACATTATAATTAAATTTGTTGATATAGCTTTGACAACTCGAGAGCATCCCTTAAAATTCTAGCATTAAGGACATTTTAAAATTGCATGAGATTCAGAGCCCATTACCAAAATTGTTAATTTAAAGCCCTGATGTAAATTGCAAATTTTATAATTTACTTTTAACTCTTATTTATCACATGCTGTAATGTATGTATATAAGTTTCTGTGGCTTAAAGCAATGTCATTACTTGAGTTTGTATGGTGTGAATAATTATTTGATTGTTATACCATATGTGCCCATTAAAATTCTTCTTAATTGCAAAATATTTCAAATATACATAACAATAATAATAATATAAATGCCCTTGTACTCTTCATAAACTATTTTGCCATATTTGCTTCTGATTTTTAAAGAAATAAAATGTTACTCTTTTGTACTCTTCCCTGAGACCATCTCCTCCTTTCCTCATTGGAGCTCGCCCACCTTCCTGAAGTTGGTATGACTCCTTCCTGCTTAAGATTTTATATTTTACCACATGTTTGTGTCTGTAAATAATACAGCAGTTTTTCAAAATTTTGTGATGTGTTCTTTTGTAGTTTCCCTTTTCGTTCAACATTACTGCTGTTTTGTATCATACCAGTTTGCTTATCATTTCCCTCACTAATGGTCATTTCAGTTGTTACTCTTTGCCATTTTGAACAGTGCTGCCAGTGTACACTCTTGATAGTATTTTCTTATGCAGATGAAACGTGCTAGGTATTCTGAACACACGTCCCCAAATGGGATTTCAGGTAATAGATATTCTGATTTTAGATATGTGCTCTGTGACTTTGTTGTTGTTGTTCATTCGCTAAGTTGTGTCTGACTCTTACATGTTGACAGATTGCTCTCCAGAGTGGCGTGTAAGTTTGTGCTCTCAATGGTGATACAAGAGGATTCTGGTTTTCCCACGTCATCACCAAAACACTTAGTCTTACCACTTTTAAAGTTTTCCAGTCAGAGCTGTGAGATAGTAGCTCTTTGTTTTCATTTGTATTTCCCTGGCTACCATGAATCTTAGCTTTATTCCATATATTTATTGGTCTTTATTTGTGAATATATTATCTATATGCCTGTTTTCCCTGCAGATTGCACATGTTGTGGACAGGGATTCTTCTGGCAGGTGGCTTGACATTAACATGGTCTTTGGCTATCTGTAATTATACAGAATTTTTCTGTTAAGTTTAGTCAAATTGATCATTCTTTTCCTTTATGACTGAGGCTTTTCTGTGTTCATTTTTAAAAACTGGTTCCTTCCCTCAGATATAAAAATATATATGTATATATTACATACTTTGTTCTAAAAGTTACGAATTTCAACATATACCTAATTTACCTGAAATGCAATTTTGTGAGTGTTAGGTAGAAATCCTACCCCATATTGGTAGCCAGTTTTCATAATATTATTTATTAAATAGTCTGTCCATTATCCATTGACTTCGCAGTGCCTCCTCACTTATATTACCAAATCTTGTTGTATGTGTATTGGTTTCCGGTCTCTGTATTCTATTCCATTGGTCTATTTATCTGTGTTAATTTTACATATATATTTTTTTTCTTTAAAAAATAGCTTTACAATTAATCTTGCAGAGTAGGTAAGTAGTCTTCTAGTCTTATTCTTCTTTTAAGACTTTTCCTAGATAGACATGTCCTCTGCTGTCCAAGAACTCTAACTCTCTTCCCCTGCTGTGTTCTCTCATGGCCTATTTGCCCTTACTATAATGGGTCGTCTTATGGAAGAATCTGATAGGTGTCCATCCTAGGCTTTAACTAGTGGGACCAGGAGGCTCTTTTGGCTTTGCCAAATTTTATACTTAAGGTTTTACAGTCTAGTTATTCTCTGTATGGTTTTTAAAATTAGAGGCAAAAATTTTGTATGTTTATGAATGAAATCCTTGAACCTCACCATGAATTTTTCTTCCTGTTTTATAAGAAGAAAGTTTTAGTTGCTTAGTTGTGTCTGATTCTGCAACCCCATGGACTGTAGCCCGCCAGGCTTTTCTGTCCATGGGATTTCCCAGACAAGAATACTGGAGTGGGTTGATACCTGTTTTACACAAGTTTCTGCAAAAGGACTTTTGGGTCAAGGAGAGTGTTTAGCATGTGTTCAGCTAGTTCCAGTAGCTTTAACAGTGTCTTTTTTTTTTTAACTGTGACTTTCTTTTTAAGGAGAGCAACTTCTTTGGGTAGCACAAAAGCATAAATAATTCGTATATTTGTTGTCCAGATTTTATGGAGGTACCTGAGGAGGTCAAGAAACCTGTTTCCATGGCATTCCAAATTGACGTGTTATCTCAAAAATACTGGCTGCAGTATACAATTTACTCTTGTATTATGTACCCTATAGAAGACTGTAAGTTTGACCACTGGAGTCTACCTAGTTAAGTACTGGATACTAAAAAACTCTAGTGTAGTTATTGTATAGCCAGAGAGTATTGCTCCTTTTCATTCTTTAAGACCCATTAACAATCGGTTATCTATAACAACTTAGGAGTAGAGTGTTCAATGCATCTGTTCTGAGCATGGGTTTCTTTAACTGTGTAGGTATAACCGTGGGAATTTATTTCATCAGCTAAAGTTAAAAGAATTTCTCAATATGAGAAGGCATACATTTCTAGTGTATAGTTGATAGTAAAATGAGAAGGAGAAAGTGAAGATATATAGTATCATGAGATTTACTTTTACACATTGATCTTGTACCCTGCAATCTTGCTGAACTTGTTTACTAGTTCTAATTGTGTGTGTGTGTGTGTGTGTGTGTGTATAACCCAGAATTTTCTATATATAAGGCCTTACCATTGGCAATAGTGATGGTTTTATTTCTTTTCCAGTCTGCATGCCTTTTATTAGACATCTGACTAGAAACTCCAGTATTGAATAGCAGTGGTGAGAACAGATAATCTTTGTTTTCCTGATCTTAGAGGGTAAGCGTTCAGTCTTTCAGCATTATGATGTTAAACTGTGGTTAATACAATCAAATTTAAAGGTGACCTGAGTACAAGTTCTGAAGATACTTCAACTAATTAATCTAGGCTGCAGTTTCTTGGTGCAAGAGAAAATAAGCTGGTGGCTCAAAGGATGGGCTGTAGGAGGCAACAGATTTTTTATTTTTGTCATGCTCTTGAAAAACCATTAGAGCAGAAATTCTCAGCCTCACTACTGTTAGCATTTTGGGCTGCAAAATTCTTTGTTTCGGGGACTGTCCTGGGCATTGTAGAATGTTTAGCTGCATCCCTGGCCTCTATATTTGTTCAATGCCAGTGTACCATCCTTGTGAGAACCAAAAATGTCCAGGCATTGCTAGATGTTCTCCAGGTGGTAAAATTGTCCCTCGGTGACAGTCATTGCCTTATAACATGGACTAATCAGGCACCATTCAATAGAAATACAGTGTGGGCCACATATGCTATCTTAAGTTCTCTTATAGCCTAAAATTTAAGAATAGGTGAAATTTTAATAACACATATTGTTTAACTTGGTATCCAAAGTACTATTTCAATATTTAATCAGTAAGAATTAGGTACTTTATATTCTTTTCTCATATTTTTTTTGAAATTCAATGTATTTTAAATTTATAGCACATTCCAATTTAGATAGGAAATTTTCATCAGAAATACTTTGATTTCAGAAAATTTACTGTTAAAAAATAAATTCATGTGCCCAAGTTTTTCCCAAATGCACTTGAAGGTCTTCCAATAACTGGATCTGGTGTCCCTTTTGAAATTTTCATTAATTAAAATTAAATAAAAATTTGAAATTTTGTTTTTCAGTCACACTTGCCACATTTCAAGAGATCACTAATCACATGTTGCTAGTGGCTATTGTATTGGACAGTATAGGCATAACCTTACATGTCCGTACAAAAAGAAAGGCTTGTGATAATCTAGGAAGGATCAGCCTAGACCCTTAAATTCACCTCCAAATACTTTACCTATGTTTTGAGAGTCTTTTGCCCATAAAATTCTGGGGTCATAGCTTATCCTTTGGTTAATTTTGAATCATGCATAGTGTAGTTGTATGTCAAAATCAGCTATACTTTGGTCATACATAGCATTTCCCACAATTTTGAAAAATAATTCTGCAGTAAATTCTATGTGGCAGTTTCATTTATGAAACAAAACCTTACCTATTAAATTGTTGTATCATGAGGAAAGTACTAAATTCTGATAATGGTCCCAAGATAATCATTAAAGATTGTTGGACACTTCCACCACTTAAGTGGTTTTAGTACTCTGAGGGATCTGATGTCCTGTGGTTCTAGAATTGTTAGTATGTAAAGTTACTCATATCTGTATATTGTTGTTCATCTATATTTAAAAGGCCAGGGCCCTGGAGAAGGGAATGGCAACCCTCTCCAGTATTCTTGCCTGGAGAATTCCATGGACAGAGGAGCCTAGTGGGCTACAGTCCATGGGGTCGCAAAGAATCGGACACGACTGAGCGATTAACACTAACAATACCCAACTGTGGATGTGACTGGTGATAGAAACAAGGTCTGATGCTGTAAAGAACAATATTGCATAGGAACCTGGAATGTCAGGTCCATGAACCAAGGCAAATTGGAAGTGGTCAAACAGGAGATGGCAAGAGTGGATGTGAACATTTTAGGAATCAGTGAACTGAAATGGACTGGAATGGGTGAGAAGGAATGATGCTAAAGCTGAAACTCCAGTGCTTTGGCCACCTCATGCAAAGAGTTGACTCACTGGAAAACACTTTGCTGCTGGGAGGGATTGGGGGCAGGAGGAGAAGGGGACGACCGAGGATGAGATGGCTGGATGGCATCACTGACTCGATGGACATGAGTCTGAGTGAACTCCGGGAGTTGGTGATGGACAGGGAGGCCTGGTGTGCTGCGATTCATGGGGTCGCAAAGAGTTGGACAGGACTGAGCGACTGAACTGAACTGAATGTTTCCTGGAGTAAGTTACTGAGGAGATTTTGGCTAGTTGTCCTGTTTTTTAGTCATTACAGAACGTGAATTCTTCCCCTGGCCTTCGTGCTTATGGTATTAACACAGCTGCCCATTTCTCATAGAACAGAGAACCTTTTGGTCTTATGTTTGTTTTGTATATCATCTGCTTTATCTTGAAGGTCAGAAGTTTGTTTTGATTTCTAGATTTTTGAAGTGTTTAGTGACATGTTGAAGATCATCTTGGTTGGTACTTCTGGAGTCCATTTTCAAAAAATAGGCAAGCCCGTCTTCATGTTTGCTTTTGAGGATACTCTAGAATGTTGTTTGAAGTTTTTTCTGGATTTGTTTTGGAATCTGCTACTTACTCACCTCATCTTTATGTTTGTTTGTTTATAGTTTTGATTTTCATTAGGACTTTTCCTAAAGGAAAGGCATCTGAAATGCCTTAATCATACATTTCCTGTTTGCTTACTCCTAGGTCATTCCTTGAATTATGAAGAGCTGAATATTTAAGCCATCTCCTAGCTCTTTGTGTTGTTTTTGTTGTCATTGTTTTTGCTGGTTTTGACTCTTTTGCCCTCATCTTAGGGGCTGATAATTAAGTGAACTTGTTGGTACAAACTTAGTAGTCCAGGACAGTAAAAACCGTACAAAATCTGAACTCTGTATAAACCTGTCTTCCTAAGGTTAAGAAAAATCCTTGATTAAAGCTGTCAACTTGATTCTAGATCATAGTTCAAAGATCAGTTTCTTTAGATCTGTATTCTGGTGTATTAGTTTTGAAGGGATATGTATAATGTAAATGATCTGTTAAGAAAAACTTGCAGGAAATGATTACTTGTTTGGGAGGTAAAAGAAGGTGCAGAAGGATAGAAGGGATTTTAGTGGATGGTAGAGATACAGCTGGGTAGAGAGAAAGGTGCAAGCAGGGTGGGTTTCAGAAGGTTAAAATAGGAATTAACTGGTATTTCTTTCAGGGAGGCTAAGAGTCTTTGTTTCATTTAGAGGCCTCAGCAGTTGACTGTTGAATGCTTTAGCCTTTCCCCCCCTTATTTTTCTAGAGCTCCTTTGAAATATATAAACCTTGACCTATCAGAAGTTCCTTATAATGGTTATTGTAATTCTAAGACAGTTTTAGCAAGAATCTCCTTTTATCAAGGTAAGCACAAGGGATTGGATTATTGTGAGAATTCTGCCAGGAGAATGTCATGCCTTTGACAGTCTAATCAGTGACAACAAGGAAAAGGCACTATGTAAGTCAAGTGTCTGTGTTAATGACAGCGAAGTGTGTTTGCTAATGAACAGCGCTGTTTGTTAATTCATGAAGCAGAGGATAGGAAGGAGCCACGTGATCAAGGACCCCAGCAATTGGTCCTGAAATACGGACTAAACAAAATGAACTTCTTTCACAAATTGCCAGGCCTTGCAGAGTACTCTTAAAAGGATCTCATCAGGGACTCAAAGCAAAGTCTGACCCAATCATTTTAGCAGCCTGTTTTCATCCAACTAATGAACCATCAGTCTTTAGGGCCAACTTGTGTTGACTTGGAGACCTAGCTTACGCCTCCATCTGTTCCCTCTGAAGCACTTCCATATATGTTCAAGATACAAGACAGTAAGGGACAAAATAAAAATATATAACATAAGAATTTATATAAATAGATCAACAAGAAAGTGAAACCAAGCAGTGGGTCTGATCATCATAAATTCATATCTAAATGTACTCAGTAATCTTATATGAAGATCTGTTATTTGTTTAGAACTCTTAGATAAAATAAATTCAGCAATTGGATCTCAAAGAACCTAGTCAAAGTTCAGATTGTTTTTGAGAGACTCACCTGGCAAACAGATGTGAGAACTATTGGAGTTTGGGACTCAAGAGGCCACTGGTCTTCCTTGTTGGTCCAAGGGTTCCTTGGGATACTGTCAGTAAGGTCTTTTTAAAAAATCTTGATTTGAGGGTTGTCCAAGGGAGAGATCAAGATTACCACTTGATATCTGAAACAAAATCTGTATTATTTAAGGGAAAGTTATGCTGATTAGGCCTGTCATTTTGAGTAAATCTAACTGCTAATTTTACATAAGGTTTTTGATTTGAGTATTGTTTTCATGTTATGTTGGTTACAAAGGTGGAGTGGGTTGACGTCATCCTTACAAACATGGTTATTCTGGCAAGACACATTGGCCAGCTGGCTGTCAGAAGATTTAGTGATAAGTTCGTCGACTGGTTGGCCTTCAAAAGTGTGAGACTCACTGAATGGTTGGCTTCCAGAGGCAAGGTTACTTGATCAAGTTATTGTTGATTAAATAGATTCTGAGTTGGTTCTAACTCACTTTTTACTGGCTGTAGAATAGTCAGTCTTTTATCAGGACTGTGGAGAGAGAGGCTTTTTTATTCTTACTGGATTTGTTAGTTAAATAGCTTTTGCTGAATTTACCTCTTTTTTTTAATAAAGCAAAATGCATGTAACATAAAATTAACTATTTTAAATTAAACAATTACTCCCCAACCTCCCACGCTGCCCCTGGTGACCACCAACCTGCTTTCTGTCTCTATGGATTTACCTATTCTGGGCATTTCATATAAATGGCATTGTACAACACATGACCTTTTATGCCTGTCATCTGACTTAGTGTGCTTTTGAGGTTGTAGCATGTATCAGTGCTTCATTTTTTTAAATGGCTAAATAGCATTCCATAGCATGTATATACCACAACTTGATTATCAGTCTTCTTTAATGGACACTTGGGTTGTTTCTACTTTTTCACTGTTGTGAATAGTGCTTCTTCTATGGACATTTGTGTTCAATTATCTTTACGATCACCTGTTTTCAGTTCATTGGGGTATGTACACAGGAGTAGGAAAGTGAAGTAAAGTGTTCGTTGCTCAGTCATGTCTGACTCTTAGTGACCCCACCAACTATATAGCCTGCTAGGCTCCTCTGTCTATGGGATTTTCCAGGCAAGAATACTGGAGTGGGTTGCCATTTCCTTCTCTAGGGGATATTCTTGACCCAGGGATCGAACCCATGTCTCCTGCATATTGGGCAGATTCGTTACCTCTGAGCCACCAGGGAAGTCCATACACAGAAGTAGAATTGCTGGTAATTCTGTATTTAACTTTTTAAGGAAATACCAAACTGTTTTTCACAGCAGCTGCCAAATTTTACATTCTGCTTCAGCAAGGTCATTGAGGGATCCACTCTCTTTACAGTCTCTCCAATACTTGTTATTTTGCATTTTTAAAAATTATAGCCGTCCTAGTGGATAGATAGTATTATCTCGTGGGTTTGAATAGAATTTCTCTCATGACTAATGATGTTGAGCATCTTTTCACATACTTGTTGACTGTTGTGTATCTTTGGAGAAATACCTTGTTCATTTTTATTTCATTTAAACCCTTGTCTAGCCTTTTTTCAAATTTATTCATTTTTGCCTGTGCTCGGTTGGGTCTTCATTGCTTCACGTGGGCTTTCTGTAGTTGTGGACAGGGACTACTCTATTTGCAGTGCGAGGGCTTCTTTTTGCAGTGGCTTCTCGTTGCAGAGCATGGGCTTGGGGTGCAGGCTGCAGCGGTCGTGGCATGTGCGCCCAGTGGTTGCAGCTTGTGGACTCTACAGAGTGCAGGCTCGGTAGTTGTGGCACGCGGGCTTAGTTGCCCTGTAGCATGTGAGATCTTCCCCGGGCCAGGGATCGAACCCGTGTCCCCTGCATTTCAAGGCGGATTCTTAACCACTGGACCACCAGGGAAGCCCTGTTCATTTTTAAATTGGGATAAAATTTTGTTGTTGCTGTTAAGTTTTTTTTATTATTATTATTCTCTGGATACTAGACAAGATCTAGTCTAATATTAGAAGGATATTAATATTCTTTAGTTTTAGGAGAAGTTCTTGTGAATTCAGTATTGATTAGGTTTGGTTCTGCGTGACAAAAAAATCCAAAATAAATGTGGTTTACACAAGAAAGAAATTTCTCTCTTTTTAAATGAAGTCTAGATATAAGCAGTTTGGGGACCTAGGTTTCCTATGTATGTATATAGACCTAGGTTTCTTATGTATGAAGATGGACCTAGGTTTCCTATGTATGTGTATAGACCTTTCTTGTGTATGAATATGGACCTGGGTTTCTTATATATGTATATTGACCTAGATTTCTTATGTTGTTGCTCCACTATCCGCAATGTGTGATTCCACTCCATGGGCCAAGGTGCCTGCTCAAGCTCCAGGCATTTCGGGTTCTTTACACTCAGCACCACGTCTCATTCCTTTGTGAGGGCTTTCTCTAGTTGCAGTGAGCCAGGGACAGCTCTTCGTTACAGTACACAGGCTTCTCACTGCAGTGGCTTCTCTTGCTGGAAACCATGGGCTCTAGCACACAGGCTTTGTTGCTCTGTGGCATGTGGACTCTTCCTGGATCAAGGATTGAACCCATGTCCCCTGCTTTGGCAGAAGGATTCTTATCCTCTGTGCCACCAAAAGTCCAGAAAGGATTTACTTTTTGACCCTAGCAGCAGGCAGTTTGCATAAAAACAGATCACTGGGAGAATTAACTGGTTCACAACTGATCTTCAGTCCTTTTGAGGGTTGGTATATTTACATTTCATCCAGCGTTCTTTCACCTCAGCTGATCTTGAACTCCAGTTTTGGTTTATCCCCACACTTATAAGACTGTGTTCAACTCTATTTACCTTATCAGCCTCTGGACTACCATTTTCTGCTCAGCTTTTCCCACCTTTAGCTTTTCAGTCTTCAGTTCCATTCAGTTCAGTTGCTCAGTCACGTCGGACTGTTTGAGACCTCATGGACTGCAGCATGCCAGGCTTCCCTGTCCATCACCAACTCCTGGAGCATGCTCAAACTCATGTCCATTGAGTCAGTGATACCATCCAACTGTTTCATCCTCTGTCATCCCCTTCTCCTGGCTTCAGTCTTTCCCAGCATCAGGGTCTTTTCCAGTGAGTCAGTTCTTCGCATCTGGTGGCCAAAGTATTGGAGCTTCGGCTTCAACATCAGTCCTTCCAATGAACACTCAGGACTGATCTCCTTCAGAATGGACTGGTTGGATCTTCTTGCAGTCCAAGGGACTCTCAAGAGTCTTCTCCAACACCACACTTCAAAAGCATCAACTCTTTGGTGCTCAGCTTTCTTTATGGTCCAATTCTCACATCCATACATGACCACTGGAAAAACCATAGCTTTGACTAGACAGACCTTTGTTGGCAGAGTAATGTCTCTGCTTTTTAATATGCTGTCTAGGTTGGTCATAGCTTTTCTTCCAAGGAGTAAGTGTCTTTTAATTTCCATGGCTTTAGTCACCATCTGCAGTGATTTTGGACCCCAAGAAAATAAAGTCTGTCACTATTTCCACTGTTTCCCCATCTATTTGCCATGAAGTGATGGGACCCAATACCAATGATCTTAGTTTTTTGAATGTTGAGCTTTAAGCCAACTTTTTCACTCTCCTCTTTCACTTTCATCAAAAGGCTTTTTAGTTCCTCTTCACTTTCTGCCATAAGGGTGGTGTTATCTGCATATCTGAAGTAATTGATATTTCTCCCAGCAGTCTTGATGCCAGCTTGTGTTTCATCCAGCCCAGTGTTTCTCATGATGTACTCTGCATATAAGTTAAAAAGCAGGGTGATGATATACAGCCTTGACATACTCCTTTCCCAATTTGAAACCAGTACGTTGTTCCATGTCCAGTTCTAACTGTTGTTTCTTGACCTGCATACAGGTTTCTGCGGGGGGCACTCTGCAGAGAGAGGCAGTGGAACTTCCCTCAGCAAAGCCAAGGGGTCCTGAGGAGAGGTGAGCCTGCTGTCTGCCAACCCAGCCCCTCAGCGAGTGACGACGGGTTCCGTCTGAGCAGTTCCGCTTTATTGCTGCAAGCTCTTGGTTTATATAGGCAAGCAGGGGGGTTTTGCGAGGGCCTTTCCATAGTTCTACCAATCAAGTTAAAGGTCAGATTACCACGTGCTTACATCATGACAGGGGTCTATGGTGATCACATGTTGTCCACGTGCACGGAAATCAAGAGAGCCAATCAAAAGTTTTGACAAACAACTTAAGCCGCGCCCTCATCTCTTCCGCCAGGCGCCATCTTAGCTTTAAACTGCAAAGCTAGCCCTTCTTTTTAAGGTTTCCCATTTAGGGCCGCACAATTTCTCAGGAGGCAGGTAAGGTAGTCTGGTATTCTCATCTCTTTAAGAATTTTCCACAGTTTATTGTGATCCACACAGTCAAAGGCTTTGGCATAGTCAATAAAGCAGAAATAGATGTTTTTCTGGAACTCTCTTACTGTTTCTGTGTTCCAACGAATGTTGGCAATTGGATCTCTGGTTCCTCTGCCTTTTCTTAATCCAGCTTGAACATCTGGAAGTTCACAGTTCACAAACTGTTGAAGCCTGGCTTGGAGAATTTTGAGCATTACTTTGCTAGCATGTGAGATGAGTGCAATCATGCAGTAGTTTGAACATTCTTTGGCATTCCCTTTCTTTGGGATTGGAATGAAAACTGACCTTTTCCAGTCCTGTGGCCACTGCTGAGTTTTCCAAATTTATGGGCATATTGAGTGCAGCATTTTCACAGCATCATCTTTTAGGATTTGAAGTACCTCAGCTGGAATTCTATCATCTCCACTAGCTTTGTTTGTAGTGATGCTTCCTAAGGCTTACTTGACTTCACACTCCAGGGTGTCTGACTCTAGGTGACTGATCACACCGTTGTGGTTATTTGAGTCATTAAGATCTTTTTTGCATAGTTTTGTGTATTCTTGCCACCTCTTCTTAATATCTTCTGCTTCTGTTAGGTCCATACCATTTCTGCCTTTTATTGTGTCCATCTTTGCATGAAATGTTCCCTTAGTACCTCTGATTTTCTTGAAGAGATTTCTAGTCTTTCCCATTCTATTGTTTTTTCTCTGTTTCTTTGCATTGATCACTTAGGAAGGTTTTCTTATTTCTCCTTGCTATTCTTTGGAACTCTGTATTCAGATGGATATATCTTTCCTTTTCTCCCTTGCGTTTTGCTTCTCTTTTCTGAGCTATTTGTGAGGCCTCCTCAGACAACCATTTTGCCATTTTGCATTTCTTCTTCTTGGGGATGGTTTTGATCACCACCTCTTGTACAGTGTATGAACCTCCGTCCTTAGTTCATCAGGCACTCTGCCTATCAGATCTAATCCCTTGAGTCTATTTCTCACTTCCACTGTATAATCGTAAGGGATTTGATTTAGGTCATACCTGAATGGTCTAGTGGTTTTCCTTACTTTCTTCAATTTAAGTCTGACTTTTGCAATAAGGAGTTCATGGTCTGAGCCACAGTCAGCTCACAGTCTTGTTTTTGCTGACTGTATAGAGCTTCTCCATCTTTGGCTGCAAAGAATAGAATCAGTCTGATTTTGGTGTTGACCATCTGGTGATGTCCATGTGTAGCATCGTCCTTCATGTTGTTAGAAAAGAGTGTTTGCTATGACCAGTGTGTTCCTTGGCAAAACTCTGTTAGCCTTTGCCCTGCTTAATTTTGTATTCCAAGGCCAAATTTTCCTGTTACACGAGGTATCTCTTGACTTCCTACATTTGCATTCCAGTCCCCTATGATGAAAAGGACATCATTTTTGGGTATTAGTTCTAGAAGGTCTTGTAGGTCTTCACAGAACCTTTCAACTTCAGCTTTGTGGTTGGCGCATAGTATGATATTGAATGGTTTGCCTTGGAAATGAACAGAGATCATTCTGTTGTCTTTGAGATTGCATCCAGGTACCAATATTTCGGACTCTTTTGTTGACTATGAGGGCTACTCCATTTCCTCTAAGGGATTCTTGCCCACAGTAGTAGAAGTAATGGTCATCTGAATTAAATTCGCCCACTCTAGTCCATTTTAATTCACTGATTCCTAAAATGTCAATATTCCCTCTTGCCATTTCCTGTTTGACCACTTCCAATTCACCTTGATTCATGGACCTAACATTCCAGGTTCCTATGCAGTATGGTTCTTTACAGCATCAGACTTTACTTCCATCACCTGTCACATCTACACCTGGGCGTTGTTTTCACTTTGGCTCAGAGCCCCTTCATTCTTTCTGGAGCTATTTCTCCACTCTTCTCTAGTAGCATATTGGGACCTACTGACCTGGGGAGTTCATCTTTCAGTGTCATATCTTTTTGCCTTTTCATACTTTTCAGTCTTGGGCCACTGCTTATGAATTGGCAGTTGCCGTAAAGGGAAAACAAATGCTAAATAGCCTCATTTCTGTACTTCCCTCTGGGCATGCTCTTGAGCCTTCAGTCCTTACTGCTTTGGTGGCCCTGGTCTTTTCAAGTAGACCATAAAGATCTCTCCATCTTTATATTGGTATCTATGGTGCTGGTTTAGTTGCTAAGTCATGTCCGACTCTTGCGACCGCATGGATTGTAGCTCACCAGCCTCCTTTGTCCTTGGGATTTCCCCAGCAAGAATGCTGGAGTGAGTTGCCATTTCCTTCTTCAGGGGATCTTGCCAACCCAAGGATTGAAGCTGGGTCTCTTGCATTGCAGGTGGATTTTGTATCTATAACTACATCTAATATTTGGCCAGGGCAGTTGGCCTGATAAAATGTTAGTCTCCTATAGCCAAAATCAGAAGTCCCCACAATCTGTTGCATGACCAAAGCCCCCACTAGAGGAAAGCAGTTACCTAGATTATTCCTAGAATATCAGTCCTGTTCATTTTCTCCTCTCTTCTTTTAGAAACTTTATAACCTTCAAAGCAATACTATATACACATGTAACACTTTGGTATCTCTGCTTGAGCACTTTTCAGGACGCTTTATCACTCTGCCATGCCTCAGTCTATGCAGAGCTTTCACACGCTTTCACCATCTCATGCTTGGATGGAGAGAGGATGTTTGGTAGAAGCACTGGTGAAGCCAGCTATAGATCATACTTTCCCTTTTTATTTGATTTCAAACTAGAATCTGATCTGTCTTGGTTCAGGAACTTTCACTGTGTGTTTTAGTTTGAATTTAAGTTAGTCTTTTCATCTGGATACTTTGTAGACTCTGTGTCAATTATAGTTCACAGAAGTGACTCACACTAAGAGACTATATAATATTCAGATTTTTGCAAGGTAAGAACATACACAGATATACCAAGTCAATCCTTGAGTTAAACCTTGTTTGTTTCTTTTTTTCTCCCAAATGCTCACCAGTGTGAAGGCTTTCTGAATGATAGGTGACTTTCACTGTCCACACCCTCCAACTCTCTTTCAGATAAATTCATCAATATAACTTTGGACAGTATGCAGAAGTGGCTGCATTTTAATTCATAAGCAGAGACCCTCATTGATACTATATTTACTCCTAAATGTGAGACAGTAAATACCCTTATGTTACCTAAATCAGATTTTAGCAAATAGAACACACCAAGACTTTTCAAGAGATGCTTGTTGTGCAGGGAGAATTTTAAGTGAATGTTATTTTCTCATGTACTCTCCAAAAATCAATCTTCCTGTTAATATACTCACCTCAGATTGGTTTTCTTTCCTACATTTGTCCTTTGCACATTTGTCCTTTTGCACATTTGTCCTTTTGTTTACAAAATTAAGACATGATTCTGGCTCATGTAGCTCTAATTTTACAGTGGCCATGGTGGGGTAAACAAAAAAGAAACCCTGGGAATCTAGAGAGGTAATTTGAAATATGTTGCAAAAAACGTTTGTAATGGCTAACAAATGCTTGTTTGCAACTCAGTGGTTTTCAGTTGCTTAAAAGCTTAGCAGAGGGACTTCCTGGTAGTCCAGTGGTTAAGACTCCACACTTCCACTGCAGGGGACATGGGTTCGATCCCTAGTCAGGGAACTAAGCTCTCACATGCCACATGGCCAAAAAGGAAAGTCCTAATAGAGCTCTCAGTCAATACATCATTAGACACTATTTCATATTTAGCATATTACTCAGAAAAATTTAGTGAAGGTAGTGACATCAACTAATAAAAGATTGAGTTACTATAAAACTCCATTATCTACATATTTACATGAAAAGTTTTTTCAGTGATTTCATGCATAATCAGGAAAAGTAGGAGTAGAATTTATGTCAACTGCTGTCTTTTAGTTATATATAAACAGGTTATAGAAATAATTATATAGTTATAAGTAATATATATTTATGAAACTATGAACTAAAACACCTACAAATTACTCTCAACTCTCTAACAGATGAATTTTCAGTATGATTTAAAATATTTTATTCTTAACTACCTATAATATTTTTAATGTTTCTATCTTTAACATTTTTGTTCTAATTTTTATTTAGTAACAATCTAGAAAAATATTTTTAATACCTACAGCTTATTCACAGGAAATTAATTAAAATTTTTTAAAATTTATATTCATATTTTTATTACACAGCAGTATTATAGGGCTTCCCTGGTGGTTCAGTGGTAAAGAATCTGCCTGCAATGCAAGAGATGCAAGAGACATGGGTCAATCATTGGTCAGGAAGATCCCCTGGATGAAGAAAATTCCAGAGACAGAGGAGCCTGGTAGGCTGTAGTCCAGGGGGTCACAAAGAGTTGGACACAACTGAGTGACTTGGTGTGTACACACACACACACACACATACATTGTAGGAGGAATAAAATAAGTTATTTTCAGCACCCCAAATATACTATAATTCTGTAAGGGAAATGGAGTAAAAATACAGATCCAGTGAATGAAGTTAAATGTTTGACTGTTGAACTTTCTTGTATTTTATTGATAATGGTGGGAATCAAATTGCTATAGTATTTAATTTCTATTAGATATGTTTAAAAGAATGATGTAGCAATTTCTGTTTATAAAAGTGTATTTATAGTATGCCCCTGGAAATTATCTTATTTACACTTGTTTAAACTTGATTTTATTCAAATATGTGAAGTGGTACACACTTACCTAAAATTTGTTTGGGAAATTGTTTTCTGACAAATGGTAAGTGAAAGGTTGGCAGCAAGTTACCATACAAGTTTGACAGATCCACACAAACAGCTTTTTGTTGAACGTTTTAGAGAGTTAAAAATTTTTCTTAACTTTAGATTTGGTGTTAGAGCATCTGTTATAAATTGCAGGTCACTTTATCTTCCAGGTGAGCCAGTCAAGTCATGGTGCTAGGAATGTTGAAGAAACTGCTGTATTGCTTGGGCCAGGTCTTCCAAAGGCCCTGTTGCTAGGATCCTAGTCATTGCCAGAAAAGAGAGAAGTTAAACAGAACTGTTTGTAGTCAAAGCCTGTGTATGCTGTGCTAAGTCACTTCAGTTGTGTCTGAATCTTTGCAACCCCATGGACTGTAGCCCGCCAGGCTCCTTTGTCCATGGGATTCTCTAGGCAAGAATTACTGGAGTGGGTTGCCATGCCCTCCTCCAGGGAATCTTCCCAACCTAGGGATCAAATCCCATCTCCTGTGGTTCCTACATTGCTGGTGAATTCTTTAGTGCTGAGCCACCAGGGAAGCCCTAATTCTTCCCTAATGAGAACTGACAGCTCTGACAAAGTGAAAAGATTGTATTTTCTTTAACACATATTAATTTACTTTAAATGAACAGTAAGAAATCCATCAACTGTTCGTACAGAACTGGCTTATTTTTTATGACAAACATTTATATTTTCCAAAATAAAATGTTTAGGGGGAAAGCAACATAGTTGATAATTTTGTAGATTTCTTTAATGTCTGACTTGATGGAAGACAGCTGGATTCCTATGTCTGCTTCTGCTTTCAATTGCCTGCCATCTGTTGACTGAAGTATATTTTTTGAAAACTAGGCCCACACAGGTATGTAGAGGTTACATTTTCTGTCAACAAAAGAATATACACTTTAACATGTGTTACTAGAAATGAGTTTTCAGTTGTCACAAGATTACAATTAAGTAGTTAGATTTTTTTTTTTTTTTTTTTGGATAGCACTTCTCTTAATTTAAAACCCTTACATGGCTAAGTAACTCAAGTTTTATCATAATCTGCTTGATGGTAGTTCTGAGAAAAGTTCTATAGAATCTCACATCTTGTTTTCTTAAGGCCTGAATGGATGGTGAGTTTAAACAAATGCTTTTTCTACATCTAATTAAATGGCAAGGTTTTCTTTTTTCCTTCCCATTATCCTTGTGGTGATTTCCTAAATAGATTTTCTAATGTTGAACCATCCTGGCATGCTTGGTATTAACCCTACTTGGTCATGATCAATACTATTATTAATAATATATTTGTGGATTTTAAATATATTTAAGTTTGAATCCTTGTTCACAAACCACCCTATGATAATCTTTCTTGTACTGTATATTCACAAGTGAGAGTAACCTAAAATTTTCTTATATTGTTTCGGTTTGGTTTTGGTGTCACCGATATACTAGCATATCAGTGATATACTAATTCATATAAAAAATGTTAGGATTCTTGGATGTTTGGTAAAACTCATTTGTAGAATCACGTGTGTATTTGTCAGTTCAGTCGTGTCCGACTCTTTGTGACCCTATGGACTGTATAGCCCACCAGGCTCCTCTGCCCACAGGGATTCTCCAGGGAAGAATACTGGGGTGGGTAGCCATTCCCTTCTCCAGGGAATCTTCTCAACCCTGGGATCAAACACAGGTATCTTGCATTTCAGGCAGCTTCTTTACCATCTGAGCCACCTGGGAAGCCTGCTTTTATTTTGTAAAATAGAATGGACAGACTATACTAACTCACTTTCTTTAATGGTCATAGACTCGTTTAAGATTTTTTTTCACAAGTTTTTATTTTCTTAAGAAATCATTCATCAGTTTTCAAATGGCTGGTATAAAGTTGTGATATTTCCTTATGAATTTTAGTATCTGTACACTAGTTGTAAGTATGATTGTTTCATCCCTAATATTTATTTCTCCTTTTTCTCGATCAACCTAACTAAAGATTTGTCTAATTAATCTTTGCAGGTTTTATTTTGTTTAACCATTCAGATTTTATTTCATTACTTTTTCCTATTATTTCTTTATACTTGTAATGATTTTTTTTTTTTGTAATATGTTTTTCATTGACTTTCTATATTTTTTTGTTTTCTAGTAGATGTATTTGGGAGATGAGGTTCTATTAGTTGAACCATTTTCCACAAGTACTGAAATGTGGTACTTTTTCATTTCAGTTTTAAATATGACTGATAATTAGATTTTGTTTAAAAAAATACAGGAAGCATTTTGGCCTTTTTATTTTATAGTGAAAATAAAATAAATTTCTTCATAGACTTCACTGTGGTTATTATTTCTAGTTTGTTGTGGTTACTGTTTTTCTCTTTGCATACTCTGATCCTAGGAAGTGAATCGCTAAGTCCAAATTACACCCAAGATGTTGAAAAGTAGGCTCCATGTTTTGAAGGGAGGAGTGTCAAAGAATTTGTGGACGTACTTTAAAATCCGCATAGTGGAGATAGGGCACATACAGATTTGGGTGGAGTACAGTATTGTGCTAGAAAAAATGTTCTTTCTAATTTAAGAAAGCGATGAAGCAGAAGTGAGTTTGAATTTAATTATTTCAAGGTGATTGCTCAAAAACAATGGCTTTATTATAAGCTACTGCAGAAAGTGCATTTACGTATCACTCTGTGAAGCATGACTTCATTTTATTTTATTTTATTTTTTTATCCTTAGAATGAACAAATCAAGTAGGGATTTGGGCATAATTTTTCTGACAAAGTTGTATCATATATAAACAGACTTCACCTAATGTCTATTTTCCATATGGACAATTGTAAAGACGGTTGTAAAAAATTTAACATTGCTGACAATTTTCCCAAGGCCTTCTTTGTTTTTTTTTTTTTTGCATATTTATTTATTTATTTATTTAAATTTTTTTTTTTTTTACTTTACAATTCTGTATTGGTTTTGGCATACATTGACATGAATCCACCATGGGTTGTACATGCGTTCCCAAACATGAACCCCCCTCCCACCCCCCTCCTCACAACACCTCTCTGGGTCATCCCCGTGTACCAGCCCCAAGCGTGCCATATCCTGCATCGGACATAGACTGGCAATTCGATTCTTACATGATATTATACATGTTTCAATGCCATTCTCCCAAATCATCTCACCCTCTCCCTCTCCCACTGAGTCCAAAAGTCCACTATATACATCTGTGTCTTTTTTGCTGTCTTGCATACAGGGTCATCATTGCCATCTTTCTAAATTCCATATATATGTGTTAGTATACTGTATTGGTGTTTTTCTTTCTGGCTTACTTCACTCTGTATAATCGGCTCCAGCTTCATCCATCTCATCAGAACTGATTCAAATGTATTCTTTTTAACGGCTGAGTAATACTCCATTGTGTATATGTACCACAGCTTTCTTATCCATTCATCTGCTGATGGACATCTAGGTTGTTTCCATGTCCTGGCTATTATAAACAGTGCTGCGATGAACAATGGGGTACATGTGTCTCTTTCAATTCTGGTTTCCTCCGTGTGTATGCCCAGCAGTGGGATTGCTGGGTCATAAGGCAGTTCTATTTGCAATTTTTTAAGGAATCTCCACACTGTTCTCCATAGTGGCTGTACTAGTTTGCATTCCCACCAACAGTGTAGGAGGGTTCCCTTCTCACCACACCCTCTCCAGCATTTATTGCTTGCAGATTTTTGGATCACAGACATTCTGACTGGTGTGAAGTGGTACCTCATTGTGGTTTTGATTTGCATTTCTCTAATAATGAGTGATGTTGAGCATCTTTTCATGTGTTTGTTAGCCATCCGTATGTCTTCTTTGGAGAAACGTCTATTTAGTTCTTTGGCCCATTTTTTGATTGGGTCGTTTATTTTTCTGGAATTGAGCTGCAGGAGTTGCTTGTATATTTTTGAGATTAGTTGTTTGTCAGTTGCTTCATTTGCTATTATTTTCTCCCATTCGTATCACTCTGTGAAGCATGACTTCATTTTAAATGAAGTGATTTTTCTCAAATAATTTCATTATTTTCTATCCCAATTTTAACTTCGCACATGAAAAGCAAAACTATCATAATTGATGTGTTTCATTAGCAGAGTGTGTGTTAAGTTGCTTCAATTGTGTCCGACTCTTTGTGACCCTATGGACTATAGCCTGCCAGGTTCCTCTGTCCATGGGATTTTCCAGACAAGAATACTGCAGTGGGTTTCCATTTCCTTCTCCAGGGGATCTTCCCAACCCATGGATTAAACCCACATTTTTCATTTTGGCAGGTGGGTTCTTACCACTGGTGCCACGTGGGAAGCCCATTAGCAGAACTCTGTAGTTAAATGTCAGTTTTTATACCAGGGTCATTAGACACATCAAAAGAAATCAGTTAAATCAGTGCCAAAATTGATTTAAAATTTTTAAAATTCAATTCACGACAGTGAATGAACCTCTTGAAATTTCATTCCATTGAAGATACAACCAACATCTGACCACAAAGTGCATGTTACAAATTAAGAAGCTCAACATTGAGTAGAAAGCTATTTAATGGTTTTATTATAACTATGTGGCAAATCATCCCAAGCCTTCCATTTTAAAAAACGTTTATTTTCTGATACATTTTCTTTATGGGTCAGGAATTTGAAGCTGGTCTAACTGAGTGGTTCTATTTTGGGTCTGTCATGAAATTGAGGTTGAGATGTTGGTTGTGGTTGTAGTCATCTTCTGAAGACTTGATTGAAGTTGGAGAATATTCTTGCAAATGATTCACTCACATGGCTGTGGGCAGGAGACTGTGGCCCCTCACCACTTGGATGTCTTCAAGGGGTTGAGTTTTCCAGCAAACACAGCATCTGGATTCCTCCAGAGTGAGTGATCCAAGACAGTAAGATTCTCCAGAGGATCTTCCCAACCCAGGGATCGAACCCAGGTCTCCCACATTGCAGGTGGATTCCTTACCATCTGAGCCACCAGGGAAGCCCAAGGGCCAGGTAGTAAATATTCTATGTTTTATGGGCAGCTGTTCAACTCTGCCGGTGTATCACAGAATCGAATGAAGAGCTGTGGTCCAATAAAACTTTATTCACCAAAACACATAGTGGCCCAGATGCAGCCTGTGGGCTATGCTTTGCCAGCCCTTGAACTAGATCAACACAACATGAATAGCCCTCCAAAGCTGTAACAGAAGCCTCCGGTGGTGCCACCAAACTCTGGGTGTCTCACTAATGTATTCTGAATTCTGGCAATGATAAATGGTTACATTTTCCTAGTTGTCACCTATTTGAAATCAGTTGGTTAGCATAGCTCAAGTTGTGGTGACTTGAATAGATTGGGCCTGGAGGACCAAACCATTCACCAGAATCTCCACCATCACCCTACTGGAGCAGTCATGCAGGGAAACCACCTCTCAGATGGCCCAGGCTCTGAGACTCCTATCGCATGAGCTGTTACAGTCCCTGCAGGCCCTGTGGACACGCAGTCACTGTTCCTAGTCCCGTATCTCCCCTACTTGATTGGAGATTCGTGTTGGAACATAGTTCTTCATGGGCCTGTTGGGTCTCTTCATGTCTTGAAATCAAGGCACTATCTTCTCTCTGTTCTGGATTACCTCTTCAAGTATACTTGTATAGTGACCATCCTGTGGTCACTATACAAATAGGGATAGTGTCTCTCAAAGCAGAGAGGACATTTTTCAACTAAAGAACAGGTACTCTTATCCTCCAGTCTGATAAACATAGTGTGTCTTAACAGCAAAGGGAAGGCATGCTTGATGCCTGTGGTGAAGAACTGAGCTTTCCCAAGGCCAGGCTTTCTCTCCTATAATGCAACCCACTGTGTAAGCAGGTACCCACCTGGGCCCCTCCATGGTGCTCCCATGGGGCTCAGGGGCATGGGGAAGCCGATGAAAATATGCTGATGTTCATACTATTTGCTATGCTGAGTAATGAAGTTCTTTGTCTCTTGATTCAGAAAGCTTGCCTTCGTCTGCCAACAGTGAAACTGTGTCAGGTTAACCTCTTAGCTTTCAAGTAGGGTAAACGTTCCGATCTTTCTACACTTCTGGGCAGTGCCGAGTCCTGCAGTATTCCCTGCGGAACCTCCATTAATGCTGGCTTACTGGAGCCAATGGGTCTTCATGCGATAGTCCACACCCCAAACGTTGTAAGGGCCCATTTGCAAAAGTGTTTCTGTAGGACCCACCACCAAGGGCTACGGGACGGAAACAAGTCTCCCTGGTGACCTATACTTCACACTCTTTTCCCACTCTTCACTTAAATCGTGAGGTCCTTCTTGCCAATTCTATTGCCTATGCTGATGAGTTAAGCCAATGTACTTGGAGTTTAAAGATCTGTGAGAATGACAGCGAGACTCAGCCTCAATTGTTTTCACTTTGCTGTCTTAAGCAAAAATCAAATTCAGGGCCTACGGAGGAAGTTACAAGTATTACTAAAGGTAAACCTTCACTAAGAGCTCAGAAAGACCAAAAGGTGGTGTCCTAGAGCATTAATTGAGGCTTTTTGTTTTATAGTTTGCTGTTTTCCTCTCCTGTTTCTACTATTTTGGTAGTTACCCTTGAACTTTGACCATAATGTATTAGTCTCCCATGGCTGCTGCAACAAATTACCACCACCTTAGTGGCTTAGAACAGCAGGAATTTACTCTCTTGCAGTTCTGTTGGCCACAAGTCTGAAATGTGGTTTTCTGGACCAAAATCAAGCTGACAGCAGGGCTTCAAGCCCTTCAAAGGCTCTAGGGGAGACTCATTTCCTTTCCTTTTCTAGATTCCAGGGCTCATCGCTTGCACTCCTTGGCTGACAGTCCGTGTTCCATCTTCAAAGACAGCAGTGTCGTTATAATACCTTCTTCTCTTTTGTAGTAAAATCTCCCTCTGCCTCTGTCTCATAATACACTTGTGATTACACTGAGAGGCAACCTGGAAAATCCAGGATCATCTTCCCATCTCAAAATTCTTAGTTGCTTCTGCCAAGTCCCTTTTGCCATATAAAGTAATATTTACAGAGGTCTAGGGATTAGAACATGGATATCTTTGGGGGCTACCATTCAGCTTATCACACAGACGTATTAAGTACTGTCTTTACCAATAACGTCAGATATGCAAATGACACCACCCTTATGGGAGAAAATGAAGAAGAACTAAAGAGCCTTTTGATGAAAAGTGAAAAAGGAAAGTTAAAAACTTGGCTTAAAGATCATGGCATCTGGTCCCATCACTTCAGGGGAAATAGATGGGAAACAGTGGAAACAGTGGCTGACTCTATTTTTCTGGCCTCCAAAATCACTGCAGATGGTGAGTGCAGCCATGAAATTAAAAGACGCTTACTCCTTGGAAAGAAAGATACGACCAACCTAGACAGCATATTAAAAAGCAGAGACATTACTTTGTCAATAAAGGTCCGTCTAGTCAAGGCTATGCTTTTTCCAGTAGTCATGTATGGATGTGAGTTGGACTGTGAAGAAAGCTGAGCGCTGAAGAATTGATGCTTTTGAACTGTGGTGTTGGAGAAGACTCTTGAGAGTCCCTTGGACTACAAGGAGATCCAAACAGTCCATCCTAAAGGAGATCAGCAGTCCTGGGTGTTCACTGGAAGGAATGATGTTGAAGCTGAAACTCCAATACTTTGGCCACCAGATGCAAAGAGCTGACTCATTGGAAAAGACCCTGATGCTGGGAAAGATTGAGGGTGGGAGAAAGGGACGACAGAGGATGAGATGGTTGGATGGCATCACCGCCTCAGTGGACACGGGTTTGGGTAAACTCCAGGAGTTGGTCATGGACAGGGAGGCCTGGCATGCTGCGGTTCATGGGGTCGAAAAGAGTCGGACACAACTGAACTGAACTGAAACTTCCTCAGGTGATTCTGAATGTAACCAAAATAAAAATAAATTCTAGATTTCTCTCACTCTGGTCCTACAGTCCTGCTAATTGACTTTCATAAATACAGTTGACCCTTGAACAACACAGAGGTTAGGGCATTGATCCCCTCTGCACATCAAAAATCCACATGTAACTTTATAGCCAGACCCTCCATGGTCTCCACGGATTCAACCAACCACGGATTGTGAAGTACTGCAGTGTCTTTATTGAAACAAACCTGTGCACAAGTAAGTGGACCTGTACAGTTCAAACCCATGTTGTTCAAGGGTCAACTGCATACTTTAAATGGGGGTTGGGAAGGGAATTACAGAAGAGGTTCCTAAACTTAGTTAAGGTAATTTGACATTTCTTGAAAGATACATGAGGACTCTTTAAAAAGAAAAAAACATAAAAACCTTTTACTATTGATTATTTACATGTTGGCTGCACTGGGTCTCTGGCGCAGTTCGTGGGCTTCTCCTGCTGGGGCAGGCACACTGGCAGCTCCTTGCGGCGCACGGGATTCTTGAGTTGTGGTGCGCGGGCAGTTCCCCATGACATGTGGGACCTTAACTCCCTGACCAGAGATCGAACCTGCGTCCCCTGTGGTGAAAGGCAGATTCTAAACCACTGGTCCATCAAGGAAGTCCCTAGGCTCTTACATTATGTGATTAATCTGAGTGTTGAGTTTATTTACATACAACTCTCCCTTATCTAAGGAAAAAAATAAGAACAGTTTGAAATATATATGAAGAAAATAGAAATATATGATAGAGGATAAAAAGTGGGAGAAATGTGACCAGAGAGAAGAATGGAAGCAGAAGCCATGCTAAATAATAGAAGAGAATGGAGACAATAAGCATGTAAACTTGAAAAATTTTTATATAAAAAACTGTTTCATTATAGAATAGATTATCGCTGTACAAATGCCAACACAAAAGAATGAAGGTTCCTCTATTCCCACCTGTTATGCACTGGAGAAGGAAATGGCAACCTACTCCAGTATTCTTGCCAGGAGAATCCCATGGACGGAGGAGCCTGGTGGGCTACAGTCCATGGGGTCGCAAAGAGTTGGACATGACTGAAGCAACTTAGCAGCAGCAGCAGCAGCATGTACTTTTTGAGAATTTCTTATATACACATACACACAAACCTTCTTGGTTAGTTTTTTAAAAATATACATATAGGTTAACATTATTTTACAACTTGCTTTTTTTTTCACTGATCAGTAGTACATAATGAACCCCTTCTGGTTCAGTATATACAGACATGACTCATGTTTAATGGCTGGAGATGTTTAGTAACATGAACATACTGTACTTTATTTTACCAATCCCTTTGCTGATGGACAGTTAACTTCATTGTTCCGCCGTTACAAGTAATGCTAAAATGAACACCCTTTTCACGTATAATTAAGTGTAATTTTTTCATTACATATTCTCCACATATAATACCTATAAATATGTGAAAAAAAATGTATATATATATTTACTTGCATTTGTGCAAATATTCCTGTAGGCCTGACTGCTGGGTAAAAGGAAATGCTGTACTCGCCTGCCTTTTTCTAGATAACAAATTTCTGACAATTTTACTTGTTAACAAAGAAAAAACTTTCAGTTTCAAAATACGCCAAAAGCATTCGGCTTTAAGTAGCACACACTGTAGATTAGGACTTGGTGAACTTGAGGACTGAAAGCATTTCTTGGCCTGCTTGCCTGGAAAGGGCAGTGGTCCCTTGTAGACCTTTTGTCTTCATTATTTTCAAAATTTCTTCTAAAATGAAAATTAAAAGATAAAATCCAATTAAATCATTTGGTGAAGTATGCATGATCACTAGACAGTTTAGTAAGATGATAAACGGACTATTTACAAATTCCACTCATCTGAGAAAACAGTGAACACCATGCAATTTCTATTAAAGTGAACTTGTACTTCAGATAGATGAGTGCACTCTGTATTTTCAGGGTGTTGCTGAGAACTCTAATGAAGAGTGAATGACTGCGCTGCAGTAGTAGCCTGCTCTGGACTCAACAGAAACAGGAGTTATACTTGCTATTACAATAAATACTTCATTTTTGAGTTGCCTGACTCTAATCTCTGCCCTACATTCCTCCTTCCGGATGAAAAATGCCAACAAGGGTATGGGCAAATCATACGGTGATGTTGAAAAGTGGCAGTAAACGAAACAGCTTATTTTTTTCAGGAGTACTGAAAAAAGTAAACCTTTCCCTTTGTTAATATATAACACTACAAAGACAAAACCAGGAAACTGGAGTTACCCCCCACCCCCAAAAAAAACACACACACACAACCCACCTCCCCCCCGCAAACCAACAACACTAGTAATTATGATGTGATCTGAGGAACTAAGAATATAACATACCACATAAAAATCAAACCTGAGATGTACAGAAAAGAGAAGAAAGATTACAGTCAATTTAGTTACCAACTAATCTGAAAGCCAGGATATAAAAATCAGTATCAGGAGATAGCTTTCATGATAAAACTTCAGATGAACTAAAGAATATACAGCAGAACTGCCGATGACATAAAAGACTAGAAAATAGAAAATTCACAGTATTGAAGGTCAGGTGTTAGAAGAAGAAACTACAGACTCTGTATTTGAGTACTGGTTTATAATTTAGGGGAAAACCCCCCAAAAACACAATACTTTTTAAAATCAGAAAAATCTACCTCTTAAAAATCTCCTCTTTCAACATGAATGCTAGTCTGTATTAGCAGTTGTCAGCATTACATTCATTAACATTCTGGGTTACTTAATTACAGTCTTTGACACAAGTAACCTTGATTTCAGCTAAGGAAATGGTTAAAAGATAAAATGGTCTGTATTACCTGGATTGTTTTCTTTAATGGTGACTAAATAGAACAATCCTCTTGGTGAAAGGAGATCTGGAGCCAGTGGTAAGAATCTGTCTATGACTTCACGACCATTTCTGCCACCAGCCCAAGCCGCCTGTATCCCGCGACTCCCGACCTGTACCCAATTAGAAAGACTGTTCTAAGTTACACACACAAAAAATGGAATCTTTTTGACAAACTACGATGACCAAACAGGTATGTATTCTGTATTTGACAGCTGATGAGGAGGTGGTGGTAAAGCTGAATCTGGGCCCCACTGTTTCCTAGCATGTGTAACCTTGTATGTAAGTCTCTAATCTTGATGAACTAGTTTCCTTTCTCATCTGCAACATTAGGAAAGTAACCTGTACAGTTAGGAAAATGATCAAAAAAATCTTTTTATCCATTAGGAATAAATGAGGAAGTATATTTAAAGTTTGAGAACAGTGCCCTGAACATAATAATGTGGCTTAGTAATAGCTGTTATCATCAACATGTTTAAATTCTTCTATTTAAAACAGAACAATCAGAAAGAAAATAGACGGGAGAACTTGTATTATAAGAGATCTACTTCACACCAACAAAATTTGACAACGTCCCAGAGCAGCCGGCTCTCTTAGATACTCAGAGTATCACAGCCCTTTCTTAGGAACTCATTTATTATATAAAGGTATAAGGAAGCACTTTTTCCTATAACAATCTTATTATAGAAACAAAACCCTGAGAGTTTATATAGCATTAAAAATCTTTAGAGCCTTACCACTGTATATTGTTTCTAAAACTAAGGAATATATTGAATAAATCACTCAAAAACTACTTAAACTCTAATATAATTATTTTCTTCCTAGTCCGTTTAATGGTTTTTGTCCATATTTAAGCTTAAATTATCTATGTACAGCTGTACACTCTACTTTCATTCGTCAAGGCATAAAAGTAATTTCTTTATACCTATAACCATGTTCATGTATAATTAAAAGAAGTATGTTCATACACCTTAAAAAAAAGCACTGTACTTTTCCCCTTTTACTGTTTTGTTCATCTGCTCCCATCCCATCTTCTATACACACACACATATATACACGTTTTTCTTTTTTGTCCATGTTCTACAAAGATAGGATTGTATCTACGTTCTTACTTGTGTCTTACTTTTCTCACTCAACAATACCCTATAGAAATCTCTTCCTGTGAACAGGTACAGTTCAATTTCCTTTTTAATGGCTACATAATATTTTATGGTGTAAAAGTATCATCTCTTATTTAGCTATTGCTGGGCATTCAGCATGTCCATTTGCTTAATTTTTTTGTATTTACATTATTCTCATACATGTCATAAGCTTTTCCATACACTTTCCCACAGTTAATCACAGAAAGGACTTTATCAGTCCCTCTGTTTTAATCAAGACCTTCCTCCTGGAGACTTCATTTCCTAGCACTCCCTAGCACCCTCTTTTTCTGGGGCTCATGTCCTCCTCCTCCTTGGCTTCCTCCCTTTTTTCAGAGGAGCCCACTCTCTGAATGTTTCATAGGGTACACTGCTCTGTGCAAAGCGTGCATGGTGATGGCCTGTTTAGCATGGACTAGGAGCCCTCGGTGCTGGACCCTGTCTACCTGCCTTCCGGGGATGCTCAGCCAGCTCTGTCTGCTTGCACTAGAGACAGCCCTTCAGGAGGATGGCTTGGCATCAACCACAATCTCATAGGCCACAGAGGGGAGTTCTCATCTTCGGAAGGAGGGTCACCTTTGGTGGCCTGCTGACTGCCTGCTCCTAATCCTTGACAGGTCACAGGTTCAAACCACAATATCTAACCTCACGTTTAGGGATGGAACAGTAAGTACAGACACAACTTTTTATATGCGCAAACTCCTGGTATTTGTTTGTTACATCTCCTGGATCTAACCTCTAAGTTTCCTTTTACCTTCATGATTTCATTGTTTTTATCTTCATAAACCAAAATAGTTTATTTGGTTTCCAGACCACTGGTTCAGGTCATGATAGAGACTACAGTCTCTCAATTCGTTTCCTAATGTTTTACATTGTAAAACATGTTTTTAAGCTTGAGGAAATCTTTGTTATGGCTGCCTTTTAACCCTGCTAACTGCTCTGCTAACGGATGACACTAGCTTTCTCTGTTGGAACAGTGACAAAGTCCAAGACATTGCCCACACTCAATTATCTGTATAATTACACGCATAGCTTAGTAGTAGGAATATGGCAGAAAAGAAGCCCAATCGTGCCAGCATGTTCCCAGAATCTCCTCTTCATTCATTAGGCTTCCCAGTAGTTTGTGGGCCTGATAAACCATGATTTACTTGTTTCTTTTCTGTTTCATACTTAGGTTCATATTATTTGCCATCATATACATGGCTTAGAGGGTAAAGCATCTGCCTGCAATGCAGGAGACCCGGGTTCAATCCCTGTGTCGGGAAGATCCCCTGCAGAAGGAGCTGCGTAGGCTACAGCCCATGGGGTCACAAAGAGTGGACACGACTGAGTGACGACACATTAGACACACATAAAGGTGCAATAAACATATTTTTGTAAATTTTTATTCTGTTGTTAATGATTTTCCTAAATTACATCTCAAAGACTGAGATTACTAGACTAAACCATTTTTGTTACTCTTGATATTTATTTCCATAGTGCTTTCCTGAGCTGCATGTATTTTATTTAGCTGCATTTCCCTCAACTGCTGCTCACCTTATGACAATGACTTTCCTTCTCAAAAATGATTTCATCCGGGCGGCTGCGACCCGGCGCACCAAGCGCGGGCGGTTGCGACCCAGCGCACTAAGCGTGGCCAAGAGGAGTTACCCCACATCCGAGGTCAGGGGCAGCGGCTGAGAGTGCCAGGCTGCGACGGCGCAGGAACAGCTGAGAGGAGCTACCCAAGTCTGAGGTCAGGGGCGGCGGCTGGGAGGAGCTACCCAGCGTCCCAGGTCAGTGGCGGCCGGGAGGAGACACCCCGCGTCTGAGATCAGGGGCGGCGGCTGAGAGGAGCCACCCTGTGTCCAAGGCCAGGGGCGGCCAGGAGGAGACACCCCATGTCCAAGGCCAGGGTGGCCAAGAGGAGCTACCCTGCGTCCGAGGCCAGGGGAGGCTGGGAGACGCCACCTCACACCCGAGGCCAGGGGCGGTGGCCCTAAGCAGCCACCCCGCGCCCGAGGCCAGGGGCGGCAGCCGGGAGGAGCAACCCGAGGAGCGGTAGCTGCCCTGGCACAGGAGAGCCTAGATGCGCTATCCCACATTGAAGGTCAGGAAGGGCGGCGGTGAGGAGATACCCCTCGTCCAAGGTAAGGAGCAGAGGCTGTGCTTTGTTGGAGCAGCCATGAAGAGATACCCCAAGCCCAAGGAAAGAGAAACCCAAGTAAGATGGTAGGTGTTGCAAGAGGGCATCAGAGGGCAGACACACTGAAACCATACTCACAGAAAACTAGTCAGTCTAATCACACTAGGACCACAGCCTTGTCTAACTCAATGAAACCAAGTCATGCCCGCGGGGCAACCCAAGATGGACTGGTCATGGTGGAGAGGTCTGACAGAATGTGGTCCACTGGAGAAGGGAATGGCAAACTACTTCAGTATTCTTGCCTTGAGAACCCCATGAACAGTATGAAAAGGCAAAATGATAGGATACTGAAGGAGGAACTCCCTAGGTCATTAGGTACCCAATATGCTACTGGAGATCAGTGGAGAAATAACTCCAGAAAGAATGAAGGGATGGAGCCAAAGCAAAAACAATACCCAGCTGTGGGTATGACTAGTGATAGAAGCAAGGTCCGATGCTGTAAAGAGCAATATTGCATAGGAACCTGGAATGTCAGGTCCATGAATCAAGGCAAATTGGAAGTGGTCAAAGAAGAGATGGCAAGGGTGAAGGTCAACATTCTAGGAATCAGCGAACTAAAATGGACTGGAATGGGTGAATTTAACT
This sequence comes from Oryx dammah, assembly GCF_014754425.2. NCBI lineage: Eukaryota > Metazoa > Chordata > Mammalia > Artiodactyla > Bovidae > Oryx > Oryx dammah. The sequence goes on along the minus strand of NW_024070186.1, from coordinate 149,296,180 downwards.
CAGATGACCATTATATCTACTACTGCGGGCAGGAATCCCTTAGAAGAAATGGAGTAGCCATCATGATCAACAAAAGAGTCCAAAATGCAGTACTTGGATGCAATCTCAAAAACAACAGAATGATCTCTGTTCGTCTCCAAGGCAAACCATTCAATATTACAGTAATCCAAGTCTATGCCCCAACCAGAAACACTGAAGAAGCTGGAGTTGAACGGTTTTACGAAGACCTATAAGACCTTTTAGACTAACACCCAAGAAAGATGTCCTTTTCATCATAGGGGACTGGAATGCAAAAGTAGGAAGTCAAGAAACACCTGGAGTAACAGGCAAATTTGGCCTTGAAATGCAGAATGAAGCAGGGCAAAGACTAATAGAGTTTTGCCAAGAAAATGCACTGGTCATAGCAAACACCCTCTTCCAACAACACAAGAGAAGACTCTACACATGGACATCACCAGATGGTCAACACTGAAATCAGACTGATTATATTCTTTGCAGCCAAAGATGGAGAAGCTCTATACAGTCAACAAAAACAAGACCAGGAGCTGACTGTGGCTCAGATCATGAACTCCTTATTACCAAATTCAGACTCAAATTGAAGAAAGTAGGGAAAACCGCTAGACCATTCAGGTATGACCTAAATCAAATCCCTTATGATTATACAGTGGAAGTGAGAAATAGATTTAAGGGCCTAGATCTGATAGATAGAGTGCCTGATGAACTATGGAATGAGGTTCGTGACATTGTACAGGAGACAGGGATCAAGACCATCCCCATGGAAAAGAAATGCAAAAAAGCAAAATGGCTGTCTGGTGGGCCTTACAAATAGCTGTGAAAAGAAGAGAGGCGAAAAGCAAAGGAGAAAAGGAAAGATATAAGCATCTGAATGCAGAGTTCCAAAGAATAGCAAGAGGAGATAAGAAAGCCTTCTTCAGCGATCAATGCAAAGAAATAGAGGAAAAGAACAGAATGGGAAAGACTAGAGATCTCTTAAAAGGACAGAAATGGTCTGGACCTAAGAGAAGCAGAAGATTTTAAGAGGTGGCAAGAATACACAGAAGAATTGTACAAAAAAGATCTTCACGACCCAGATGATGATGGTGTGATCACTCATCTAGAGCCAGACATCCTGGAATGTGAAGTCAAATGGGCCTTAGAAAGCATCACTACGAACAAAGCTAGTGGAGATGATGAAATTCCAGTTGAGTGGTTTCAAATCCTGAAAGATGATGCTGTGAAAGTGCTGCACTCAATATGCCAGCAAATTTGGAAAACTCAGCAGTGACCACAGGATTGGAAAAGGTCAGTTTTCATTCCAATCCCAAAGAAAGGCAATGCCAAAGAATGCTCAAACTACCGCACAATTGCACTCATCTCACATGCTAGTAAAGTAATGCTCAAAATTCTCCAAGCCAGACTTCAGCAATACGTGAACCATGAACTTCCTGATGTTCAAGCTGGTTTTAGAAAAGGCAGAGGAACCAGAGATCAAATTGCCAACATCCGCTGGATCGTGGAAAAAGCAAGAGAGTTCCAGAAAAACATCTATTTCTGCTTTATTGACTATGTCAAAGCCTTTGACTGTGTGGATCACAATAAACTGTGGAAAATTCTGAAAGAGATGGGAATACCAGACCACCTGACCTGCCTCTTGAGATACCTCTATGCAGGTCAGGAACCAACAGTTAGAACTGGACATGGAACAACAGACTGGTTCCAAATAGGAAAAGGAGTACGTCAAGGCTGTATATTGTCACCCTGCTTATTTAACTTATATGCAGAGTACATCATGAGAAATGCTGGACTGGAAGAAACACAAGCTGGAATCAAGATTGCTGAGAGAAATATCAATCACCTCAGATATGCAGATGGCACCACCCTTATGGCAGAAAGTGAAGAGGAGCTAAAAAGCTTCTTGATGAAAGTGAAAGAGGAGAGTGAAAAAGTTGGCTTAAAGCTCAACATTCAGAAAATGAAGATCATGGCATCTGGTCCCATCACTTCATGGCAAATAGATGGGGAAACAGTGGAAACAGTGTCAGACTTTATTTTTCTGGGCTCCAAAATCACTGCAGATGGTGACTGCAGCCATGAAATTAAAAGACGCTTACTCCTTGGAAGCAAAGTTATGACTAACCTAGATAGTATATTCAAAAGCAGAGACATTACTTTGCCGACTAAGGTCTGTCTAGTCAAGGCTATGGTTTTTCAAGTGGTCATGTATGGATGTGAGAGTTGGACTGTCAAGAAGGCTGAGCGCCGAAGAATTGATGCTTTGGAACTGTGGTGTTGGAGAAGACTCTTGAGAGTCCCTTGGACTGCAAGGAGATCCAACCAGTCCATTCTGAAGGAGATCAGCCCTGGGATTTCTTTGGAAGGAATGATGCTAAAGCTGAAACTCCAGTACTTTGGCCACCTCATGCGAAGAGTTGACTCATTGGAAAAGACTCTGATGCTGGGAGGGATTGGGGGCAGGAGGAGAAGGGGATGACCGAGGATGAGATGGCTGGATGGCATCACTGACTCGATGGACATGAGTCTGAGTGAACTCTGGGAGTTGGTGATGGACAGGGAAGCCTGGCGTGCTGCAATTCATGGGGTCGCAAAGAGTTGGACACGACTGAGCGACTGAACTGAACTGAAGTGATGTCAAGGGAGCAACAGCTTCTCAGTAGGAGCGGCAGCAGCAATGCAGACCTCTCCCTTCTCGGTGGAGATGAATACAATATTCATCAGCCTTTGCTGATAATCAAAGAATAAAATAGGTATAATAATTCAAAGGAAAGCAAGCCTTAGTCCATTATTACACTTGTCTGCTTTGTCCATTCTTTCTTTAAATTGGGAAGTGGTTAATATGGTTGGCTTCCTTGGTGGCACAGAGGGTAAAGAATCTACTTGCAATGCAAGAAGCACAGGAGACGGGGGTTTGATCCCTGGATCAGGAAGATCCCCTGGAGCAGAAAATGGCAACCCACTCCAGTATTCTTGCCTGGGAAATTCCATGGACAGAGGGGCCTGGCGGGCTACAGTCCGTAGGGTCACAAAGAGTCAGACATGACTGAGTACCTAACACTTCTAATATGGTTTACCTCTTCATGACTAAAAACGCTATAATTATGTATTTCAAGGTTATATCTTTTCCTACCTGAAGTGAGAACTGTTTCTCCTCTTCCCCCACTTGTGAAAGATGGAAACATGAGCCTTTCAGAGATAATTCCTATGTGAATTTAAGGCTGAGTAAAATATTTTGTTTTGCAGATTTGTTATTCATGATAAAGGTACACACACACATACGATTTAAATACCATGGCCTGATATGCATGGGATTTTAAAGACTAGATATGGATCACAGTTTGAATTTCCATTAATTTCAAGCTCCTTTCCTATGTCTACCAACAGTATTGAATAATAGACAATTATGAGTAAAATCAGGCTTCCCTGATAGCTCAGTTGGTAAAGAATCCACGTGCAATGCAGGAGATCCCAGTTCGATTCCTGGGTTGGGAAGATCTGCTGGAGAAGGGATAGGGTATCCACTCCAGTATTCTTAGGCTTCCCTTGTGGCTCAGCTGGTAAAGAATCCACCTGCAGTACGGGAGACCTCGGTTCGATCCCTGGGTTGGGAAGATCCCCTGGAAAAGGGAATGGCTACCCACGCCAGTATTCTGGCCTGGAGAATTCCATGGACTGTACAGTCCATGTAGTCACAAAGAGTCGGACATGACTGAATGACTTTCACTTTCGCACATGAGTAAAATCAGAGCAGTCTGTTATTAGCAGCTGACTGATGTCATTTGATGAAGTACATCTGATCTGAGATAGAAAACAGCTGAAAATATTAGTAATTAAATTTTGCCGTACGTCTTACCTCTTCAGGTGGAGTCACAACATAAGGAGGATTAAACACAAGAAGATCAACACTTTCCTTCAATCTTGGTAGCAAGCCTTTGACCTAAAAAATGTTCAAGAGAGTCAGAATTTTAAGCTGGACCCAGAAATAAATAAATAAGTAGATGGTTGGATAGATGGATCAATCAATCAATCTTTAAATATATTCTCCCACGTTTTTAGACAAAAGTGTGTTAGAGCCCATATTTAAGACAGAAATGGAGATAAATATTTTTGTATTTTGATTCAGATTAAAAAAAAAACATGTTTCCACCCAGAAACAAGGAAAATAAGCTATTTATCAGAATGAACACTCTGCTCTTCAATAGCTTCAATGGCTACACCCTGGGCTCACTTTTAGAAGATAAAATAAGAAGGAGGCAAGCTCTCATATACTTTACATAGATTTGTACACAACTTTAAACTTACAGCTGCTAACTTAAATACTTATTTTCTACAAATAACAGAAATGTTTTATAAGATGACAGAAAACATATATTAATGACAAAAATACCAGATGATGGGGCTGTACTTTTCTTTTTACTTCTTTAGTAATTTGTAAATGTACTGGCTGAAGCAATTATATATCAAAGAAAAAAAGAACTAAAAATAGTGGGAAGAGACACTAAAAACAAGTTGTTTGGCATCTTACAAATCTTTGAACTGATACAACTTCCTATAGAATTGTTCAGAACTGTTAACCTCTTAGTTTAAATACAAATCCAACTAAATCAGTTGCTTGATATTCTAGCACAAGGGCTTCCCTGGTGGCTCAGCAGTAAAAAAAGCCACCTGCAATGTATGTGACGTGGGTTCAATCCTTGGGCCAGGAAGATCCCTGGGAGGAGGGCACGGCAACCCATTCCAGTATTCTTGTCTGGAGAATCCCATGGACAGAGGAGCCTGGCAGGCTACAGTCCACAGGGTCGCAGGGTTGGACACAACTGAATTGACTTAGCACACATCCACGCATTTCTAGCACAAAGCATATGAAAAGAGAGAGGAAGTGCTATCTATGGGGAGCAGTAAAATATGACAACATAAAGTAAGTGAAAAGACAAAGAGGAGAGAAAATAAAAACTCAGAATCACTGCAGAAAATAAAAACTTAGAATCTAATAAGCCTTGTCATCATCACATGCAGTACAGAATAACTGATATTCATATTAATGACCTTGAATCACTAAAAGGTAAAATTATGTTCAGTTTAAGAATATAAGGAAGTGTATAAGACACATTTGAAAAAGACTTCCTTCTAAAGCTAAAAAGGAAATACAAACTCTGTAAACAAACTCAATTATCCAAAATAATAGTTTTTGATAGTTGTGATCATCTATATCTAATGTTCTGAATACAAGTAAATATAAAGTTTTTCAAAGTGATCTTCCCTTGTGGCTCAGCTGGTAAAGAATCTGCCTACAAAGCGGGAGACCTAGGTTCATTCCTTGGCTTGGGAAGATCCTCTGGAGAAGAGAATGGGTACCCACTTCAGTATTCTGGCCTAGAGAATTCCATGGACTGTATAGTCCATAGGGTCACAAAGAGTCGGACATGACTGAGCAACATTCACTTCACTTCATACCTACCTCTTTCTATTTTCTTTGCCACAAGTCAGCACTGAGTATTATGGTCAACTTTCACTATTGACAAAATGGATTCTGACAGCTTTAGAACTGACTTCCACCTTTAAAAAGCTGTGAGACCTCTAGATTTTGATTCAGACAATCTAGGCATAAACTCTGGATTTATCACTGTATTAGTTCAGTGACTTTCAAAAAATGTCCCTTACCTGTTAACAAAAATAGATATTCCAAATTTCTTCTATTTCTGAAGTTTTATTGTTATACAAAAAAAATTTAATATTTAATACTAATTATGGACATATTAAAAAATTTCAAGAGCAAAAGCACCATACTGATTTCATGTAAATCAACTGAGTACCTTTCTTGATAGTCTAATTTTTAATAATAGCACTAACGACTTCCAGTGATACAAAATTTCTTAGATCTTTGGCTTGATTCCTTAAATCATTTGTGAGTTTAAAAAAAAGGAAAACCTCAAAACTTTATCAGTCTAAGAGTAACACAGGCCAAACAACATGAAAGCATTTTATATGTCTTAGGCCCACCTTGTACATACTATCATGATTTTTGCTTCTAAAAAGTCATTAATATTTATAAGTAAAAAAAAGTTTCAAAATTATCCAAATCTTACTCGTACAATTGAAAATATTCTAAAAACTGGAACTGAGAAATGTATGATGTGTGACTTAAAATAATGGTTCTGGAGTTGTCACCTGTTGTTTTTACCAGCCTTGGACCTGTTCTGCCTTTCTTGTGATGAGGTCTCCTTGCCTTTCACTGAGGAAACTCTACCTCCACTCCTCCTCAATAGGAGTGGTACGGGTAGGGTTTATTTCAGCCCAGCTGCGGGAGTGGGACTACCGCTCAGGCTCAAGTCAATCTGTGCATATCTAATCCCCCTGGATCACAGACTGAGAGATGGGCACGTGACAGAAGCTGATACAAACGGTACTCAGTCTGGGGTTTCTGCTATAGTAACTGAAAATAGAAAGTTTCTTTCCCTATAGGGTTGCTGAGAAATAAGATACGGAGATACAAGCATCTTGCTACTATGCAGCCAAAGACTGCAGAGGAACAGAGCTACCAGAAAGAAGTTTAGAGCTAAGAAAAAGATGCCTGTAACATCATTTGAGTTCCTGAAGCTAGCCGTGCCTGAAGCCATCCACTCTTTTTATTAAAGCTGGTTTGATGGATTCTCTTCACTCCTGACTGAATGATACCTGATCTGTACAAGCCAGCAGAAGTTTCCTTTGGATTGTGGAAAAAGTGGATTGTATTAGCTTAAGAGCTTTGGGCTCCAAAATCACTGCAATGGTGAGTGCAGCCATGCAATAAAAAGATGCTTACTCCTTGGAAGGAAAGTTATGACCAACCTAGACAGCATATTAAAAAGCAGAGATATTACTTTGCCAACAAAGGTCCATCTAGTCAAGGCTATGGTTTTTCCAGTAGTCAAGTATGGATGTGAGAGTTGGACTATAAAGAAAGCTGAGTGCCAAAGAATTGATGCTTTTGAACTGTGTTGTTGGAGAAGATGCTTGACAGTCCCTTGGACTGCAAGGAGATCCAACCAGTCCATCCTAAAGGAAATCAGTCCTGAATATTCATTGGAAGGACTGATGTTGAAACTGAAACTTCAATACTTTGGCCACCTGATGCGAAGAGCTGACTCACTGGAAAAGACCCTGATACTGGGAAAGACTGAAGGCAGGAGGAGAAGGGGACAACAGAGAATGAGATGGTTGGATGGCATCACTGATTCAATGGAGATGAGTTTGAGTAAACTCTGGGAGTTGGTGATGGACAGGGAAGCCTGGCGTGCCGCAGTTCACGGAATCGCAAAGAGTAGAACACGACTGAGCGACGGAACTGAACTGAACTGATCAGTGAAGAATTTACTTTGTCTAGTGGGTTAAAAGAGTCGGACATGACTGAATGAACTGCACTGTACTGTACTGGGTTAAAAGTTAATTAATTAACCACTCAAATTTCTTTGACGTAAATCGTCTTGACCTTAACTTAATTGAAAAGAAAATTAATTATTACACTGCTGGGCAAAGAGTAACAGCTTACCAAATCTGTAATTATTGGTTGAATGTGGACTTTGTTACAGCGTGCAGTCTCCAGGGTACATACTGCTGCCTCAGGGTTGACATCGGTGCACCTATAAACAGAAAAGAAAAAACTATACCCTATGTCAATGGATAAAAATTCAAAGAATGTCCCACTCCTTTTATATAAAGTAGATTTAGAACAAAATTGAAATACTTTAATAATGGTGAATAGAAAAACAATTTGGATTTGTCATACTAATGAAAAAAATTGTTATATTGATGTAAAGTCCAAGAGTAGGATATAGCTACATGCAAACATATCTGAAGGAATTTATTAAATTATGAATCCAATGGAGAAATACTATGCAGCTACCAAAAATGAAATTTAAAAGGAAAATGCTCATCATACAGTATTAAATGAAAAACACAGGAAGGAAAGAAATGAAACAGTTGGGCCACGTGTGGTAAAATTTATGGGTGATTTTTATTTTCTTGTTTATATTTTCTATATTCTCAAATCTTCTATAAAGAAATTTTATTATGTTCCAATTTTTTTCTGATAAATTATCTAAAAATGATTCAAATTTACAGATGACTTAAAATTATTATGTGGCTTCTATAATTATGCAGTATAATGGGACAATTTTGAACATGCATTTGTCACTTTTAGGGAGGCATAATTTGTAATCAGAGTCCTCAGTTCAGTTCAGTCACTCAGTCGTGTCTGACTCTTTGCGACCCCATGAATCTCAGCACCCCAGGCCTCCCTGTCCATCACCAACTCCCTGAGTTCACTCAAACTCAAGTCCATCGAGTCAGTCATGCCATCCAGCCATCTCATCCTCTGTCATCCCCTTCTCCTCCTGCCCCCAATCCCTCCCAGCATCAGAGTCTTTTCCAATGAGTCAACTCTTCGCATGAGGTGGCCAAAGTACTGGAGTTTCAGCTTTAGCATCATTCCTTCCAAAGAACACCCAGGACTGATCTTTAGAATGGACTGGTTGGATCTCCTTGCAGTCCAAGTGACTCTCAGAGTACACTTAAAATAGACACTATCAGATACATATTATCCACTTACAAAAATGGTTTCATTCAAGCAGTCATAGTGACAGTGACTCTCTTAGACCAAGGTGTGGATGAATGTGTACACTTACACTTACATATACAAAGCTTGAGGACCGATCACAGAGGCTAGGAATGCAGATACCACTCCAGACCCTGAGCCAACCTCGAGGCATATTTCCACTCTAAAAAAACAAAATAAAATAAATATTAGCACAGTGGTATTAAAATATACTTCATGGAAAATAACTCATGCTACTTTTAATGTCTATTCCCCAGACTCATCCCTCACCTGAAAATACATGGAAATATAAAAGAAATTTATAAATAACCTAATTTCCAATAATTACTTAGTGCTCATTTAGTGTTCAAAACTGTTGAAATTTTGGATGTGTGATTGAAGTCTATAAAATAATAGTTTTTGATTTTCACAAAACATTACATAAACAATGGAATGTTAATTTAGGGTTGGAAATATTAATATGGAAGACATCAGCTTTTCCCAGAAGGAGCTCCTAGTTTGGTGTTTCCTAAAAATGAAAAGGTATTATCACGTTTATTTATAAAAGATGTTTCTCTCATTTTGAAGTAACTCATGAATCCATCAGCATATCCCAGGGGAAGACAAGAGCACCCCTGCTTTCTACTAATAATAGACTTAGAGTAGCAGAGAAATCCTGTATTTATACATCTCTACAATGAATTGGGAAAACATCCAAGTAATCTGACCTTAGAATATTAATACTCTTAAGAATGCAATTAAATACATAAATTCTTGATTCTACTGTACTTATCCTCCCCTATAATCTTGTACATGGGCGTCCCTGGTGACCCAGTGGTAAAGAATCCACCTGACAATGCAGGAGATGAGGGTTTGATCCCTGGGTTGGGAAGATCCCCTGGAGGAGGAAATGGCAACCCACTCCAGTATTCTTGCCTGGGAAATCCCATGGACAGAGGAGTCTGGCGGGCTACAGTCCAGGGGTGTTGCAAAGAGTTGGACATGACTTGGTGACTAAACAACAACATAATCTTGTATATACAGTAAAAGTACAAATCATCCCCATTCCAGAAATAGGTTTGACGGTATTTAAGGGGCACTGTAGCACCTAAGGAGATGAGGGTTTGATCCTTGGGTTGGGAAGATCCCCTAGAGAAGAAAATGGCAATCCACTCCAGTATTCTTGCCTGAAAAATCTCATGGACAGAGGAGCCTGGTGGGCTATACTCCATGGGGTAGCGAAGAGTCAGACACAACTGAGCAACTTCACTAGCACCTAACTTCCCAAATGAAATATTCAAAAACAACAGACTTGAGGGGTTTCTAACTTCTGGAACCACTCTACATCTGACAAGCCTTTACTGTGCTGTAGGAAGGTCTGTTGAATCTTACCAGGAGGCTTCTATTTGAAAATAACTATCATGGCCTCATAAATAATTAGAATTCCATGACCAGAAATACCCAAGACTTTAAAATAAAAACAGTTCATTTTACAGCAAGGCAATTTGTGCTTTAAAATCTTAAAAGATATGTTATAAAACAGTACTGTTCCATTCTGTATTCCAGTAGATCGAAAAGTTCCAATGCTTACAATGAAAAACTGGTTTAATAAGAGTTCGGGCAATTTATACACAGAAAAATCTGACCAAGAGAGAGAAACAAATACAATTTGGACCTTCTAAGCCTGACAGCTGTTTGTTTCACCCTGAAAAAAACCCGTTTCAACTTCTGATCTTTAACTACATCTGTGTGTGCTGTGTGCTTAGTCGTGTGGACTTTTTGGGACCCCACAGACTGTAGCCCACCAGGCCGCTCTGTCCATGGCAATCCTTCAGGCAAGAATACTGAAATGGGTTGCCATGCCCTCCTCTAGGGAATCTTCCCAACCTAGGGATGGAGTACAGGTCTCCCGCTTTGCAGGGGGATTCTTTACTATCGGAACCACCAGGGAAGCCCAAGAATACTGCAGTGTGTAACCAATCCCTTCTCCAGGGGAACTTCCCAACCCAGGAATCGAAGCGGGGGTATCTTGCACTGCAGGTGGATTCTTTACCAGCTGAGCTACCCGGGAAGCCCAAATTAATTAAATCTAACTACCCCAATTGCTTTCATCTAAAAAATGACACTGTAAGTATTCACTTTTTATAATATTAAAATCTATATGAGCGCTTCAACAAATCCATGTTAATACTTATTATAAGCTAGGGTATATTCTATGGGCAGCTAGCTGCATGTAACTTTAAATTTTTTTACAATTAAAAATTCATTAAAAAAAAATTCAGTGCTTGTCACATTTCAAGTGCTCAGTAACCACACGTGGCCAGGCTTTTGCTGGGTAGATGAATATGCTATCCAGTGGGTTTAAACACACTCCCCTACTCCAATATTTTACAACCTCATTTCTTTTTGGTGCCCTTCCACTGCTGGAGAATGCTTTTAGGTACTGCGTAGATTCAATAATGCCACGGGGCACTGATATTTACTAAAAACGGTCATATTGCGAGGCACCGTTCTCAGGACGTTTTGTTTTTGAACGTGTTATCATGTCGCTACCCTTCAGGCTCTTCAGATTAACAGCTGATAGGAAATGATACATCCTGAAGTGGTGAGGAAGAACGGAGCCCCTGAAACCAAAACACCGCCTTGGGAAGAAAGCGGCTAGCTCCCTGCCGCACTGATTGTGTGTATCCACGGGAAAACCCTCAGTTACAGTATTCTGGTGTCAGCTGTCCCCAGGCGGGCCGACACCGCCTCCTCGCGGGGAGGGCAGCGACAGTCCTTGCCTCGGTCCTGGGCCGCCGCCTCTCCAGGACTCCCGAGCCCTCTCCCGCGGGGACCCTCGCCCGCCTCGCACCCCGTGAGTTCGGCCGCCGCCGCTTCGAGTGCGTCCAGCAGCAGAAAAGTGTCCTCCGCGGGCTCATACACGTCGCTGAAGGCGCCGCGGCCCACATGTCCGTGCAGCGGCGTTGGGAAGCTGGGCTCCGCCATCTTTCCCCTCCCTTTGGCCGGCGCGCGTGCGTCAAATTTGCGCATCCGTACATGCAAGGGCGCGGGCCTGGGCGTGGGGGCGGGGCACCAGGGTCGGCGTGGGGGCGGGGCACCAGGGTCGGCG